>NW_008339924.1:1821226-1836439 GCF_000622305.1 Nannospalax galili
TAACTGCTCCTAGCAGTAAATTGTATCAGATCTGGATTGGCACAGTTTGTCCTTTAAAACTGGCTTATTAGAGCTCAGCTTAAGCTGTGAATTTTGACCCTATGTGAGGTTGTGTAGTTGAATGTGGGGGCTGGTAAAAAAAATTGGCAGTAGTAAAGGTTTCTGGACATATAATGAACAAAAAGTAATTTAAGATCAATGCATAATTAATCCAAGATGTTTCTGGTAGATAGACAACTTCACCCCTTGATTTTGAACACAACATACATACTTTACACTGTGCATGCTATCAAGCCACTCAGTGGCAAGAAATACCTGAAACAGCTTGGCTAGGATTTGAGACTGTTGTATATTCTTGAAATGGTCTATGAATGGAGATGGTCTGCAATCTCTGACCTGGTTCTTATCTGCTCTCCAAGAATGGTAGGCAGGCAGCAAGGTGAAAACAGGATAACTTTATTTGCTACATGGGAATAAAGAATTCCAAGGGGCTGGAGAGATGACTCAGGGGTTAAAAGTACTTATTGCTCTTCCAGAGGATCTGGGTTTGGTTCCCAGCACCCATATAGCACCTAACACCCATCCTTAACTCCATTTCCAGAGGATCTGACTCTCTTTTCTGGCCTCCAAGGGCACCAGGCATGCATATGGTGTACTTAAATACATGTAGGCAAAACACTCATATACATGAAATAAAGATAAAATATTTTAAAAAAGAATTATGGGGCTGGAGAGATGGCTCAGCAGTTAAGAACACTGGCTGTGTTTGCAGAAGACTTGAGTTTGAATTCAACACCCACATAACTGCTAACAACCATCCATAACTCCAGTTCCAGGGGGATCCAACACCCTCTTCCGTCCTCTGTGGGCACTGCATGGCACACATGCAGACATAACACTCATAGGCATAAAATAAAAATAAATTTCTAAAAAAATTAAAAGAAAAGAATTCCAAGACCCTCAAGAGAATGCCATTCAAGAGATGTTTCAACGTTTAAGTCCTTGGTAGGCTTCCAGTGCCTAGCTGAGAGATTGTAGGTATTACAGCCTTATGCTCTTGGAGGCTTTGGGAATGCCAACTTAGATTGGTTGCAATTTGGTTACAAAGCTCTTGGACAGCTTTGGGGTGCCAGTTGAATGCAGTCCCTTGCAGATCAAATCTGCAGGTCACCAGTGGGAGTAATGAGCAGATCTCCTGCCTCTGGCAGGTCTTAAAGACGGAAATCTCAGGTCTCTCAGGCAGGAATGAGTCCCTCTGCCTGCAACCCCAGATAAGTACTGGAGTCTGCCTTAAGTGAACTTCCCTAGGCAGAAGCTGAAGGCATGAGAAGCCAGTGAGTCCATCTCCAAAGAACTCTCTGCCCAAGGCGGAAGCTTCAGGCACAGGGAGTTGATGAGTCCTGCAGGGAGCAGTCAAGTCCACCTACCATCTCTAGTGAGTCTTATGGATGAGACTTGGGTAGGAGAAGGGGGTAGGGAGTGGGAAGGAGTGTACTCCTGCAAGAGCCAGGAGCCAAGTTCCAAAGTCTTCGTATTTTCCTCTTTTGATAGTTCTGTAGTGAAAGTATATGTCATAGCCCGAGAACCACCAAATTTATTGATGACCAACTGGGCCCTGATTAGTTGGAGCTATTGTAATAACATAAGGTGTGAATGATGTCTGTGTATATGTGAATTTCTACATGTCCCCTGTTCAATCCCTCAAGGTCTCCCTCCTCCCCCAGCATTCCAATCATTTTGTATCTTCTTACAGTGTTTTAAAAATAAAAACCAATCAAAATACTGTCATCTATAAGAGACATGAAAGCAGAAAAGTATAAGAGGCTAAAATTTTCTTTGTTCAGGGGCCCTGCTTCAGAGAAATCTCTCTCTGGTCACTGTATGTACAGTAAACTGCTCCCTTTTCTAGCCCTTAGGGTCCCGTTCTTTATTCTAGGCCTGCTATTTTGGGGGCTCATCCAGAATCAGAGACTGTGAGTTGCACCTCTTTTGTCGTCACAGTGACAGTTTCCCTGGACTGCCTGGAGTGGTGAGTGGTAACTCACCTGGGAACTAATGGACTACTTGACCATGGGAGGCTTGCCCTTCTGGCATGCCAGGGACATTGACTTTGGGAGCAAAATGGCCCAGGCAGGCATAGAAACCAATTCAGGGACGTGCCCAGCAGGACTGTCAAGAACTTGGGTTCAATTCAATTTGGTTTTGGTTCAATTTGGCAAATTGATAATTTGGTTTTAAAGCTCACCCATTGGTTAGAGAGACGGTCTGATCAACCTTCAAGGCCTAGAACTGCCTAAGTGTTTTCAAGGAAAAGAAATAGACAAGGAGGTCTGGAGATGGTTTGTGTGTGTGTGTGTGTGTGTGTGTGTGTGTGTGTGTGTAATTTGCGTGTGTGTGTGTGTGTGTGTATGTGTGTGTGTTTACTCAGTGTGTGTATGTCTGTGTGTGCATGTAAATGAGATGGATGACAAAAGAGTGAGTCCCTATCTGCAAGTTCATGGTAAACCTCATGTGGCTTAGGGAGACTCTTAGGGAGACTCAGAGGTCCTAATGGGCATGGTGCAGTCTCACCAATGCTAAGAGGTGTCTGAAATATCTCCATCTCCAAGAGGAGAATGGCCAGAGATGAATGAAGCAAAAGTTCACCCCTTATTTTCCCCTTCTCGTGTGATTGTCAGCTGCTGGGGGGACAGGGGCAGGGAATGGGTGGCACACAAGAATACCTCCCTAGGATGTATGGTGAAAGGGAAGTCAGGAAATTATGATGCTATACTGGTTCCTGGAAAACTCCAGACATTCTGTGAAATAGACTAGCCATCACTGAGGGTAGGAATGACCCTTTAAGGGATCATTGGATAAGGAGGTAATAAAGTGTTCTAGTTTGTTTCAGAGACCCAGGGCATCCCAGTTAGTTTCCCTATGTTAGTTGAAGGCAGGACATAGTCCATGCTCACCCACAATGTTACAGACTTGTCTAGAGGAAAGTTGTGGTCACGTTTGGCTTTAACATTATAAGGCAAAATCTGACAAGCCCATTTTGTCTGAAGAGCCAGAAGAGGTCCCTCTGTCTTATGTGCCCTTGTACCACCCCCCACCCCCACTGTCACCTGCATTGCCTGCACCAGCTGCAGCCCCACCAGTGCTGGTGTTATCTCTTGCCCCTGGTGCAGCTGGGTCCTTGGCCAGAGTTAGATTATTTTCCCATAGCCGCTTCTCTCTCAAGGTCACCAGAAACTCCCTAGTCAGGAACCACCCAGAGCCTTTGGTTTTAATTCCTTACACTCTGGCTGGGAAAAGCACAAAGAGACTCCAGCCAACATTTCCCCCTACTATAGGAGCTTGCAAAATGCTTTACAGTTATCTCTGGGGGTGGTCCAAGGGCCTCCCACTATGAGGAGGAAGGATGTGTGCAGGAAGGCTTCATCACTGACCTCTTAAACTGCAAAAATCATACACCTTTCATGGAGAAACCTCAGGCCCTGATTGACTTAATGCAATCTCTTCTCCAAATTCATAATCCCACAAGGGCCAATATTGCCAGCTTTTCCTGATTTTATTTAATACTGAGGAAAGGCACCATACCACCAAGGCAGCTTTAAAATGACTGGGGGAACATGCCCCTGCTAACATAGATAATGCTTTGGCTTATGCCCAAGGCCAGTTCCCTAAGGAGGACTTCCACTGGGACTTTAATGATGAAACAGAACTGCAGAGACATACTAAGAAGCCCTTATAAATGGCATAAAAGGAAGACAAAGAGCCATAAACATGGGAAAATTTCGGAGGTGCCCCAGAGGCTTGAGGAGAGCCCAGGTCAATTTTATGAGAGACTGTATGAGGTCATCTGACTTTATACCTCCTTGAACCTAGAGGTAACTGAGAACCAGGGGATGGTAAACATAGCCTTTGTTGGGCAGGCCCAGGGAAACATCCAGTACAAATTACAAAAGCTGGAGGGCTTCATCAGCATGAATGCCAGCCAATTAGTGGAGGTAGCCATGAAAGTTTTTGTCAAACATAAGCGAAAAGCCAGATAGGCCAGACACCAGGCAGAACAAAGGACGAAAAAGAAAGTAAATCTCCTAGAAGATTTACTAGTTTCATTAGGAACATTCAGGACACTTCTGATGGGAGGCTCTATCATGTCAAAACCAAAATTAACAGAGGAGCAGATAGGGAAATGGGCAGGCAGGAGACAAAGTTGGGGCATAATCGAGGTGCTCACTGTCACTAGGAGGGCCACTGGAAAAATGAGAGCTCTCAGTGACCTGAGAATGCTCACAGGGTCCATCAAAAATTGAAGGAAAGAGATTGAATGATCTGTCCTAGTTACTTTTTGTTGCTGTGATGAAGGCACTATCAAAACCAACCAGGGGAGGAAAGGACTTATTTTATTTTACATCTCCCAGGTCACACACAGTTCATCACTGAGGGAAGTCAGGGCAGGAACTCAAGGCAGCAACCTGAAAGCAGGAGCTGAAGTTTAGACCATGGAGGAATGCTGCTTACTGGCTTGCTCCCCTGGATTGTGCTCAGCCTATTTTCATATACAACACAGGACTACCTGCTCAGGGGTGGCACCGCCCACAGTAGGCTGGGCCCTCACACACTCAACAATTAACAAAATGCTCCACAGACATGGCTACAGGCCAATCCAATGGAGGAAATTCCTCAGTCGAGGTTAGCGTCCCTCTACCTAGATATATCAACAACAAGCTATCTAACACATGATCCCTCTACCTAGATATATGACAACAAGCTATCTAACACATGATCCAAAGGCAGTACCAACCTGGATCGAGGCAATGTAAGATCCCAGAGGATGAGGTCATGGGCTTAGCTGCAATGGAGGACTAGGATAGACTAGGTTCCATTTTGTTGGGCTCCCAGAAGTCCATGGACTTTATGGTAGCTATCTATTCAGTGGAGACTTGGTCCATGGGCCCTCTATCACATGGGCATACTACTATTGTGGCCACAAGCAACAGATTCCGTCTCCCCTTTTTGCTGTGTAGAAGGTGTAACCTAGGAGGCCATGAGGTAATTTATAAATTATTTTATCACCCTGAGTACCCTGTGCCTTTATTGGGATGAGATTGGTTGGGAAAGCTACAGGCACAAATAACTTTCAACTCACAGGGCTTAAGGCACCCTGACCATAGGAAAATTTGAGGCAAAAATTGTGACTCTTAAAGTCTCTTGAGAAAAGGAATAGCACCTCTTAGCCTTATAGAGGAACCACAGCCAGGGCTAGAACTTCCCTTCAAGGTGCTTGGGGTGTGGGCTGAAGATAATGTCCTAGGAATGACTTGAAATGTACCCTCAGTAATAGTGGAATTAAAGCTGGGGGCTGAGTCCACTTGCTAGAGACAATACTTCATTCCTCCAAAGGCACAGATTGGGATTAAAAAGTGTTTAGAAAGACTTTTAAAGTATAAGATCCTCTGATCTTGCCATTGCCTTGGAACACAGTTCTCCGCTAGTCCCAAAGGTAGGACCAATGATTATTGGCCAGTCCAGGACTTGTGAGCAGTTAATCAGGTAAACTGCCACTCCCCATTGCTCCTAACCCTTACACACTTTTGGGCCTTTATTCCTGCTGGAGCCACCTTCTTTACATACTTAGACATTAAAGATGCCTTCTTTTGTACCCACTTGGCCCCCCAGAAGCAGCTGATCTTTGTTTTCCAATGGGAAAATCCTGAAAATGGTGACAAGAGTCAATTGACATGGACTAGATTGCTTCAGGGATGTTAAAAACTCCCCAACTATTTTCAGCACCACCGTGGCCACCAATTTGAAAACCTTCCCAGCTTATCAACATGACTTCATGCAACATATAGATAACCTCCTACTGTCTGGAAAAACAAGGATTGCATGGAGGGAATGCAGTTACTCCTCACCATCCTGTGGAAATCCAATTACAAGGTTTCAAGGAAAAAGGCCCAAATTTACCAAGAAAAAGTTAGGTATCTCCAGTTTCATTTATCTCAAGGATAGCATCAGCTTGGCCAACCCCCATAACCCCATGCCAAGTTATGGAATTCCTCAATGCAGCTGGTTTTTTATAGAATATGGATATCTTAAGTTTTCTGTCATGGCCAGATCTGTTTATGAAGCTACAAATGGGGGTCAGGGGGACTATTGTTTTGGGAAAGAACACAACAGTAGACCTTTGAAAAAGATCAAACAGGTCCTCAGTAACACCCAGACATAACAAAGCCATTCTTCTTGCATGCACATGAGAACACTGGCACAGCAGTAGGAATCTTGACCCAGATGTTGGGGTCATGGCATCACCCCATAGCTTATCTCTCAAAACAGCTGGACTCCGTCTCTAGGGGATGGCTCCCTTGTTTGAGAGCACTCACTGCCACAGCTCTTTTAATATCGGAGGACGATAAACTGACTATGGGATAAGAACCAACAGTCTGGGTGCTTCATGAAGTGCTAACTTTAATGGGATATAAAGGATAATACTGGCTAAATAATGCTAGGATGGTCAGATATCGGGAAATTCTATGTGAATACCTGCACATGTGTCTATGTACTATTGAACATGAGGCACAGAGGAACTCTACATAGTGACGGTAGAATTAAGAGTCCTTTGAAGCCGGGCATGGTGGTGCACGCCTGTAGTCCCAGCACTTGGGAGGCAGAGGCAGGCGGATCTCTGAGTTCAAGGCCAGCCTGGTCTACATAGTGAGTTCCAGGACAGCTGGGGCTACAGGGAGACCCTGCTTCAAAAAGACAAAAAAAAAAAAAAAAAAAAGAGTCCTTCAATGGCTAGTGGTTGAGAAGGGGCTAACGTCCAAAAGAACTCCCAACCCCAAGAAGAAACAGGATCAATAAAGCTTAAAACCACAATTACATCATGCCAGGGGGCAAAGTCAATAATCATAGCTATATCAGATCACCATAGTTACACCAGAGCAAGGGCAGGTTAGTTAACAAAGAAGTTTTCAGTTAACAAAAAGTTTCAATTAGGAAAAACAAGTTTCTCAGAATTGTAAAAACAATGGGCTCCATGGAACTTCTCCGTGGAGTTGTAGTTTCCGGATACTGTAGGAACTATGTACTCCATTAGATGCAGGTGCAACTTCCATGGCTGTTCTGCCTGGCTGGCTGTAGTTACTGAGAGGTGGGCAGGGCCAGGCAGAAACACAGGGTTGGCAAAAGTGAACCAGAATAAAATGGAGTTTTGCCATTTCACATAGAAGTGGTGCAGACCGTGAACATGGCAACACTACGGCCTCTGGAGCCAGGCCAGCCAGATCATGATTGTATCAGAATCATGGATGAAATGTTTTGGGGTTGGCCTGACTTGACAGACCAGCTTCTTAAGGATCCTGATTTTATTTCACAGATAGGAGCAGCCTTGAAAGGGGTGAAGAGTCCTTGCTTGGGTATTCTGTGGTAACTTTAACTCTTAATCATTGAGGCAGAGCCCCTTTGGAAGGGAACCTCAGCACAAAAGGCAGAACTTGTCACATTAACCTCTGCCCTCCAGTTGGTAGGGATACACGTCAACATTTACACAGATTCTAAATATGCCTGTACACAGGGCTTTATACACAGAGAAAGGGCTAATTAACTCAGGGGCAAAGGGCATTAAAGTATGTTAAAGAAAATTCTTGAGCTTCAAGATACTGTATGGACCCCCAATAGTGCTGTCATGCGCTTTACAGGACATCAAAAGGGAAATACAGTGGTGGCTCCAGACATCCAGACAGCAGATTAAAACAGGCTAGGCTCGAAGCCTCCACAGAGATGAGAGAATCTGTGGCTTTAGCTCCAGCACTGCTTCCCAGTCTATTAGCCAAATGGAACCCTAACAACATCCAGCATAAGGCTGCCTGGTTTAAGACTGAAAATGAAAATTATCTCTTAAGGATGATAGAGATTTGAGGATGGTCAAATAGCAATTCCTAAGGCCATAGTCTCTGCTCTCTCTCTCTGGTGTGTGTGTGTGTGTGTGTGTGTGTGTGTGTGTGTGTGTGTGGCGTGTTTGGGGCTTGTTTGTTTTGAGACAGGGTCTTCCTGTAACCCCAGCTGGCCTGGAACTCACTATGAAGACCAGGCTGGGCTTAATCTCACAGAGATTTTCACCTGCCTCTGCCTTCCAAGTGCTGGAATTAAAGGTGTATGCCACCGCACCTGGCCAGTATTTTTTTGATGTGTGTGCAACCGTAGGTAATAATCCTTTTCTGGTTACCAAATGTGGAAGTTTGTCATGGGAACAGGAATATAGGCTCAATGATAAGTACATGTATGAACAGGCTTCACCCAAATCTGTGTGTTATGGTGACCACTAGGATTACTGCCCCTCCTGAGGCTGTATTTCATGGGCCATCTGGAAAGATAAAGATAAAACAACAATCCTTCAAAAGGGTGTGGCCCCAAATGGCTGTAACTCAAGAGCCTGTAACCCTGTTAATTTTACTATTCTTGACCCAGAAGTGGCATTTACCCAGGTAATATTATCTTTCAAAAGGGTCACAGTCAGCCAGATGTGGTGGTACACGCCTTTAATCCTAGGACTTGGAAAGCAGAGACAGGTAGATATCTGTGAGTTCAAGGCCAGCCTGGTCTACATAGTGAGTTCCAGGCCAGCTGGGACTACAGGGAGACCCTGTCTCAAAAAGACAAAAAAAAAAAAAAGCTAAATCAGTCTCCCACTTATTACTCCTATGAAGAAATAGAAAATAGTCCACCACCTAGCTTCACCACAATGAGAAACCCATTTCTGGCCCTGACAGAGACCATAATCAAGTCCCTTAAGGTTTCCTCTTGCTATGTATGTGAGGGAACCAATATAGGAGATCAGTTGCCTTTGGAACCTAGATAGTTCAATGTCCTTGAGCCCTATAATGAAACAAAGTACCCCTACCTTGCTACCAGGGTTTGGTTTCTTAAAAAACCTTACCTACCCACAGCTCAGGGACCATTTTGGAAGAGGGGGTGGAAAGATTGTAAGGTACATGAACATAGGGAAACAGAGACTTTCAGGCCACTAGAAGCTTGACACATGACAACTCAATCAGGCAAGGGCCCAGAGTGGAGTGAGGGAAATGGGTGGTGGGCTGGCCCTAGCCTGGGAACTGTTGACGACTGATAACTGCTGGGTGAGGGAGAGTAGACCTTCCTAAGATCTCTAGATAGACTGACTAGACTCCAGTGGATGAAGTGGCACTGAAGGACATCTGGGTACAAATTCTTGATTGGATAAGGCGTAACACGGTGAACTGCATGAGGTCTGGTTGGGGGTATGGGAACATAGATGGGGGAGGAGGTCTAAATTTGATTAAGAACTGTTGTATGGACTGTACAAAAGCTCAATAAAAATATTTTTTAGGGCTGGAGAGATGGCTCAGTGGTTAAGGGCACTGACTGCTCTTGTAGAAGACCTGGGTTTGATTCCCAGCACCCACATGGTGGCTATGAACTGTCCTTAACTCCAGTTCCAGGGGAATCCGAAGCCCTCTTCTGATCTCTGTGTCATTGCATGACATGGGTGCACTCACATACACGCAGGCAATATACTCATATACATAAAATAAAAATAATAGAATATTTTAAAAATATCTCAAATAAACAAAACAAAATATACCTCAATTATTGGAAAAACTGCATTGCCCAAAGGGGAAGGCAATTTAATGTCTCTGTAGGAAACCTAACATGCCTAGGTAAAAGATTTTACACCACCACCACCCAGAGGACCCAATGGTGGCATCACACTGAACCAAGCCCCCACCTTTTGTCTAAGATTCCTTATCTTTGGCAGGCATGGGATAATATCATATGACAGACTTCAGGTGGACTATATTGAATCTATGGAAAAACAATCACTTGAAATGATGTTACGGAAATATAGGCTCTTGAGCCAAGATGATGCTCTTTGACCCTGAAAGGTGTTGGACCCCCAGACTGGGGTACCCATCGTTCACAGGAGGTTGCACCCCAATAACTCAGTCCTCAAATCAGGAGATGCAACAGGCATGAGGATTTATTGGCGTTTTGCAAAACGTACTCCCACCTCATTCGGAGGACAGAAGTCCAGAGCCCAGTTCACAGGTTTCTTTTAAAGACAAGCGGTGGCTATGTGCCAAGCAGAGGTAGGGGGAATTTCTGGGATGATTTCCAGCTTGGGCAAGGAGCATGAAAAAGGTCAGCTCAGCTTGTTTTTTAGAATTATTTTTCATTTTTACTTCCTTGTACAGTTTTTCTCAGGAGTTCTGACAGGATGTTAGCTGGGGAGGTGCTAGGAAGTGAGTTGGGAAGGTGCTTTGAGGTAGCTTCAGGTATCAGAGCTAGCAGGGGATTTGGGTAGCTGAGGATGGGTTTCTGGATAGGTAAGATGGGGTTGGGACCTATAGCTATTGGGTAGGAGGAAGTATCTCTTCTAATAGTAAAAAGGAGGCCATCATCTGTTCGTTCCTTATATAGTCTAATTCCCCAAGAATACCCCCATCCCAATCTGTAGCCTTTTTACCTGCTTACTAGGGGGCCTATTAGGGTGGACACTAAGGTAGTTAACTAGGAGCTTTTATTAAACTATCTTTTAAACCATCTTTGTGTGGATTCACATTCTTTTTGTCTTTTATCTAATCTCTGGCGGAGCTTAGACATGGAATCTTTAACAACTCCAGAGTTATCTGCATAAAAGCAACATTCTTCTCCTAGGGCTGCACAGAGTCCTTCTTCCTTGGTCCCTCCACACTGGGGGTTAAGATATATAGCCCTGTGGTCGCCTGGACAGACATAAAAGGTTAGTGTACACAACATGGCCCGGTGTTCATGAGGGCCACATCCTCCCAGCCCTCTGTAAATCTGTATAATATTGTGGTCCTTGTCAGGTACCACCTCAGTATTCCAGTTTCCTTCTAAGTCCCAGGGCTCTGGTGTTCCTAAGGCCAATTTATACAAATCTGGATACAGTATAGGCCACCAAGTGTCCTTTGGTGTCATCTTGTGGGTTTCAAACACTACAATACCCATTTGGTTAATTACCCACCAGGTGGTCAGCACAGGGAGATGGGGATTTCCATGACTGGGGACAAGCTTATAGACAAATAGAATTATTAGGAATTTCTGGAGAGTCTTATTTTTAGAGGGTTGGATGTCCTGTGTAGATGTCATTTTTCAGTGTCTTCTTGGGTCGGAGCTCTCTTGACGTGGGAAACGTAAATCTAAGCCGAAATTCTGTCCACCTTGAGGGCCGTAGGTATAGTCAGGAGAACCGTGTAGGGTCCTTTCCACCGTGGTTCAAGGGTCTTTGCGTTGTGTCTTCTCACGTACACCTGATCTCCAATTTGATAGGAATGAGGCGTTTGTGGATCACCAGGCTGGTAGACTGCAGCCAAGGGCCTCCAAACCTGGTTCTGGATGATCTGGAGGGCTTGGAGCCTTGTTTTTAAGCTGGGGTTATCAAAAGAAGAGGGCAAGGGGGACAAGGTTATATCGAGTACAGGGGGTGGTTCTCCAAAAAGGATTTCATAGGGGGTTAAGCCATGTATAGCAGGAGTATTTCTAGCCCGAAATAAGGCTAGAGGCAGGAGTTGTACCCAGTCTTTAGTGCCAGTCTCTAGAGCTAATTTGGTTAAGGTCTCTTTAATAGTTCTGTTCATTCTTTCTACCTGTCCTGAACTTTGGGGTCTGTAAGCACAATGTAATTTCCAATTAATCCCCAATGCTTTGGCCACTCCCTGACTTACCTGGGAGACAAAGGCAGGGCCATTATCAGATCCAATTACCTTGGGCAGTCCAAATCGAGGGAAGATTTCTTCAATCAGTTTCTTTACCACAGTCTGGGCTGTTTCCTTTTTGGTGGGGAAAGCTTCAACCCACCCTGAAAAAGTGTCTATAAACACTAAAAGGTATTTATACCCATATTTTCCTGGGAGTACCTCAGTAAAATCTACTTCCCAGTTAGTCCCTGGTCGTGTCCCTCTTTCTCTCTTGCCAAATGGGACCTTTGACTTAGTTGCATTTACCAAGGAACATGAGACACAATCTCCCACTACCTTTAATGTTTTTAGTTTCTTGTGTCCCAAATGTGTCCACTGGTGAAGTTGGGAGATCAGCTCCAGTGCTGCTTCCTGGGGCAGTATAGTGCGATTTTGATGTCTCCACATCTTGGTTTCAGGATCCAAAGTAGCATTAAGCTTTTGAACAAGTTCTAAATCTTGTTCAGTGTAAGTAAAAGAAGCTTCTGCTTTCTTTTTCTGTCTCTCCATCTCAGCCTGAAGGTCTGCATGTGTGCAAAGAATGTAGGTACCTTCTGCTGCCTGACGGGCAGTTTCATCCGCCATCCGATTGCCTCGAGCATTCGGCCCCTGGTCTTGTTGATGCCCAGGGTAATGAATTATGCTGACCTGTTTTGGCAAGTACAAGGCTTGTAGAAGGGCCACTATCGCTTCGTTTTTGATGTCCTTACTAGCCGAGGTGAGGAGTCCCCGCCTCCGATAAATTTCCCCATGTATATGGGCAGTGGCAAATGCATAGCGGCCGTCAGTGTAAATGTTGACCTTTTTGTCCTTTGCTAATTTTAGGGCCTGAGTTAAAGCTTCTAATTCAGCTCACTGGGCTGATGTTCCAGCCGGCAGGGCTTGGGCCCAAATTATCTTTTCTCCATTGACCACTGCCGCCCCCGCCTTATGCTCACCATTTCCTAGAAAGCTGCTCCCATCCGTATACCAAGTGGCATCTGCATCTGTTAGGGGCTGGTCAGTGAGGTCTTCTCTGGTCCCATGTGTCTCTGCAAGTATTTGCTGGCAGTCATGAGGAATCTCAGTGCCTTTCTCGGTGGCTGGTAGCAGCGTGGCGGGGTTTAGGGTGGCAGGGCTACCAAACTTGAGCTTTTCTGGATTTAATAGTAGTGCCTGATAATGGGTCACCCTGGCATTTGACAACCATCTGTCAGGAGGCTGTCTAATGATGGACTCCACTGCATGAGGTGTTATAACAGTTAAGGGCTGACCCATAGTGAGTTTGTCTGAGTCTTTAACTAAGGATGCTATTGCCGCCATGATTTTCAAACATGGGGGCCAGCCAGCGGCCATATTGTCCAATTTTTTTGAGAGATACACCACTGGCCTTTTCTAGGGTCCCAGAGTCTGAGTAAGGACTCTTTTTGTTATTTTTTTATTTTTATCTATATATAAGACGAAAGATTTTGTCAAGTCTGGCAATCCCAGAGCTGGAGCCGTCAACAGTGCTCTTTTTATTTTGTCAAAGTCTCTCTGTGTTCTTCAGTCCAGATGAAAGGAATCTCATTCTTTGTCAAGGGATATAGGGGAGCCGCTATTTCAGTGAAACCCAGTATCCGTAATCTACAGAATCCTGCACTTCTCAAGAACTCTCTGAGTCCTCTGGCTGAGGTTGGTGGGGGGATAGAGGCTACAGTCTGTTTCCTGCTGTCTGTCAGCCAACGTTGCCCTCCCTCCAACCTATAGCCCAAATAGTTCACCTGCTGTAGGCAGATCTTCTGTGGGTTTCTTACGCAAAAGTCAGCCAAATCACGATGTAGAGCTTCATCAAACAGAGTAGGGGAGTTCTTGAATCCTTGGGGGAGTCACGTCCAGGTTAGTTGCCCCGATATTCCAGCTTCAGGGTCCTTCCATTCAAAAGCGAAGATGGGCTGGCTAACCGGGCTCAGCCTTAGGCAGAAAAACGCATCCTTCAGGTCAAGTACAGTATACCACCTGTGGCTGGGAGGCAAAGAACTCAGGAGATTGTAGGCATTGGGAACAGTGGGGTGTATATCTTCTATGCTCTGATTGACTTCTCTTAGGTCTTGGACCGGTCGATAGTCATTCGTTCCTGGCTTTTTCACGGGAAGCAGCAGGGTGTTCCAAGGGGACTGACAGGGGTGGAGTATACCTATTTGCAAAAGTCTTTGGATGTGGGGCCTGATTCCCTCTCGGGCCTCTCTGCTCATAGGGTATTGCTTGATTGAAACAGGGTTTGCAAATGGTTTTAGAGTGACCACTATTGGAGGCTGATTGAATGCCAGTACCGGACCTCCTGTCTCGGCCCATGCTGAGGGGAATTTAACTAGCCAATTAGGTATATCAGGAGTTCCTACTATCGGTCCTTCATATAACCGATGTTCATCTTCCA
This sequence comes from Nannospalax galili, assembly GCF_000622305.1. Classification (NCBI taxonomy): domain Eukaryota; kingdom Metazoa; phylum Chordata; class Mammalia; order Rodentia; family Spalacidae; genus Nannospalax; species Nannospalax galili. The sequence goes on from NW_008339924.1 coordinate 1,835,348, forward strand.
GTCGCAGGGTTAATACCTGTAGTGGAGCTCCATCTTTTCCTTGTACAGTGACTCCTTTTCTGGTGAAGTGGATGTGGGCTCCCAACTTGGAGAGTAAATCTCTCCCAAGGAGGGGATATGGACAGTCTGGGACCAGTAAGAACGAGTGAGAGACCTGTCCTGTGCTGAGGTCCACTCTTCTTTCTGTGGTCCACCTATATGTCTTCCCTCCAGTAGCCCCTTGGACCCAGGCTGTTTTGGAACTCATGGGTCCCTTAGTTGTTGTCAAGACTGAGTGTTGGGCTCCTGTGTCTACCATGAAGGTAGTTAATTGCCCCCCTATCTTTAGAGTTACCCTGGGCTCAGGGGGGAGCTCCTGGCCCCGACTCCCCTAGTCCCCTAGGGTCAGGACTGGGGTTGTCTTCTTTTGGAGTTTATTCAGCTTCTTTGGGCATTCTTGAGCCCAATGTCCTCTCTCCTTGCAGTAAGTACATTGATCTTTGCCCACTTGGGGTCTTCTTTTGTCTCCCAGGTCCCTATCTGGTCCTGTTCCCTGAACTACTGTGGCCAAAATTCGACTCAACTCTTTGTTTCTCTTTTGCTTTCTCTTATCCTCTCTAGCTTCCTGTTCTTTTCTAATTCTGTCCTCTCTTTCCTCTAAGGTCTCTCGCTTATTGTAGATTTTCTCAGCTTCTCTTACTAAATCCTGTAAAGAGTACCCCTGAAGGCCCTCCAGCCGTTGGAGCTTACCACGGATATCAGGAGCTGATTGTCCTATAAAAGCCATAATAAGATCTGCCTGACGCTCCTGGGCTGTGGGATCAAAAGGGGTATACATCCGATATCCCTCTATCAAGCATTTTAGAAACCCTGTGGGGGTTTCATTTTTTTCTTGGGTTATAGCACGTACCTTTGCCAAATTGGTCGGGCGCCTTCCAGCCCCTTTGAGACCCGCTAACAGAGTCTGGTGATAAAGACAGAGACGCTCCCTACCGGCCATGGTTTCAGGGTCCCAGTTGGGTCTGGTCAGAGGAAATCCTGCGTCTACTTCATTTGGGAGCAGAGTGGGTCTCCCATCCTGCCTGGGGACATTTTTTCCTGGCCTCCAGGATG
>NW_008339924.1:1837445-1840276 GCF_000622305.1 Nannospalax galili
GGGGCTTTTTAGTGGCTAGAGAGAAAGGAAGATATAGAAAGACCATCCTGTCTCCACCCGTATGGGCAGTCAGGGTCCGCCAAGAGGGCTAAGAGCCTTTGGTTTACGTCAGGGAGTGGCCCTGACCAGAAAACCTCAATTGCTCCTTCGCCTTTAATGGTCCCTCGCGAAGACTGGATCAAGAATAAAAGAGAAACAGAGAAGGCTTAAAATAAAGAGTGTAGAGAAAAATACAAACTAGATCTTTTCTTTTTAAAGTACTAATACACTATTAAGTGTACACACACCGTGTTATATCACATTCAAATGGACCGGTCTTTCTTACACCCAGACACATACAGCACTCACCATTCTTACTTTCAGGATCCCCAAATACAGATACAGATAGACAACAAAAATCCTCGGTGCGCTCTCTGACTCAAAACTGAAAGTACAGACCGGGAGGGGAGTAGCCAAGCCAATCTCCCTTCTCCAGAGGTGAGGAGATACTATCTTCCTCACTTCAGATCACTCTGGTCACTAGGGCCAGAATGCTGGAACCTGGGGTCTCTGGGCACGTCTGCCACTCCCCTTGGTTCCCAGAATACAGACTTACAGGTCCTGTACAGGCACAACTGTTCAGATGGAATGTTCCCAGAGCAGGAAATGAGACAGACATTAAGACCAAGACAAACTACAAGACAAGTCTTACCTCCTGCTGATCTGAGGAAATGGGTCTGGGGGCGAGATCTGGGGGCGACCGAATCCCGGATGCACCCCCAAATGTTGGACCCCCAGACTGGGGTACCCAACATTCACAGGAGGTCGTACCCCAATAACTCAGTCCTCAAATCAGGAGATGCAACAAGCATGAGGATTTATTGGCGTTTTGCAAAACGGACTCCCACCTCATTCGGAGAACAGAAGTCCAGAGCCCAGTTCACAGGTTTTTTTAAAGACAAGTGGCGGCTATGTGCCAAGCAGAGGTAGGGGGAATTTCTGGGATGATTTCCAGCTTGGGCAAGGAGCATGAAAAAGGTCAGCTCAGCTTGTTTTTAGAATTATTTTTTATTTTTATTTTTTTGTACAGTTTTTCTCAGGCCTGGGGGATTTTAGTTTAAACCCATCATTTTGGAGGGACTTGGGTCCATCATTTGGGGGCACTTGGGTCCATCAAAGGGACTGGAACATCAAAGGTGGTGGGGGGGGTGTATAATAGCACAAGGTATAAATGATGTCTGTATGTGAATCTTTTTTTTGTTTGTTTGAGACAGGGCCTCCCTGTAGCCCCAGCTGTCCTAGAACTCACTATGTAGACCAGGCTGGCCTTGAATTCACCGAGGCCTGCCTCTGCCTCCTGAGTGCTGGGATTAAAGGCATATGCCACCACGCCCAGCTTGTATGTGAATTTTTACCTGTCCTCTATTCAAGCCCTGATGGTCTCCCTCCTCCCCCAGCATTCCACCTCCTCCCCCAGCATTCCAGTCATTTTGTAATTTTTTACAGTGTTTAAAGAAAACACCAATCAAAATACATTCTGTCATCTATAAGAGACATGAAAGCAAAAAAGCATAAAGGGCTAAATTTTTCTTTGTTTAGGGGCCTTGCTTCAGAGAAATCTCTCTCTGGGTCACTGTATGTACAATAAACTGCTCCCTGTTCTAGACCTTGGGGTCCCGTTCTTCTCTACTCTAGGCCTGCTATATTATAACCACATCCAGTCAATCAGAGAAGAGCTGTCAAAAAATTACTATTGGGGCTGGAGAGATAGCTAGCGGTTAAGAGAACTGACTGCTCTTGGGTTCAATTCCCAGCACCCACGTGGCGGCTAGGAACCATCCTTAACTCCAGGTTCCAGGGGAATCCAAAGCCCTCTTCTGACCTCCGCAGCATTGCACGACACAGGTGCACTCACATACATGCAGGCAATACACATACACATAAAATAAAAATAATATATTTTAAAAAGTTACCATCAAAGCTGGGTGTGGTGACACACATCTTTAATTCCAGCATTCTAGAGGCAGACACAGGCAGATCTCTGTGAGACCAACCTAGTCTACATAATCAGCTGAGGCTACAGGGAGACCCTGTCTCAAAAAAAGACTAAAAAAAGAAAAAATTAACTATCACAGATCTGGAAGAATCATATTGTATTAGTTACTTGTCTCATTGCTGTGACAAAACACCTGATAAAAAACAATTTAAGGAAGGAAGGGTTTATTTAGTTATTTTTTGTTTGTTTGTTTTTGTTTTGTTTTTGGTCTTTGAGACAGGGCCTCCCTATAGCCCCACCTGGCCCGGAACTCACTATGTAGACCAGGCTGGCCTTGAACTCTCAGAGATCCTCCTGCCTCTGCCTCCTGAGTGCTGGGATCAAAGGGGGTTTATTTAGTTTTACAGTTCTAGGAGATGGTAGGAATGACTTGAGAAATGGGAAACACACTTTGTTTTTTTAACTATTTATTTAATAATCACATAATTAGAAGAAGCATTTCATGACAACAACATTGACATATTCAATAACAATTTCCAGAGCTAAGATGCATCTGTTTCAAGATTGGCTGTAAATTTTTTGGTTACAGTTGAATTAATACAGTTATACAATATTGTACTCAGTATAAAACTTTTAAGACCTAAAATTAAATCAGGTTTTAACCTTAAAAAAGGTTCATTTCATTATTAAAATACACAGTTTCATACAGAAAAATTCATTTTTAATGCAATTGACATTAATATGCTTGCACATATGTGTCTAATTGTTGGGCCTTCGGGACCCTCATACACATGGCATGGAGGAAAATGAGGCCTAATATAATTTCCTAAGCCAGGCTAAAGTTTAGCGACCTATC
>NW_008339924.1:1840894-1841365 GCF_000622305.1 Nannospalax galili
ACACTGAGATGTCGGCACATGTATCTCTAATCTGTATGCATCTGATTATTACTAGTCGTAATCAATCAGTTGCACTTGGACCCTTGGCGCCTGTGTATGTCTATGAAGTCATCAAGTAGATTTCAATGGTAATGTTTATCACCTCTACTAATTACATTGACATAAACCTTTATGCTTCCTCCACAAATATAATACATTTTTAAAAATTTGTTGATTTTTTTCTGTGTGTATATCACACAGAACATCCCCAACCATCTCATTCAACTATACACCCACTTCCAAGATGGCACCCTCCTATAGCCTCCCTCTCCCCACTAGAGCCTTATACTCTGTAATCCCTGCTACCGTCCACTGTGTTGTCAGCACCCACAGCCATTCTCCAGTACTTGCCCATCTGGTGAATCTAGTCAGCCTATCTAGAGGTCTTTGTTTTAGGAAGGTCAGCTGTTCCTCATCTAGCAGCAATCAGTT
>NW_008339924.1:1841892-1851891 GCF_000622305.1 Nannospalax galili
TGGACTCTTAAGAAATTATATTGGCCCCTTTAATCTTTGGTTATACTTTCCTTTTGGGTGTTTAAGGCCATACAGTTGGCACAGATAAACCAATTTATTTTTACTCTTAAGGTCGTTTGAGGATCTGTACCTCAGGGGTCACATGGACTTGGGAGGAGCCCCTGGCTCCTTTCTTTTACCAGTTCCACCTATGTGAAGATAAGTCAAAGGTCCTGCTCAACCATGGCTGGCTTCGCTTGGAAGCATGGAGGAAATGTGGGAAACACACTTTGTAACAAACCTTTACAAATTGAAAATTTTACATAACCCTGTAAACAAGTTAATCATATGATTTGAGAATATTTAGAACTATGTACTCTTTCTAAGAAAAACAATGTAATCAGCCCCACAATGATTTGGAATCTCAATGTAACTTTTACAAGCTTAGCTGAATGCATACCTTTAATTTTATACCATGTTCTTTATTTGTAACCCAGTTATGCCCCTAACTCAGAACAATGAATGTGTGCATGAGATGTGACAGTGATGATGGCAAGTTTATGGGGAAGAATTAACTGAGAGGATAACCCTCCCTGAGTAGAAAGTTTCCAGTCAGTGTCACTGGCCCACATGTAAAGCAATCCAAGAAAAAAAACAATGCTGCTTGACTGCCTACCTTTGCTTTTACTTGTTTGGTTGTGGGGTGTTTTTTGTTTTTTGTTGTTGTTGTTTTTTGACAGGCTTTTCCTGTAGCCCAGTTGGCCTGGGACTAGCTATAAACCAGGTTCGCCTTGATCTCACAGAGATCAACCTGCCTTTGCCTCCTGAGTGCTAGGTGCTTGCTACCACACCCAGCCTGCTGTCACTTCTTGGTAGTGAGTACATCTATCCCTTTGTTAATGTTGTTGCTGCTGTCACCATCCTTCATTGACATTAACTCCAGTTTTTTGGTTTTTTTTTTTCTTTTTTTCAGGTTCCAACGAAGACTGAGGACTACTGGCTCTCTAGAAATCTTCCTGACTTCAGCAGCAGATTGGGACTGCTGAGGCTTCAGGTTTCATGGACTGAGCAGCTACCAGGTTTTCAGTCTCTCCAGCATGCAGATAGCCATCATTGAACTACCCAACTCTTAGCATATAAGTCAATTTAACAAATCCCCCCTTTAAAAATATGATTTTATTTATATTTTTGTTTTATTATTTGTTTATTTGTGTCTAGCTGCATGTGAGTATGCACACATACATGCAAGTACCTGTGAAGGCCAGAGGAAAGTGCTGGATCCCCTGGAGCTTGTGTTACAGGTGATTGTGATCTTCTTGATAGGGGTGTTGGGAACCAAACTCTGGTCATCTGGAAGTGCAGCAAGCACTCTTAACTGCTGAGCCATCTTTCCAGCCTCATAAATCCCCTTTTATAATCAATATTTATTCTATTGGTTCTGTTCCTCTAGAGTACCTGTCTAATACACCCTGTATTAGAGTTCACCTGTTCTGAGAGTGGTCTTATATGGCAATGGTAGCTGTGTTGTTTGACATACTTTGAGAATAACATCAGGGACTGGGAAGATGGCTCAGTGGGTAAAGTGGTTGCTATACAAGCATGAGGACCTGAGTTTAGATTCCCCAGCAACCACATAGAAATCTGAGCATGGCAGCACATGCTTATAATCCCAGTCCTGGGAAACAGAAAGAGGAGGATCCTGAGTGCTTGCTGACTAGTCAGCCTAACTGAAACAATGAGCTCCAAATTCAGTGAGAGACCTTACCTAAAAAATAAGGTGGAGAGTGATCAAGGAAGACACCTGACACTGACGTCTGAGCTACACAGGTGCATGTACCTGCACATACACCATCAGTAATACCTACTCCTCCTCCATGATAGTCCTATTGGGCCCTGTCTATAGAGTAGAATTGTCTCTGGATAGAACGTTGGGATTAATGATATGGTGTTCATCAGCATAATGCTGGCTTGTAGCCCAAATATGGATTTTTAAAAATCTGTATAACACTGGGACAGAATTATAGATAGGTTGTATCAGTGCTAATATTAGACTGTGCCTTGCTCTAAGTTACTTCATATTGTATAAGACAGTTGTTTTTCAGGCTATTCTTTGCTCTGAGAGATTCCACTTTACAAGCAGCATTTGATTTCATTTTGAGTACAAACACAGAGGCAGAATGACTTTATGGGCACTGTAAATAACACTATCTGTTTGACACAATCTGTGAAGCACAGACTAATAAATAATCTATTCCTAAAAATAAAAGTGTGCGATCCTACAAATTTATCAAAGTAAATTAGGACCCTATGAGCACATAGATGTACTGAAATCATATCAGAAAAACCAGACTTGAGAACTCATCGAACATACCAAGCAGAGGGTGTAACAATCTCACCTGGACCCCTTAAAGAGAGGGACACAAAATTGCAGTGGTGACATCCCCACTGAACTATCATCTGATCACCTGGTTTGTGAGCCAAGGCACTGATAGGCAGAGAACTCCACACAGGTCCCAGGGGCTTCAGCTTGGTTCAGTCCCCATGTTTATGTTGCTGACTTGAATTGCCATCTGTCCAACTGTCTGTCTGGACCTTCATCCATTTATCTGCTTATTCATCCATTTGGACCTAGTCCTGACCTTCACCTCTATGGTCTTTATGGTTCTGCCTTTCACTTCTGCAGTAAGCTCAGCTCTGACCTTGGGGCTTGACTTTGCAGTGGATCCTTGAGCAGACCTCAAACAAGGTTCATTATCTAATTCCCAAAGAGGTTTTATTTGTATCCCTATCTGCTTTCTGTTTGTCTCCAGTTAGGCTTCTTTCAAACTCTTTGAACTCTGCTGTGGACTCTTTAACCTATTGTAGCCATTCTGTAACCCAGACATACACACACACACACACACACACACACACACACACACACACACACGTGTGATAAGTACTATATGATTTGAGAATAGTAGTTAAGATTGGAATAAAAGAACCAGTGTTTTCTGTGGGCAACTACAAAGGGAAATTGGGACTACTTGGCAAATTATATCCAAGAAAACTAAAGTAGCTTGTGGATTTATTGTTCAATAAATTTTTTTTAGTCTTTTTGAGACAGGGTCTCCCTGTAGCCCCAGCTGTCTTGGAACTCACTGTGTAGACCAGGCTGGCCTTGAACTCACAGAGATCCACCTGCCTCTGCCTCCCAGGTGCTGGGATTAAAGGTATGTACCACCACGCCCAGCTATTGTTCAATAAATTTTTTAAATGGTGGAAAGACAATGTGTCCATGTTTCTGACATCATCTTCGTATTCTGACATTAGCATTGTTATGACAGTTATTTTTCTTGTTGCTGGGACAAAATACTTGGCAGAAGCAATTTATGAGAAGAAATGTTTATTTACGCTTACAATTTTTCTGAGAAGCCATGGCCAAGTTCATGGTGACAAGAGCAGCCCCTGTGGTGGTGGCAGGAGTGTGAGGTGATTTACTCACCTTTAGGCAGCTGACCAGGATCAGAGACCTTAGGTGGGAACCCAGCCAGTCATAACTCATAAACCCTTCTTTGACCCTACACTACCAGTTAGGCCTATGTCTAAAAGATTCCACAACCTCCCAAAACAGTACAACCAGCTGGGACCAACTGTTCAAACACATGAACCTGTGAGAATCATTTCACATTCAAATCATAGCAGGTTCTTTCAAGTGAGCTTAAAGAACATGATTATGTCCCCAAATTCCTATGGAAAACATCTTGGGTTATTAAAAAGGTAACTAAATTTCCACTTTGTCTTTAATTCTCCACTGAGAAGGGGACATAGACCCTAATAGTATATTTCCTCCTGTAGTGGTCACTACTTAGAGTGAGCACATAAGTGGAGGAGGCTGAGGTTGAACAGATGGTGTTGATTCCTATGAGACTGGATAAATGGAGTTGTAAGATCCTATCCTCCAATCTAAACTGTTGCATCTTCATGAGAACAGTTGTGCCTACTTGTGGGAGTCCATAAGGATTGGGCCTGTGAACTGTTAATGTTCCCTCCTAGAAGGACAGCATGGGGAGGGTTGTTGAACCTTCACCTGAGTATTCAGCCATTCTACCCAGCCATTTGTATGCAATTTTGTCCTAATTGTATATGATCTCAGGGTTTCTGGGAGATTTAGACTGGAGAAGACTAGGCTAGTTGGAAATCTGTCTATGTGGCTCTGGGGAAGCCATCATCCATGCTGGGTAAAGACCAGCACAACTAGTTGGGGATCACTCACATTCCTGTCAGTAACCCCTCACCCATACTCACTAAGTAAATTCAGTAAACTCATTGGTTCTTCAGGGTGAACTGAGATGGAATTGTAGTCTGGAATTTTCACAACAAATGTACTGGTAAAGACAGGACCATTTCAGAGCCTAGAAGGGGGCCTCTCAGAAGATAAGTGGGTTTGGGGTGAGGAGTACTGTGCTCCTGTTAGAAAAGGTTTGAGAATGGAGAGCCAGGAAAGGCTGTAGGGTCTGGTTACAGCTTTCTATTCAACAATGGTAATATAAAGCATGTTTGTCTAGCATATGTACTTAAAAGTGTAGGTTATGAATACAAAAACAGTTCCTCCCTCAGAAGGAACAGTTTTTCTTGAGCTAAATGTGAGTGATTTAGCTGGGGAACACAGATTCAGGTTATTACAAAAGGAATGTTTCACTGTGAGATGGTTACATGAGATTTTATTGTGATAATTACAGAACAAAGGAAATAATAAATTAAGGCATTTACCAAACACATTGATGAGGAACACAGATAATTTGGTTATAGAAAAGCAGGAAAAATTTTGCTGTAAGTTTCAGACTTTAAAAAATATGTGCTGGGCATTAAGCTCAGGGCCTCATATATGCTAGGCAAGCACTCTGCCATGGAGCTGCATTCTCAGCACATCTACTATAAGTTTCAGATGCTGTCTGATGACATTTTTAGCTTTTGGGTTGGTGAAAGCTAATGGTTTGCTAAAAATATATTTTATTTACTAATTCTTTTGACAGTTCCAGCCCACCTAGAATTTACTATGTAGACCAGGCTGGCCCTGATCTTAGAGAGATCTGCCTGCCTCTGCCTCCTGAGGGCTGGGATTAAAGGTGTATACTACCATGCCTGGACAAAGTGAAAGTAACTCAGCAAATAAACTCTTTTACTTTTGCAAAAGAGTGTATTGCCTTATTTGGGTAGTAAGCAAGTACATGGAGCAGGAAATTTGATAGGTTTTTATCCTAACTCAAGAGTACTTTGTCTTTTCCCCATTGGCTGGGATCCAACCATACAGTCTTTTGTAGTTGGTTAGTTTAAAAAGAATTGTGGCAAAGGAGATAAAGAAAAGGAATCAAAAGGGGTCAGCTATTCCCGGCCAAAGTACCTAGAATGCAGCAGGGCCTTCGTATAAACAAAAAATGTTGCAAAGATATGGGAGGTATGGAATGGAATCTATAGGTCATTAATTAAAAACCAAAAAATCGCCAGATGTGGTAGCACACGCCTGTAGTCCCAGTACTTGGGAGGCAGAGGCAGGCGGATCTCTGTGAGTTCAAGGCCAGCCTGGTCTACAGAGTGAGTTCCAGGACAGCTGGGGCTACAGGGAGACCCTACTTCAAAAAGACAACAACAAAAAATTTAGGTGGGTGTGGTGGCGCATGCCTTTAATCCCAGCACTTGAGAGGCAGAGGTAGGAGAATCTCTATGAGTTCGAGGCCAGCCTGGTCTACATAGTGTGTTCCAGGCCAGCTAAGACTACAGGGAGACCCTGTCTCAAAAAAAGAAAAAAAAAAAAGAAAAGAAAAGGACAGATATAATTGAGGACATTAAAAGGAAGTGGGGAAGAGTTGGGGGTGAGGTCTGAATATGATCAAATTGTATGAAATTCTAACAAAAAAGGTGTCATGAGGCGAAGAGAGATTACAAAATAGTATTACAAAGGTTACATTCCTGTGGTCATTCTTTTGATAGAAAATATTTGAAATCCTTGCAATCATTTTTCCTTAGGAGCACTCTGGGCATTCTCTTTGGAAAGGTATTTAGACAAAAGACCAATCTGCTACTTTGAGGCTCTGAAGCTCATTTTCAAGAACATGGATTAGCTGTTTCCCCTGTTGTAGAAGTGGACAGAGGAAGTCAACAACAAAAATCTTCAGGAGAGATGGAGAGTAGAGATTTGCAGGCCTGTAAGAGCAAACCAATCTTGAGAAAAGTGTGAGAAGAAACCTTGCCTATTCCTACAGTGCCTGAAGCCCAACTTATAGCAGATCAGCCTCATCAGGGAACAGCTTGGGCTGGAGAAGGAGGTGGTCCAGCATGGGTCTGTAACTTTTACCAGGTGGGCAAAGGATCAAGCACTGATTATTCCCAACTGGAGGAGTATGAGGCTTCAAGGCTTTTTTCTCAGTGGGGGCCTATATTCTTTCCTCTGCCCTAAGAGCTGCATTTTGGTACCCTAGTAAGGAACCCTCACTTCACCATTCTCTACTCTTCAGTCCCTTTTCCTGAGGGTGAAGCCGTTTCCTTTATTCCTGTCACAGCTCTAGTCCTCCCATGTATTCAAACAGGCTCCTACCCTGCCCAGGGATCGGGAGGGGCAGAGGACAGGAAAGAAGGCCAAGAAAATCTGAAGTCTGCACAAAGGGTGGGAGCAAGAAGGTGGCAGGTAGAGGGAGGTGGTTGGAGACAAGGTGAACAGTAGATAGCAAAAAAAAAAAAAAGTCAAAACAACATTTGCTATGAAAGTTGTTAACGCGTAGACAATATTCTTTTATACAAAAATATTTTCAAGTAAGAATGTTAAAGTAGCAATAAGTCAGGCTTAAAACCTGAGTGCATATGACCTTAGAGAGGGACTCACTCTTCTCCTGGATAGTTTCCACAGTCTCAACAAAACTATTACCTTTTGTTTGTTTTTTAACTTTTGAATTTATTTTTATTTTATGTGTTATGCCTATGTGTGCACCTGTGTCATGCAATACCTGTAGAGGACAGAAGAGGGTGTCAGATCCCTGGAACCGGAGTTACGGACAGTTGTTAGTTGCCATATGAGTGCTGGGATTTAAACCCAGGTCCTCTGGAAAAGCAGCCACTGCTCTTAACCGCTGAGCCATCTCTCCGGCTCCATACCCTTTGTTTATAATAAATAAATCCTAACTTCCTGCATCCCTGTGATCTAGAGTTTCACCTTATCAATTATAATCTTGACAGGTATACCTCAGTCACCATCCTGTGATCTCATTTAAGTTTCTTAGCAACCCTTTGAAGTTGATAATTTGATAATTTACTAAAATTGTATATATGGCTATTGTAAAGACAATGAAGTGTTACTCTCCTCTGAAGCCCACAGTTATTCTCTTGGATGTGCCTCACTCTTTTTCTAAGTACCTTTCTTTCTATTAACCCATATATTTAAAATCTATATCTTTTGATAAACTCCAACTCTACTTTATACTGGATTGTCCTGAAATTCCTTTCAGCAGTGAAGCCAAGAATCCAGTTTCACTTGAGTGGACATCTCTGAAAATAACTCCTTAGGCTGCTGGGGGAGTAGCATGGAGCTGTGTCTCTCCCCTATTGATGCTGAGAGTAAGAGCAGATTTGGTGGTTGGCACTAATTGGACAGTGTCCAAGGAAAATGTCTTGATGTTGAATAGCAAAAATATATACATAAGTTCTACTATGTGAAGTCAGGGCAGCAAAATAGGTGTTAGCACCCCACAGATTTGGGAATGCAGGGTGTTAGAGGTGCTTATATAGACTATAGACAAAACAAAAACCTGGGATTCAGCAGCTAAAGAAAGCATTAACAACACCCAAAACAGCATACGATACCATCATTTGTATCAGTTTAGTCAGGAGAGCAAGGTTGACAGCACCTGAATTTGTGATACTATTTTATTTGGCTCTCTGGGACCTACAGTCCTTTCCTTTGTATTTCAGGGCATGCTAGCACGGCATAAATCCTGTTACATTTCTCTGCAACATACTTTCAATCTTCTGGTTTTATTTTATCCTTATTTCTTTCTATTTTGGAAGAATTCTTGGGACAAAATCTTATTTTGCCATACAAAATCCTTTCTTAGTCCCCAGATGTTTTTCTAGTAACTTTCTTTTCATCTCTTCATCTCTTTACTAGATATTTTCTACCCTTCTTTAATATAACGAAATATACTAAAGATCTAGTCATGAGACAGAGAAACAAAAAAAAAAATTCACCAATGTATCAAAAGATAGCTGAATCCACCATATTTATAACAGAATGAAATAAACTAAGATCTCATCCACACATAACTAAACCATGTGTTTTTTCTCTTTTTTGACTTATGCATTTATTTTTATTTAATGTGTATGAGTGTTATGCCTGCATATGTGTAAGTGCACACGTGTCGTCCATTGCCTAAAGAGGACAGAAGAGGGCGTTGAATCCCCAGAAACTAGAGTTACAGACAGTTGTTAGCTGCCATATGGGTGTTGGGATTTGAACCCAGGTCTTCTGCAAGAACAGTCAGTGTTCTTAACCTCTGAGCCATCTCCCAGTCCCTGGGTTTTTATTTTTCTATAGTTCTTATGCAGATATTATTGCTGCTTGGATTTTAAAAAAAATATTCTATTTATTTTTATTTTATGTGTATAGCCTGCACGTAGGTAAGTGCACCAATGTTGTGCAATGCCCACGGAGGACAGAAGAGACTGTCCCTGGAAGTGGAGTTACAGACAGTTGTTAGCTGCCCATGTGGGTGCTGGGATTTGAACCTGGATCTTTTGCAAGAACAGTCAGTGTTCTTAACCGCTGAGCCATCTCTCCAGCGCTGTTGCTTGGATTTAAAAAAAAATCTCTTCCACATTTTTTTTTCTCTTCAGTCTCACATGAGTGCAAGGATAACAGATTACATTGTAGCCAAGGCTTTAAACGTTAAACCTAAAGCATTTTAAACAACAGACTATCTTAGCATAAAGAAAATAGGTGGAAAAAGTATACAAAGCAGCTGATGCTTAATTTTGAGACTTTCTCTTAATCACAGATTCTTAGCAATTTGAGTATTTTCTTTTGTGGGAATTGTTTAGTGCTTTGTATCTAATTGTGGTTTGGTTATGAAAGTTTCCAACAGTCTCATGTGTTGAACTCTTTGTTCCAAACTGGTGGCGCTATTTTGGGAGGTCCTGTAAACTTTAGGAGGTGGGGCCCATTTGGAGGATGTTGGTCATTGGGGGCATTCCTTTGATGGTTATGCCTGGTCCCTGGCCCCATCCTTACTGTGTACTTTCTGCCAAGAGATAGCCTCTTCCTTGACATGCTTACTTTGCCATGATGTTCTGTGCAGATGCTTGGGATCAAGCAATCCAGAACCCATGAGCTCAACTGAATCTTTCCTCCCTTTGAGTTGTTAGCTGAGGATGGCCTCAAATTCAAAATCCTCCAACTTCAGCTCCAAAGTGCTGGGATTACAGGCCTGCAAGCTTAGCTTGCATATTGTTTTTGTTCATGTTTTTTTGTGCATGTGTGTGTGCATGTAAGTGCCACAGTGCATATATGGAAGTCAGAGGACAACCTTGGGTATCTGTCCCCAACTTTTACCTTGGCTTTGAGACAGGGTCTCTCTTGTTATTCACTGGTATGTCAATGCTTCTGGCTCTCCAGCTTCCAGTGATTCTTTCTGCCTTTAGAAGTATGCTGAGTGTAAAGATACACATTCAGGGCCTGGAGAGATGGATCAATGGTTAAGACCATTTGCTGATGTTAAAGAGGACCCAGATTTGGTTCCCAGCACCCACAAGGCAGCTGACATCCATCTGTAACTCCAGTTCCAGGGGATCTCACACCTTCTTCTGTCCTCTATGGGTACCAGGCATGCATATGCTGCACTTACATATATGCGGGCTAAACACTTGTACACATAAAATTAAAATAAATAATTTTTTAAAAAGATGCATGCATGCTACCATGTCCAGCTTTAACACAGATTTTGGGGCTAAGATCAAGAAAACAAATGATACAAAATGTTGGAGAGGATGTAGGGA
>NW_008339924.1:1852643-1895452 GCF_000622305.1 Nannospalax galili
AGATCAAGAAATATATGTCTAGGTAAGGTTTATCTGAGAACAACTGGTCTTTGCCCAAAACTTATCTACATGACACACAATAATTAAAAATACCAGACTGGTGGAACTAGTCTTCTTGAGTGTTTAACAGACATATTTTGAGGTCTATAATAATTTGGTCAGAGGGACATAAAGGACACTTTTTGCTCCTTGCCCTCCTAGGTCGACTAGTTCCAGGGGACTATGAGCATCTCACAACTGTGAATAACATCTTTTCTCCTGCTCCAGCTTCAGGGGTAGAGTCTGTCTATGTTTGGAGGTGGTATAGTTGCAGGGCAAAGGCTAGACCCCCTGGGCTCAGATTCCCTGGACTATAATCCAGACCTTTGAGCACTGGCTCAGTACACTTACGTGAATACACTGCTCATCTGTAAAGTGGGGATGGCAACAATGTCCTTAAGTGTGCTATGAGGACAGAATGGGGTGAAAACATCACATCTTCAGCACAGAGTGGCCATTAAAGGACGAGAGGCAGAGACAGTGGCAACAATGATGAAGTAAACCCTTTACTCTGACACCTGATTCTTTTGTTTATTTTCTAGAACTGGGAAAATGAACAGCAGACCCAAATCTTATCTAAAGGAATATTGGCAACTGATTGCTGCTAGATAAGGAAGAGCTGATCTTCCTAGAACAAGGAACTCTAGATAGGCTGACTAGATTCAGCTGATAGAGAAGCACTGGGGAATGGCTGGGGCACTGACAACACAGTGGAGTATGTGGGTTCCAGTGGGATGGGGGAAGGCTATGGAGGGTGCCATTTGGGATGTGGGTATATAGATGAATAAGATTGTTTGGGATGTTCTATATGAAATACACACAAAAAATCAACACATTTAAAAAATGAGTTATACTTGAGGAAGAAGCATAAATATTTGCTTCATGTTAATTAGTAGAGGTGAAACACATTGCCACTGAAATCTACCTGATAACGTTTGTATCCATGCTCAGGTGCCAAGGCTCTCAGAAAGTAACTGACTGTGACTAGTAATAATCAGATACATAGAGTTAGAGACACATGTGCAAACATCTAAGTGTTAGTTGCATTAAAAATGAGTTTTTCTGTATGAAACAGTATATTTTAAAAAGAAGTGGAGAGCTTTTTAAAGGTTAAAACCTCATTTAATTTTATGTCTTACAGGGTTTATACCGAGTTCAATTGTATAACCATTAATTCAACTATATACCTAAAAATTTACAATTTTGAAAGAGATGCATCTTAGCTCTGGAAAGTGTTATTGAATATATCAATGCTGTTGTAATGAAATGCTTCTTCTAATTATATGGTTATTAAATAAATAATTTTTAAAAATGCATGCATGCTACCATGTCCAGCTTTAACACAGATTTTGGGGATCCAAATGCAGTTATCAGGCTTGTGCAGTAAGCACCTTATTTACTGAGCCATCTCCCAAACCATAGCTTACATTTTCTGGGGGGTCTTTTTGAGACAAGGTCTCCCTGTAGCCTCAGTTGGCCTGGAACTCACTGTGTAAACCAGGCTGGCCTCAATCTTACAGAGACCACCTGCCTCTGCCTCCTGAATGTTGGAATTAAAGGCACGTGCCACCATACCTGGTTAGATTTTTTTTTAATCTAAATTTTAACCTCTTAAACTTCCACTTGTTTCTTCTTTATGATTTTCATTCTTTGGCCATTATGTTCAAGTTTTGTTTATATATATAACTATAAAAACTATCCTAAAGTCTGTGTTTGTTCATTCTCTCATTTTGTCCTGTGTAAGTCAGTTTGGACTGATTTTTTTCCCTCTGAGTTCTCACTGCTTCATCGTAGATCTAGCAACTTTTTATTTAGTATGTTTTTCTTGTTAAAATTTTTCATCGTATAAATACAAAAATTTTTTTTCATTGTAGCTGGGCATGGCAGTGCACGCTTTTAATCCCAGTATTCAGAAGGCAGAGGCAGGTGGATCTCTGTGAGTTCAAGGCCAGCCTGGTGTACATAGTGAGTTTCAGGCTAGCTGGGGCTACAGGGAGACCCTGTCTCAAAAAGACAAAAAAACTAAAAAACTGAAAAAACAAAATTTTTCATTGTATAGCTTTTTTAAAGGATGTGGGTTATTATGAATGTTACAATGCCAAGTGCCTGGATTTTGTTATTTTCCTTTAGAGAGTATTATGGACTGAATGCTTCTGTCAGCCAAAATTCCTAGGTTGAAATGTTAACCTCCAATATGATGATATCAGGAGTAAGGTTTTTGGAATGCAATTAGGTCATGAGAGTCCAGCCTTTGTGATTGAGATCTGGAAACTCACAGTCCATCCTTGAACTCAGAATCTTCCTGCCTCAGCCTCTTGAGTCTTGGGATTGCAGCACGTACCATTGTATCTTTTTGTTGTTGTTTTTCAGTAGTGGAGCTTGAACCTGGAATTGATGCTTGTATAAATGAGGCTTCAAGAATTCTATTTGCCCCTTCCTCCCTATGGCAAGACATAGAGGCTACCATCTGTGTGGAATGAGACTTCACTAGACATTGAATCTACTTGCACCTTAATTTTGAGCTTACCAGTTTTTAGAACTATGAGCAATAACTTTCCATTATCTATAAACTAGACGAGTATAAGAGTATATACTTCTCTCTTCTGGTACTCACCTCTACTTAAGCCTTAGTTTTCTCAAAATGCAAACTCAAGGATTACAAGCAACTCTCATTTTATAAAGGCAATTAAGAGGCAAGAAAACACAGCTAGGAGTTCAGCTCAGTGACAAGAGTGTTAGCCTAGTATATATAAGCCCTTGGGTTTGATCTTTAGCACTACACAACAAACAAACAAAGAACAACAAACCATCCTGAATTTTTAAGCCAAGCGTTGGTTAATGCCTGTAATCTCAGTACTAGAGAAGCAGGTGGATTACTGCAAATTGGACTATACAGTGAATATTAGGCCAGACAGGGCTATATAGTAAGACCTTGTCTCAAACAAAACAAAACATGAAGATAATGAGGTATCATGAGTGTAAACCAGCTACTATCACAGATATCATATTGCAGGTAATATAATAATCAAACAGGATTATTAAATGCTTATGGGTTGAGTTAGCTCAGTCAGTAAAGTGCTTCTTCCCTTACAAGAATGAGGACCTAAGTGATCCCCAGGTCATTTGACACAAAAGTATCAGGCATGATGGCATGCACTTGTTGTACTAGTGCTGGAATGTAGCGATGGGAGAATCCTTGAGACTCACTGGTCTGCCAGTCTATCTTTAATTGGTGAGCTCCAGGTCAATAAGAGACCCTGTCTCAAAAGAGGTAGACAACATTCCTGAGGTGATCAGAAGTTGTTCTTTGGCCTCTACATGTACCTGCACACATGTATATGTACACTTGCCCACACACATGGACCTGCACACATGAACATGCTCATGTATAAATAATAAACATTAAATAAAATGCCCATGTTTAATGTAGCTAATGTAATAATAGGTAAAGTTTAAATAGTTGCAGAAACGAAAACTAGCCAGATATGTTGGCATTCACACACTTAATCTTAGCACTTGGGAGGCAAGAGGATTATGAGTTTGAGGTCAGCAGAGCAAGACCCTTTCTTAATAAATAATGGGAGTTGGGGTGGAGGGAGATGGCTCAGTGGTTAAAAGCACTGGCTGCTCTGGCCGAGGACCTGAGTTCAGTTTCTAGAACCCACATGGCAGCTAACAACCTTCTGTAACTCCAGTTCCAGGGGATCCGATGCCTTCTTCTGACCTCTGTGGACATTGCATGACACAGGTACACTTACAAACATGCAGGGCTAACACTCATACACACATTATGACAATAAATAAATCAAAATTTTAAACAAATAAATAATGGACACTTTTATATAGTTGAAATTTTAGTTGAATCTTAAATTTAATGAAATTTAAGACAGTATACACATTATCCACAGATTGTAAACAGTTGAAAAGAGAATTAGTGAACTGAAATATAAATGTGAATAAAGCATTCAGAATATTGTTTAAAAAGACATAGATATGGAAAACATGAACAAGAGATTAAGAAACTTGGAGGCTAGAAGCAGAAAATCCAACACAAGTCTAATAAGAATGCCAGAAGAAAAAAATGGAAAAAGGCGGAATGGAGCAGAGGCTGTATTGTTTTATGCATGGCCTGACTATATAGCCCAGGCTGACCTCAAACTTAAGCTCCTCCTGCCTCAACCTCCTAAGTGCTGGAATTACAGATATGCACCACCATATCTGGCTATGAAATTTTCACTTATGAGAGATTCATATAATTAAGATCAATGAACCTCAAGGAGAGAAAACATATGAAATAAAGCTACATCAAATTACACCATCTAATAATAAAAATAAAAAAGAATAAAGTAAAAAAAAATACACCAGATTGAAACCCTAGAACACCAGTGATGAAGATATTGTATATGCAACTGTAGAGGAAAGAGAACTGTCATTGTGTTACAGTGGAAATGGATTTTGTGGTTAAAAGTTTAGATTAAAATAATAAAGTTGGGGAAATTGAGGAAGATAAATAAGAGGGCTTTTGGCCAATGTCAGCAGACCGGTAGGCTCCCTCGAAGCCCTTTTCCTTAAGAAATGTGTTCAAAGCACTATTACCATTTCATGTATTCTTGTTCTAATGAATATAATTATAACAGATGAGATTGTAAGAAAGAATGGCTTCTACAAAGCCTCCACCTATTTCAGAAAAAAGACCACCTCAGACTGCCTGGTAGCCAAGAACGATGGCAGCTTGGAAAATGTGATAGGAATTAGCTCCATGGTGAAACTATTATTAGCTGGTCACATCAAGTGAGAACAAAGAGAACATAGTATAATTAGCAGCCAATGAAACACCTGAAAAGTCACACAGTAGCAATGCCAGCTAGGACTAATGGCTAGAAGACATTCAAGGTCAGCAGTTAACAAGGTAGAAGCCAGAGATGGACAGAGAGGGGCCTTAAACTTCCTCTAAGTGACTGAACAGAACTTGATCATCTACTTGATTGTGCTTAGGAGAACATGCACAGAAAGTGGGCCTCCCCAATTGGCTTGACCTGTGAGATGCTCAGAGAATTAACTAATCGCAATAGAAATCACCTCAGTTCAGTTTCTGCCATAAGTCCGATAAAAACCCCTAGGCAAGGCAGACTGATGGCAGCCTTCCCTTGGGTTCTCTCTGGAGCTTTGCTGGCTTTCCAGATCTCTGCTTTCTGACATAAATCTTTGTTTTCTTTAAGCTTTCTATAATGCTAAAGCTCTTTAAAACTCATTTTTTGTTTGCCTATGAAATTCATTCTTCAGATTAATGAATCAAGGACCAGGAGCAGTTTTACTAACTCCTGAGTTAAACCCACCTGAGATGAGAAAGTATTCTCTGCTTTCAAGGACACCCCCTTTTTTGGTATCAATTGGGGTGGCTGCAGCGCATCATCTCAAAGACGCTGCAGAAATAGAGAACAGTAGAATGAGCTCTGGAGGTGGTGGTGAACACTAACTACCTGATCTAGGGTTCTTTTCTTTTTGGCAGAGGAGGTGGGGCCACTTAAATAACAAAAATTTATTGTAGTCTGCAGGCCAGAAGCCTCAGGTCAGTCAAGGTATCAGCAAGGCTGGTTTCTTCTGGGACTTCTCTGGCTTGCAAAAGGCTATTTCTCTATGACTTCTTGTAGTCGTCCTTCTGTATCTGTCCATCCAGATTTCCTCCTCTCCCTTCCTGGAGCTTGTGTTTTAATATGTAGAGAAAATAAGTTAAATCAGGAAGATGCATTGTAATAGTGTGCCAGGTAGCAAGAAGTCCTGTGAAGAAACAATGCAGACCAGGGATGGGGGCACATGCCTGTGATGATAGCACTTAAGAGGCTAAGGCAGAAAGATGGTAAGTTTTAGGCCAGCCTGGGCTACAGAGTGAGATCCTGTCTAGGAAAAGGAAATACCTTTGATTAGGTTCAAGTATAAATAGTTTATTTAAAAATAAACTCACGCAAGTGGGTGAATAGAAAGGCAAGGAGGAGGATGAGAGCCATCCTGCCAGCTGCCTGTCAGTATCTAAACTTTGGTCTATGAAGGAGGATTTGTACCTAGAACTTGGCTTGATAGGGAAGATAAAGGCAGTTTTTGTTATCCAAATGATGGAATTATACAGGAGTTCCAGGATGATACTCTATAAACAGAAGATTGTGGTGAATTTCCCCTCAGTATCTCTTACAGTCTTATCAGGAACTTCCCCTGATGTATAGCAATTTCCTATGAATTGAAACACTTCATCTTGGAGGGAAGTTCATTAAAACTCAAGAAGTAAACAAAACTCATAAGGCTCAGGATGTAAACAACTCATAAGTCTCAGGGATAAGTTTTGAAATATTCGCAAGGCTCCTTTCTAAGGTTATATAAGCAATAAAGATTGCTGAGGAAAGAGACTCTCTTGACTTGGGAACTGCCTATAGGCAGAGCTCCAGGGATGCAACTTTTATGAGTTATCACCCATACTGAAGTGTGCTTTTGATGATGTGGGTGCTTTGAGCTATGTTCCTGTAAGTAACTCTTTACCCGTACTCCTGTAAGTAAGCCCAGTAAACTCACTAGTTCACTAAGGTAGACTTGGGTAGAATTCTTGCTTTGTTGTGCTGCCAGTGACCTATCTTGGTATTGTTTATATCACCTCAGGAATAGTGGCACAATGGCCCATCAAGCAGGACACCATTGTTACTAACTTTACTACATCTTTGAGAGGAACTGGGGAAACTTGAGGGGCCACTTGTCTCAGCTTCTCCAGAGTGGTATCTCCGGAATGCTTTGTACCTATTCACACTAAACAGGACATTCTCTGAAATCCATGATCCCGAGAGTAATTTTTTTTTGTCTTTTTGAGACAGGGTTTCCCTGTAGTCCTAACTGAACTGAACTCACTATGTAGACCAGGCTGGCCTTGAACTCACAGAGATCCCTGAGAGTAATTTTTTTATCAAGGTGCCATGCATTCCTTTATGGAACTATGACTGTGGTGCAGTAAAGACTGTAGATGTGTGAGACTATTTTGTGATCAATAAAACTGTCTGAGCATGTATTTTATGTGAAAAAAGTCTGTCAAAACATGCAAATTTCAGAGACCCCTCCCCCTAGTAGCAATCCTTTTAAAAAGTCAACTTTTATTCATTGTCATTACGGTCCTCTGCACTGGTAGAAATCTGTTTTCTGAAAAGTATAATTATTTGATTTCTTTCTTAGTCCATAAGGATTTCTTATACTCTCCTGTCCTTTAAGGCATAACAGCATTGTAACCCATGACATTGCACTCTATGAAAACAGAGATAAGAATACATCACTTAATTTAACACCATATTAAGCTTGTTTGCTGATAGGAGCCAGGAAGAGAAACTGATGATACAAGCCAGAGGATTCATTCCAAGAAACTGGTTGACTGTGTAGTGAGAGCTGGAAGGATAAATTGGCTACAGATTCATCATGGTTTTATAACATAGCCTTCAAACTCTGTGACTCCTCCCAATGAGAAAAAGATCTAAGAACTCCACTCTTGAACCTGCATAGACCTATGACTACTTTGATAATAGGTAAAAGTACTGCCATATGACTTTCAAGGATCAGAAAGGGCCTGATTCTTAAATACTCATAGAGACCATAATGCTGGAGAGAAGCCACTGAGGTGTTGGGGATAGGCTTCAGTGAACTCCAGTGCAGACTCAGTATAAATGGTTTACCCTGTACACACACCATCTCAGACACCCACCTCAACTCACCTTTAACTGGATTCAAGTCTGGGGAGAGCCCCAGGTAAGAATTTCTATCACAATGCTTTCAGAATATCTGACAAGACTCTAAGCAGAGTAAAAAGGTGGATTTTTTTTAAAAAACTAAATTTTTGTGTATTTCGTATAGAAAATTTCATCTTTATATCCCCTTCCCCTTTGACACCCTCTGATAGCCCCTCCCCACTGGAGTTCATACCTTCTGTCATCTGTGTTAAGGCCTATCATGTAAAGTTAGTGTCCCCAGATGTCCCTCAGTGCAAATTCATCCACTGGGATCTAGTCAGTCTATCTAGAACTCCTCCCTTTAAGAAGATCAGCTCATTCTCTCCCAGCAGTAATCAGCTGCCAATAATTCTTTGACTAAGATTGGGCCTGCTGTTCATTTCCACAGTTCTGTGCTGGATTTTGTCTGCTTGAGTTTGTATGGGTCTTGTATATGCTGACACCATTGCTATAGGTTTGTACGAGAAGAGTCCCAGGAGCCTGTAGGACTATTTCCATATGGTCATGCACCTCCTCTCTGGGACTTACAATCTTTCTGACTCCTCTTCCACAATGATCCCTGAGCCCTGGGTGGGTAGATTTTAATATAGGAGTCCTGTCCAAGGACCCACACTCTGCAGACTATTATTCTTTGTATTTTAAAATGGTGGTTTTAATCCACTAAATTTGTGGATCATTTATTACACAGAAATGGTAACTGGAACATGGTTATTATGGAGTTAAAGAATTATATCATGGTAATAGAACAAGAGAGAAAAAAATAGGGTAACATAGAGAACTGGATGTTTGAAATCAAGATTCAGGAGGTAGTAAAGTGATGGTCGTGACAGCAATGCTGACAAGATATAACTCTCACTCTTCATCTTTATTAAATAATGTTATTTTCGGTTTATTCATGGGCATTTTTATTTTATGTTTGTGGCTTCTGTGCACTATGAATGAAGTAAAAGACTGGAGGCTTGCACTTGTTTATTTTCAAATTTGTGAGAAATTTGCCAGAGAATATCCTCTGACCTCTTTGGTACTGCTGTGGCCCTTATAAGCCCAATCAATTTTGTGCCTAATTGTCAATGCCATTGGTGGACCATAGGAAAAAAATAAATAAATAAAAAATCCACTTTAGGAGGAGGGAAAGGAGTCTTAACAACAAGAGTGGTAGTCAGGCAGTAAGAAACCAATAATGCATGGGGCTCACAATCAGAGGAAAGAAAGAACTTCCAGAGGGATTGCTCAGTTCCCTGTGGACCTGGATCTGTCATTTTTCAAGTGATGGTCTGAGGCTAATATAAGGAAAATACACAAGTTTGATTAAAAATTTATGATACTGGGGCTGGAGAGATGGCTCAGCAGTTAAGAACACTGGTTGTCCTTGCAGAAGACCGGGGTTCAAATACCAGCACCCACATGGCAGCTAATAACTGTCCGTAATTCCAGTCCCAGGGGATCTGACAGCCTCTTCTGACCTCCATGGGCATTGCACGACACGGGTGCACTTACCTACATGCAGGCAATATGTGCATACACATAAAATAAAAATAACAAATAAAAATTTTAAAAAGTTTTAAGGGGCTGGAGAGATGGCTCAGCAGTTAAGAGAACTGACTGCCCTTGCAGAGGACCCGGGTTTGATTCCCAGCACCCACATGGCAGCTACAAACCGTCCTTAATTCCAGTTCCAGGGGAATCCGAAGCCCTCTTCTGACCTCCGCGGCATTGCACGACACAGGTGCACTCACATACATGCAGGCAATACACTCATACACACACAATTAAAATAATAAAATATTTTTTAAAAAAGTTTGAAAGATCATGATGCTAAAAATACAAACTCCCTTAGGAAGGAGGTTCTTCCCTTTCACTAACATCCTTGGACTGCACAAAGTGGTCCTAAGGTATTCAGAGGAGCTGGGCCCAAGTGTGACGAGCAGGGGAAGGGTGCACATTAAGTGATCATGCATAAATCATTGTGTTTTGAGCTTTATGTGTGTCAGGTATTTTCATAGCATCATTGTCAGATGAAAAAACTGAGGTCTTAGCTGGATATGGTGATACACACCTTTAATCCAGTACTCTGGAGGGAGAGGTTGGTGGATCTTTGTGAGTTTGGGGTCAGCCTAGTTAGTGAGTTCCAGGCTAGCCAGAGACCTTGTCGCAAAAAACAAAACTAAAATGGGGGCTGGAGAGATGGCTCAGCATATAAACCAGAGGATTAATTCCAAGAAGTGGGTTCAGTATGTAGTAGCACTGGCTGCTTTTGCAGAGGACTAGGGTTTGCTAGCACCCACATGGTGGCTAACAACCATCCATAACTCCAGTTCCAGGGGATCCAAAATCCTCTTCTGGCCTCTGAGGGCATTGCATGACACAGGTGCACTTATATACATGCAGGCAAAACACTCATACACATAAAAATAAGAAAATACAAAATTAAGGTCCGGGTGTGGTGGTGCATGCCTTTAATCTCAGCACTTGGGAGGCAGAGACAGGCTGATCTCTGTGAGTTCAAGGCCAGCCTGGTTTCCATAGTGAATCCAGGCCAGCTGTGGCTATAGGGAGATTCTGTCTCAAAAGGGCAAAAGTAAATAAATAAATAAATAAATAAATAAATAAAATTTTAAAAAAGAGAAAGAAACCGAAGTTCTGATGCATCGAACAATTGGCCTACGTTCAGAAAGTTGGTGGGTAAAGATCAGTACCACAATCTCTCAGACCCTGTGCTCTAGAGATTAGATGTGAACTTCCACAGGTAAAATGGGTGGTAAAATCCTCCCATGCTGTTTAGATTTTTAGAATCTGGTATTGTCTGATAAGAGGAAGGCTTTTGGATAAAAAGGCTCATGGAGGGCATGGTAGTTATAATCTGAGATGACTTCAAAGTTGTACAGTTCTAGATGAATCCTGAGAACTACTGGAGGCTTTTCACAGAGAAGTCACTAGAATTGAGAGAATCACACATCGTTAGTGTTCATAAATCAAGGAACTGGCAGAGCAGGGTGTCTCCCTCTTTGAGAATCTTAGCTCCTTTGCTTGTGATTTCCAGCCTTAATATGCTAATGCCTCATTCTTCCTCCAGAAATAATTCCATCTTGGACCAATTCTTCACAGAGGCTTCCTGCCTCTTCCTCTCTAGTTTGCCCATCTTAACTTTGATCTTCCCTCTCACTTTTACAACTGGCTCCATTTCTGCCTTTGCTTTCTCCAAAGAACAATTCACCAAGCCCAAGTTTCAGGCTGGAGGCTGTCCATACTTGGAACAGAGCCAAGAGCATAGGTTGCCTCAATGAAGGTAACTTCAACTTCTTTCCGTGCCCACCAATATCTCTCTGCAGACTCTGCACTCTGTACCAAACACAGAAAGTTCAGTGTTGGTCTCTGGCTAGTGGTCTCTGGATCCAGGCCCCATCTGCATCCTTTGGGCTAGTATCGCTATCCAGCCAGTCCCCATCATTACCGTCAGGGAAATGGCTGTTTCCGTCCCAGGGTTAGGATGTTTTAGGGAGAAATCCTCGTCGATCCAATCAGCACCCAGTGCGGAACAGCTCCGACTAGCGCTGATCAGCACCCACGGGCGGACAGCTCCCCCAGGCGCCCGTTTGGTTGTCAGGTTAGAGTCCTGGCCACCGACTGCACCGCTGCGGATTCTCAGGGCGTGAATGCTGCTCCTAGGGCCGCACCCACCTCGGCGAGCCACCCACCTCCAACCAGCACTGCACACCGCCGCTACCAAGAGGTGCGCAGACCCAGGCCGCCGTGGTCCTGGTTCATTTACCGCCCTCCTTTCTCCCTCATCCCCTCGGCGCCCGCAGAACTTTGGCCTGCGGCCCGGGCCCCGACCCCCACCGGTACCTTCTCGCCTGGTCCTGGCCCTGAGACCTCCAAAGCCCCCACGCCAGCTCTCCCAGCCACAACCTCCATACCAGCAGCGTCCCCTTCCCGTCCCCCTGCCGCGGTATTTCCGCTGCCCACCCTCGGCCCTCCCCCCTCCTTTCTTTCCCTCTCCCCTGTCCTCCCCCGGCCCCCTCCTCCCCGCCCCCGGGCCCCGCCCTGCGCCACTCCCTCCCCTCACCCCTGCACCGCGGGCTGCCGCGGTGTCCTGGCAGGGCGCTGAGGTGTGTCGCGGGCGGGTGTCGCAGGGCGTGTCACGAGGTGAGCGGGGAGGCCCCGGCCGCGAGCGGAGCACCAAGGGCGCGCGGTGCTCCTTACCCCTCCCCCTCGCAGCCGTCCGGCGGTTCCCGGGAAGATGGCGGATCGCGCGGAGATGTTTTCTCTCTCCACCTTCCACTCGCTGTCTCCTCCGGGCTGCAGGTACGCACTCGATCCCGCAGCACTGGCGGGCCTCACCTTCCCGTAGCTCTCCTTGGTCTGCCACCCTTCTCCATCGACTTCACCGACCCAGGCCAGGGAGCCTCTGTGGTCCAGGCCTCGGACTGATGCTGCCCATCCCCCATCCTGGACCGGGGCCCCTCCGTTTCTGGTTTTTTGTTTTTGTTTTTGTTTTTGTTTTTTTTTGGCCTCTGGTCGCCCAGACCCAGTGGCATCCCCTACATTTCTCGTTGGGATACTGAGCCGCACCCATGGACAGATGACCTGTCAGTTGCTAGACTGACCCTTTAAGAGGCTTTGGGCAGGGTGCCCAGCACCTAGTCTATGCTTAGCAGTATCCTTTTGGCCTTGTTGGGCCTCCTCCCAAGGAGGCTAGGGTCTGGCCCCTAGCGCCTAGGAAGGGATGGAGTAGAAATCTAGCGTGAAGCCCCTGGGGCTGGGGTAGGGCAGGTCTGGGTGGGAAGGGGCTGGACCTTAGGGTGTAGGCCTTCTTGGTTCGTGGGGTGGAGACGCGGAGGTAGAGTTTAGCTTGACCCTGCTGTCTCCTGCTGCAGAAGCTTCAGTTACCCCTCCCCCTGTACACTAGAGGTGTTTCCCTGGAGGCTGAAGCTGTGACCCACAGGGACTGGGAGCCTAGTGAGGAGGGGTGGGAGGGGTTGGGGGGAGGATGGCTCCTCTGGGCTCATTGGCTCCGATGGGGGAGGGAATTCACTAGAGAACAGTACTTGGGGTCAAAATGACATGTCTATAAGCCTAGGTGTTGGGGGCCCTGGGAGCTGGACATTTCTCACCAATGTCCTTAGGACCAGCTATTAGGCCAGGAACCTAGGACTGGTGGCTCTCTGACCCTGGCATCCTCTTCAGGCCTCCCCAGGACATAAGCCTGGAAGAATTTGATGATGAAGACTTGTCTGAGATCACCGATGACTGTGGCCTGGGCCTTAGCTACGACTCAGACCACTGCGAGAAGGTGGGGAAAGGGCTGGGGAAAAGGTGGGAAAAGCCTCACATAGGCTCAGTTTGCCCAGCATTCTTGTGGCTTTAAGAGTGAATCCTCTGTCCTTGCTATTAGCCTCTTGGTTTTCTTTCCTAACACACAGAGGGCCTTCTCCCGCTGTTCTCCCCATCACAGTGCCACAAGAGGTGGGGGGAGGCAAGCCTTTGCTTTGGGTGCCCTCAGTCTTCAGATCATTTCCCACAAAGATCTAACCCCTCCAGCTTCTATTTCAACCTCTGTGGCCTCTATTTATGTCTTGTCTTCCCTTAGTCTTTTGTCTTCTGCCTTCTGGTTCTGTCTCTACATGTTTCTGTTTTCATTTGTTCTGAGCAAATGCCATGTGTCAAGTGCTGGGAACTTCCCCGTGTTGGGAATGGAGCAAGACAGCTGTCCTCCAGAGCTTTCGCCTTAGCAGAGAAGAAACACATGTGAGAGATAATGGTCACCCATATGTCGGTAGCTGGATTCCAATGGGTCACAAGGTGTGATGAGGGGGAAGGGAATCCAAACCAAGTTGAGGGAATCAGGAAGACTTCCCAAACTGTCAGCTATGTCCTGAGGTTAGCAGGAACCAAGCAGATGGGGGTAGGTAGGAGGGTATGGAAGAGGGAATTGCTGGCAGAAGGATTGACTGTGCCAAAGGCCCTGGGGTTGGTGCAAGCTTGGTGAATCATCAGCGCTCAGCTTCTCTTCATTTATACATTTATTTGTTACTTACTGGTGCTATTCCCATAGGTGAGGGCACCCTGTATGATGTGGACATGACCATGCTCTAGTGGGCTTGCAGTCTGGTGGGTGAAACAGATCAAAAGCCATGAGCTGTGAATTAAGTGTTAAAATGCCATGAAAGCAACAAAGTAGCACTATCAAATGTGATGGGGTTTGGGGGTGAATGAGACTTAAAGGTTGGTTGAGGCTACTCCTCTGACACTGTCCCAGAAAATTGGGCTCTTCCCAAGAAATGGAGTGATCACTCTGTATTTTTTTTGTTTGTTTGTTTTTTTGAACCAGGGTCTCCCTGTACCCCACAGCTGGCCTGGAAGTTGCTATGTGCACCAAACTGGCCTTGATCTCATAGAGATCACGATGTCACTATGTATCTTAAGAAGATTTTTTTTTTGAAACAAACACTGCTCAGTTGGTGGGAGATAGTGAACTGGAAGGAGCTCTTCCTCCTGTTCCTTGCTTTCCTGTCTCCTTACACCTGGGACTGCAGGTTATTGTATTATGGCCCAGCCCTGCTCTGTCCCTCCTTCCTGCAGGACAGCCTCTCCCTAGGGCGCTCGGAGCAGCCACATCCTATCTGTTCCTTCCAAGATGATTTCCAGGAATTTGAAATGATTGATGACAATGAGGAGGAGGAAGAGGATGAAGAAGAGGAGGAAGAGGAGGAAGAGGAGGAAGAGGGAGATGGGGAGGGCAAAGAAGGAGAACCTGGCTCAGAGGCACCTGCTGGGGAATCCCTTATTCCTTCTCCTTCCCTGGATGAGCTGCACAAGCACAGGCCCACCACACTCCACCTGACTACACTGGGAACCCAGGTGAGCTTCCTGACACATGTAGTAAGAGCTGAGCCTGCAGGTCATGCAGCAGGTCCCTCCCACTCTTGGTTACTGGAGCCCTATTCACCATGCTGATTTATACTTCTACCTAGGATTCCCTGAACAACAATGGAGGTTTTGTCCCTGCATTCCCATCCTCCTGGCAAGAGACTGTGCTGTTTTCACCAGCTCAGGAGCCCCTTAGAGGTGAGGGATGGGGCCTGGTAGGGACCCAACAGGAGAGGGAAGGAGGGAGATGGTTGGTTCCCTGGAAGGAGGCCTGGTTCTTGGTAATGGTGGCCCAATTCCTTGCCCTGCAGAGTTCCCAGCCCCCCTCCTGCCCACTGAAGAGGAGCCCCATGAGGTACAGTCTCTGGTGCACCCTGGTTGTGACTGTGAAGGGAATGAGCCTCCAGAGCCACCAGCATCAGGTGGTGCCTCACCTTCCTCCGACCCTGGTATTGAGGCTGACCTGAGAAGCCACTCTAGTGGGGGCCATGAGGGTCGTCGTAGCAGCCAGGAGCTCTCATCACCAGGCTCAGACTCTGAGGATGCAGGTGGTGCACGCTTGGGGCGCATGATCTCCTCCATCTCTGAGACAGAGCTGGAGCTGAGCAGTGATGGAGGCAGTAGCAGTAGCGGCCGCTCCTCCCACCTCACCAACTCCATCGAAGAGGCTTCATCACCGGCCTCAGAGCCTGACCACGAGCCTGAGCCGGAGCCTGAGCGGCTGCAGGAACCTCCCCGCCGACCTGCCTTCCTGCCTGTGGGCCCTGATGATACCAACAGCGAGTATGAGTCTGGCTCTGAGTCTGAGCCTGACCTCAGTGAGGATGCTGACTCGCCCTGGCTGCTCAGCAACCTGGTGAGCCGCATGATCTCAGAGGGCTCCTCACCCATTCGTTGCCCTGGTCAGTGCCTGTCTCCTGCAGCACGCCTGCAAGGAGAGCCTGCATCACAGGCCTGTGGGACCACTGAGGACTCCCAAGACCCCGAGGCAGTGGCAGGTGCCCACGTGGAGTTGGTGGACATGGAGACCCTGTGTGGGCCACCCCCATCAGCTCCCGCAGCCCCTCGGCCTGGCCCTGTGCAGCCTGGGCCCTGCCTTTTTCTCAGTAACCCGACCCGGGATACCATCACACCGCTTTGGGCTGCACCTGGCCGCACTGCCCGCCCTGGACGCTCCTGCTCTGTTGCCTGCTCAGAGGAGGAGGACGAGGATGATGAAGAGGAGGAGGACGATGCAGAGGACAGCATAGTTCCCCCTGGTTCCAGAGACACAGGCTCTGCTGTACCGCTGGATGCTTCGCTGGTGTATGATGCAGTTAAATACACACTAGTAGTGGATGAACACACGCAGCTAGAGCTGGTGAGCCTACGGCGCTGTGCAGGCCTGGGAAACGACAGTGAAGAGGACAGCAGTGGTGAGGCCAGTGAGGAAGAGACCGGGGCTGCACTACTAGGTGGTGACCAGGTCCCAGGGAATGAGTCTCCAGACAGTCCCGACCTCACCTTCTCCAAGAAGTTCCTCAATGTCTTTGTCAACAGCACATCTCGATCCTCCAGTGAGTGGGAAATGGGGAAGGCAGGGTGGCCCCAGAGGATTAAGTACCACCCTGGCCCTAGGTCTTATCTGGTCCCCCAAAGTGCCCAAGAGGCCTGAAGTTCTAGGAGTGGTTAAAGCCCTTTTTCCTAGGATATGGGCAGTAATCTTCCCCACTGATCAGGAGTACTGCTCTGCCCCAGTCTCTAGTGGGCTAGTCTTTCCTCCTTCCTTAACTTAGGACACTTAACAACAGCCTGTTGTGGGGGAGGGTCTTGGATCCAGCCCAAGGCCAGGACCTTAAGTACCTCTCCCTTTTGAGTCCCTGACTCTCTCCATCTCTGTCTGTCCTGTCTGTCTCTCAGGCACTGAGTCCTTTGGTCTTTTTTCCTGTCTGGTCAATGGGGAGGAGAGAGAGCAGACACATCGGGCTGTCTTCAGGTACAACAACCTCCTCACCTATGGTGACTCCCAGCCCTAGTCCATAGATACCTTACGATACTGAAGGATGTGACACAGCGAGACCTGCCTGGTCTAATGATCTCTCACTGACCTGAGAAATCCACTGACCTTTTGGGCCCTGATAACCTCAGGTTCATCCCCCGCCATCCGGACGAACTGGAGCTAGATGTGGATGACCCAGTATTGGTTGAGGCTGAAGAAGATGACTTTTGGTTTCGTGGCTTCAATATGCGTACTGGCGAGCGTGGTGTGTTCCCTGCCTTCTATGCCCATGCAGTGCCTGGTCCTGCTAAGGACCTGTTAGGTAAGACCCATCCACAAGGGGAGGAATATCACCTCAGACTTTTCTTCATTACCCCCTGACTTGGGCCCATTGGATTTCTCCCCACCCCACCAGGGAGCAAGCGGAGCCCTTGTTGGATAGAGCGCTTTGATGTGCAGTTCTTGGGCTCCGTGGAGGTGCCATGTCACCAAGGCAATGGCATCCTGTGTGCAGCCATGCAGAAGGTCAGTGTGGAGAAAGTGGTAAGGATTGGCTGGAGGCCTACATGGATGTCACCCCAGCCCCACAAGCTAGCACAGCCCCTGTGGCTCCAAGGCCTCCCGCCTTGAATAGTATGGGAGACACTGTAGGACTTGCCTTTTAGGGCCTGATTCAGAGCCCAAGTTGGTAGGCTAGAGTGCAGCAGCTGTCCCCTTTACCTCTAGGACTTTTGGTCAGTTCAGTAAGGCTTTCTCCTTTCTACTGGTCCCTCTTTGAACTGTCAATTTCCTGTCTGAAAATTAAGACCAGCACTTTTATCCCCTTCCCTGGGAGTCATTTGCTCACTTATTTCACTTATTTATTCACTTACTGGACAATTATGGACACCTGCTCAGCTGTCAGCCCGAAATTGAGGCTATGGGTCTTAGGCAGCAGGTCAGACTAGCCCTACATCAAAGAGCTCCTGTTGGTTTATGGGGCCCAGGCTCTGTAGTGGCTGGAGGTGTAGGTGGAACAAATTCTTGGCACCTGACCCAAAAGCTTGGTTGGAGGAACAGAAAGGAGATGAGGCAGGCTAGATACAGAGTAATGATTGGCTTATTCTGAGAGCAAGGGTGGCCAAGGTTACCCTCTCATTTTCTATAATTGTGTCTGAGGGGCCTGCCATGAGTATTCAGATAGTCTAGAATGAACAGAGGCATAGTTGCTCTAATGGAAGGGAGAGAGGCCATGGTAGGCTCTTCAAGATCCTCTTTCTTCCCCAACTTCTTCCTTAGATTGCCACTGCCCGGAAACTGACTGTCCACCTGCGCCCCCCTGCCTCTTGTGACCTTGAGATCTCTTTGCGGGGAGTCAAGCTGAGTCTGAGTGGAGGAGGGCCTGAGGTGGGAGTGTGGGAGACTGGGGACCAGGGGGAAGCTTGGGGGTGGAGCGGGTAAAGCCAAGGAAAAGGATCTGGCAGGGACATCTAGAAGGCATATAGTAGGAGTGGCCATAGACTTCCTTTATCCAACTCTGCTCTAGTTCCAGCGCTGCAGCCACTTCTTCCAGATGAAGAACATCTCATTCTGTGGCTGTCATCCCCGCAACAGCTGGTAAGAGACTTACCTGTGCCTTCTAGGTTCTTTGAAATGCGGAGGGTCACCTGTTCTCCAATCCCCACCTACTCTAAGGGCTCTACCTGTACCCATATGGTGCCCTATTCATCCTGGTCCTGGGAGAAGACAGGTTCCCATCCTGGGTGGCTCAGACAAGGAAGTGCAAGGAGCATCTTTGGGTAATATGGGTGTCTTCTGAATGGGTGCCCTGGGCAGAACTGCAGATGGGGCAAGTTTTCTTTAACTGAGGAAGGCAAAGCTCAAAAGATGAGCCAGTGACAGGGTCTGGGGAAATGGATCATATCAGAACCAGAGGAGCCAAAACTATAGGATGCATGTGTGAAAGATCAGGGTTCTGGGGCCTGGTAGAAAGGGGAGCAGCTGGGTGTAAGGTAACAGCTGAAGTTTCAGTAGAGATGTTTGCCCTTTTGACTATGCGAAGACTTGTATGCTTCATCCCATTGGTCCTTGTGGGTGGATATGACCCAGTCAGGCTGGTTCTGGCTGTTGTGTAAAGTAGGATGACTAGATGCTGCCAGTATGAGACTAGGTAGTTGCTTTAAGTATCCAGGTACAGTGCTTTGAGAAGTGTGTACATTCAGGAGGCATTTAAGAGGCAGGACAGGTAGGACTGTGTTGATGGGCTTTAGAACCTGAAGGAGATGAAGGGTGATATTGGGTGATGGGAAGATAGGACCCATACACATAGAAGGAGATGTGAGACCAAACATAGCCAATAATGAGGCCTAAGTAAGTTGGTCTCTCTGTCTTGGAGTTTAGGAAGGAGACTTTGAGAAAGGTTTCATTTTGAACCAGGTGGATAACGGAGAAATGAGGCAGACAAAAAAGCCAGATAGTATGAGAAGAGAAAGGAAAGAGCAGGCAGTAAGAGTGCTGCCAGTTTTCTTCCCAAGCACAAACCCCTGCCTACTGGGTCCTAGTGTCCTAGATGAAGGCGAGGAGATGGCCAAGTAGAGGCCAGTAGATGCCTGGAGAGAGCTAGAGGAAGATGTTCTCATAGAAGGCAGGCTAGATAGAGCATAGGCAGGATATTGCTGGAGAGAGGCTTGTGGTAGGTGGCAAATGTCTTTGGAATCACTGGGATTCTTGTGCTGGGAATGAGCCCTGTCTGCTGACTAGAAATGATCAACTGCAGGTTTTTTTTAATTCAATGTTTATTAGTGGGATTAAGCAATTATACAATGCACACATATATCAAAACATGTTGTACACTAACACACACACAAATTTTGTCATCAAAGAAAGAAAGAAAGAAAAAAGCAGTTTCCATTAATTTGAGATATCATTTGGTATCATATATTACATTTCTTTTTTCTTTTTTTTGTGGGGGGGTGGTCTTTTTGAGACAGGGACTCCCTGTAGTCCCAGCTGGCCTGGAAGTCACTATGTAGACCAGGCTGAACTCACAGAGACTCAGAGATTCACCTGCCTCTGCCTCCCGAGTGCTGGAATTAAAGGCATGTGCCAACATGCCCAGCTATATATTAAATTTCTATAAATAGAAATGAACACATGTTCAGTGTTTTTGTTTAGCATGTTTCCAGTTTTGAAAATAAAACTTGCAGGGCTGGAGATATGGCTCAGCGGTTAAGAACACTGGTTGTTCTTGTAGAAAACCTGGGTTTGAATCCCAGCATCCACATGGCAGCTAACAACTTGTCTGTAACTCCAGTTCCAGGGGATCTGAAAGCCTCTTCTGACCTCCGAGGGCATTGCACGACATGGGTGTACTTACCTACATGCAAGCAATACATGCATATACATAAAATTAAAAAGTAAATAAATAAAATTTTAAAAAAAGAAAATAAAACTTGCATAGAAAAGACAATAATGAAGAAAAAGTATATCAGCATGTTTATAGCAAGTGAAGTGGAGTCAAGCTGGGCCTGTTATCCCAACAGTTTAGGAGACAGAGTCAGGAGGACCTCAAGTTCAAGGCCAGTCTGGGTAACCTAGTGAAAAAAAAAAGTATAAAGAGGGCTGGGAATGTAGATTGATGGGCAAGCACTTGCTTACTTTCCTAGCATGTTTGAAGTCCTAGATTCAATACCAGAAACCCCAAAATAGAGAAATAAATAAAATAAAATGAAATAGAAATATCTGAACCAAGGTCAACTGTGGTTTTACCTCTTTTCCACTGAGAAGGGAGATGATTTGATGAGATCCACTGTTGAGCTGCTGTTCAGTGGGGTATGAGCCAAGACAGAGTGCCATTCCTTAGGCCAGAATTAACTTGTTGCCCTTGGGGCCACAAGGACAGTGGGCTTGGGATGGTACTGCCAAGAAATAAAAAACATATCATGGATCCTATAAGATTTGGCCTCTAGGCTGGACACTGGTCCAGCCTCAATTCTAAGAGGAAGGTGCATCAAGATCCATCCCAGTTCCTTTGTGAGGGGTACTAAGGAAAGAGTACTAGGTAGATGGTTAACTTACATTACTATGACATGAGTAGTACTTACTTCAGGAGTGCTTGGTATGCTATGCTTGGATAAGGTAGGGATATATGGTTTTAAGATCACAGACTGCCTCCTTTACCTTCATTGCTGCCACAGACTGTGCCCTTTAGCAAGATACTATGTTCTCTGTGCTTATCTCTGTCAGTACATCTACTTCATAGGACTGTTGTGAGGCATCTATGAGTTAACAATATAAAGTTCTTAGGAGGGTGCCTTAGTATTGTTTATAAGTAATATCTGTTAGTCACGGGGCAGTGGATCTCAGCTACAGTTTGTGGGTGCACTGGGGTCTGCAGTCTCATGCTGCTCATCTGGACAACAGTTGCTATTATCTTGGAAGAAGAAGACATTTCATGCAGGAATGATATTAATGACTGGAGTATTTAGGGGGAAGTCCTTCACCAATTGGTGAGAGATGGGATAAAAAAGATTTTAGAGATACACTGATCTCCAGTGATATATCAATGCTTAAGAAGGAACTGTGCTTACAGGATAAGATAGACCCATAGAGGCTTGAGCCAGCTGGGGGTGGGGACAGTCAACAGAATAGTCTAGACCTATGCACTACAATACTGGAGCAGATTAGGGGGTATTCAGGAAGAAAAACATGCTTCTGGCCCTTGCATGGGATGGAGGCCCAAGGTTATGGAATTAACTCAGAACACTAGCTCCTTTGGATGTCCAGCACAATACTTGGGTTGAAACCCCCAAAATGCACCTTCAAGTCTTGAAATCATGTGATTTCCCACTCCCCAAGCCATTTTTCCTGCTTTTTCTCTCTAGACCTTTAGTGGGGTGCCTAAGGCTGGTTCAGTACTCTAACGTCTCTTTCACCAACTTCTTCACAGCTATTTTGGCTTCATCACCAAACACCCACTGCTAAGCCGCTTCGCCTGCCATGTCTTTGTGTCCCAGGAGTCTATGAGACCAGTGGCACAGAGTGTGGGGTGAGTGGGAAGATGGGGCAAGAGCCCAGGGAGGGTACAAGAGATAGAAAGGCATAGGTGCATGGGTGGGGCATGAAGAGTGCTAGAAATGTGCTGTGGTGTAGACATAGTTGCAGGGCAGGGAAATAATGCATGGCTAGGGAAAAGGTAGGAGAGAGCACTAGGTTGAGCATCATTCTCTCCCTCTCCCTTTCTGCAGCCGCGCTTTCCTGGAATACTACCAGGAGCACCTGGCATTTGCCTGCCCCACAGAGGACATCTACCTGGAGTAGCATCCACCACCCTCAGCTCTGTCCATGAGGCTCTGGGTGTCTGTAGGCCACCATGGCTTGCACAAGGACTGGATTGGGGACATGTGGTACCTTACATGGTTGGAGTCTCTGGGCTGGGAAATCTCATCCTTTATCCCTGGGGTACAGCTTATGGGGGCTGCGGGGAAGAGGAATTCTAGCAGCCCCACTTTTCCTCTGATGCACATTTTCTCTGTCATCCTCATTTGTCTTGTCCCTCCAGCTCCCTTTCCTCTGTCTCCTGCCCCTTTTTGTGCCTGTAGACCTTGCCCTTTGCTCTCTCTTTTGGAGTCAGAACTTGGGGGAGGCGGGTGGGTTTAGGGTAACTGGTGAGGTCAGGTTCCCCAGTTATTCCCTCCTGGCCTCTTGTGATTTATAAATGAATTTTAATTTTTATAGTGCATCTCAAGGGATTATCTCATCCTTGATCACAGGAAGGGACCCCAAGCCTAACCTACAGGGAGCTCAGGGGAAGTAGGGAGGGGTTCCTAAGAGAGCCTTAGGGTAAACAGAAGTGGCTCTTGATGTTCACCCAAAGCTCCCCAATGCTGTTAGGAGAGGGTGCCCCAAAAGGCACCTCCAACAGGCCATCTGCTTTGCTGCTAACAACCCTGCAGTCCAGCGAGTGAGTATCTGCCCTGCGTGCGCGTTCTGCTGTGTACGTGGGCCCAGCCCATGGCCTCAATAAACTCTGCTTGGTGTGACCCTGGCTGTCTCTAAGGGGGTGCCCAGATGGGTCTAGGTCTCAAATGCCGTCCATGGCAATGGAAATGGAGGAGCCAGGGTGATGGGGTTGTGGGAATTGGGAGAAGTCTTCACTGCTTTCTACAGTCCTGATGGGGGTGGATCACTGACATACTGTGCTAGAGCTTTGTTGGAAGTGAAAGCTGGAGGCCCCGACAGAGATTTTCTCTAAACACACTTGATTGCCTGCAGAGAAAGCTCTGGCCACGGCACTCTGTTTCTTCCCATGTAAGGGGTGAAGCAAGGCATGGCTCAAGTCATTGAGGGGGTGGCATGAACACTTTGAGAAACAATGAGCATGGGTCTTAAAATTGCTATTTATATAGAAAGCCAGAAGAAAATACATAACTCTTTTATCATTGTGCCCATAGATAACTATAGATGCCCACCAAGATTTTCTTCTCGGACCTCTGGGTGACTCCATCCTTAGGAGACATGTCAGTATGGCAGTAGGTGGTCCCTGTGCCCTAACACTTGACCTTGGGTAGTACTACAGAAAAATAACTGCTGAAGGTTGTGAAAGAGTGAACAAAGGGAAGTATTGACAGTTTGCTACATAAAAATTAAAAATTATTGCCTAGAATCCCAGTACTCTGGAGGCTGAG
Source organism: Nannospalax galili (assembly GCF_000622305.1). Taxonomy (NCBI): domain Eukaryota; kingdom Metazoa; phylum Chordata; class Mammalia; order Rodentia; family Spalacidae; genus Nannospalax; species Nannospalax galili. The sequence continues at coordinate 1,875,947 of NW_008339924.1, forward strand.
ACATGAGAAATATGAATTGATGGCAAGCCTGAGTTATATACAATGACCCTGTCTCAAAACAAAATATACTAACTGTAAAAATCATACAACTTTACATAAAATGTTGCTTCGGTGTGCTAACAGAAAAATATTCATAATATGTGCGAAAATCACAGACACAGACCGATTGCTGTGGAATTGCAGGGACACCCCACATGTCCAAAAACATTGGTAAGAATGTTTTCTGCCTCTTAGCAATGTTGTAGAGGCAGACAGACCCTTAGGGGTGGTATGAAACCTGTACCCTTGTGCTGGGGTTGGAGTCATGACTCTCAGGAGACTGTCACATCTCCAAGCTTTGTGAAGTTCCTACCCTCTGTCCTACCTTGGGCCCTGCCTCTGTCCCCTGTCCCTCCAACATGTCTCTCTGGTTTTCCACATGGTTAATGTTTTTCTTGTAGGATAGCTGTGGAACATGCTTGGAGTCCTTCCCCTGCTGCCCTACAAGCCATATACTGTCCTAGGTTCTCCCTTACTGGATTTGAGGCAAGGAAGCATAGGGAATAGCTTAGCAACCTGAGATTCCACTTGGTTTGGGCTATGTACACACTCTTAACAATGCACTCAGCAGCCCGAGACTCTTACCTGCATGTACTATTCACATATACCTCTCTCCAAACAATGCACCTAGCAACCTGCTAGCAACCTGGGACCCCTGCCCTGCATTGCGCAGCATGCATACCCCACTATGAACCATGGAATAAGTTTCTCCTCCACTTAATGACCATTAAAATTACATTCTATTCAGTCATACTGTAGTTATGTCAGGTATGAAAGTAGTGAGGCTGATCTGTTCTGGACTGGTTTTGGGTACATGTGCATTAAGGCAAACTGTGTACTGTGCACTCTGAATGAACTTTTAGAGAGATAGGAAGAATTCCTTTTTACCATCTTACACCTATGCATAATTGGGTATGCATATAATTAAAATCAGATGCATTCTGGGAAGTGCCATATGCAGTGGACCAAGGGGTAATGTAATAGAAGCCTGTCATTCAAAATAGAGAACTACTCAAATTATGCCAATAGTAACTCCTCCTTCCTTTAGACTCCATAAAAGAAGCCCTGGGCAATGATCTGGAGCCCTTGCGTACTTTCACTCATATGGCCTGTTGTCACTCTTGACAGCATATATGACCTGTATTATTGCTTTGCTTTAAATAAAGTTACCTTGCTTATTTTAAGGTGTGCAATTATTATTTTTTCTTTTTTTTTGGTCTTTTTGTGACAGGGTTACCCTGTAGCTCCAGCTGGCCTGGAACTCACTATGTGGATCAGGCTGGCCTTGAACTCACAGAGAGCCACTGGCCTCTGCCTCTTGAGTGCTGGGACTAAAGGCATGCACCACCATACAGTTAAGGTGTGCAATTATTTCATTTCCTTGAATATGATGCCAAGAACCTGGAAATACCATAACTAGACCACCAGTAACAGCTTTATCCCTTCTGTGGACCTGATCGCGTAGACAGCTCCATGTCTGTGTTGTGCATTAACTCCCAGCTCCAGCTGACCTAAAGGTCACTCCCTCAGTTGGTTATTGAACTAGTGCCCATCAAGATTATCTGTAAAGGACCCTGTGACTGTCCAGAGGATGCTAAGACACTTTGAATTTGTAAGAGATATTTCCCCTACCCACTCTATTCATTTGTTTTCTATGCTTTATATTTTTTTAAATCATCTAAGCTTCAGGCCTGAGGCCATACCAGATTCTTACCTCCTGTCACCCTCATGCTCATCCTGCCACTTTTAAAGCTGTCCATTGCCCCTAACCCTCGCCCTGATCAAATTGCCTTGGGTTTCCTCCTGGGTCTCCTTGTATCTCTAGCCAGCCTGAAACTCCCTGTGTAGACCAGACTGGCCTTGAACTCAGATCTGCCTGCCTCTGCCTCCCAAATGCTGGGATTAAAGGCATGTCCCACTGCACCTGGCTTCCTCCTGAATCTTTTGTAGAATAAACTTCTCCGGGCTCTCTACCTCCCCAGCACTTACATGTACCTGGGCAGATCATGGTCCTTAAATCTTGTAGCAACTCCTGTTGGACTTCAGTCTGATCTACCCACACCCTCTCCAGCCCCCTTCTCCTCCCTTGCTTTTACCTGAGTATTCTGTGTCTGCTGTTCTTCCTTGGTTGTTTCCCAGCAACCATCCACATGGACATTAGGAGCCCTGGGCCTTGGATGGAATAAGGTGTCACAGACCCCCTTCTCTGTTGTTGCATTGCCCTAGGTGCAGTGCAGCACTGGCTTGATGCAGAAGGCTCAGTACTCGGTGAGATACTTCCAACTCTAGTACTCTAATTTGTGGAAACCTAGCTTGAGGATAGCAAGGATTTCTACAGTTTACAGAAATGGTTCAGTTGCATTCTTAGTTATACTGAAAGTGGGCTAGCATGGGGCTCAGTGGTGGGATGTGTGCCTCCCATGCTGAAGTCCTGGGTTCTATCCTTGGCAATACAAAAGATGAAAACTAAAGGAAAGCATAAAAGTAATCTCAAATATTGAGCTACGGGATTTACTAAATTGAGTTGTAATTACCTAATTGGAATATTAGATAGGAAGAATGTACTCATTGGCATTTTGTAATAAAAATATTTGTTACAGTAGTAAAAGAAAATAAATTGACTGGACATGGTGGTGTATGCCTTTAATCCCAGCATCTGGGGGGCTGAGGCAGGTGCATCTCTGTGAGATCAAGGCCAGCCTGATCTACATAGTGAGTTCCAGGCCAGCTATGGCTACAGGGAGACCCTGTCTCAAAAAATAAACAAATATGGAGAATCATATGTAGTAGGCTTAGAGATTATGAGTTGGAAATTATTGAGAACATGAAAAGTAACGGTTGAAGCCAAGGAAAAGGCTGGATAAACCCATTAGTTTCACTTATCACCGGTTTTAGAGATTGCTCAGCTGAGCAGCATGTTTCCAAACACTGGTAATGGCTGCCTGAGTTGTTCTTAGGAACTAGGGGTGGCCAAATCCATTGAAAACACTGACCCTCCACTTGGGCCTGTGCAACCATCCCCTGGGTGGCCTTTTGACACCAGAGAGCTAACAAATGAGGACTAACTCACTCTCATTTGCCAAGGCTGCATTTATGAACAAGAGTCCAATGGAGAGCTGTGACATATGGGCACTCATACACAGACTGTAGATTGCCTCACTTTACCTCCATCAGGCCTCAGAACACCCTTAGTATCCCATAAATAGACCTAAACCTTCCCTCTAGGCCTCTCAAGGCCTACTTGAGAATTTGGGATCCTTTTCATATTTGGACACCTTGTAAATACACTCTTGTAAAACTCATCACATCAGTGATTACCATACTTATGTATGGTGACAGAATTGCCTCCATTAGGTAACAGTCACTGCCTGAACTACATAGTGAAACACTTTCTCTAAAAACAAGCAAGGCCTGGTGGTGCATACCTTTTATCCTAGCACTTGAGAAACTGAGGCAAGAGAAAAGTTCAAGGACAGCCTGCATTTTATATATATGTTATAGGTCAGAGTTCGCAAAAAAAAAAAAAATCACCAGCACCACTTTAAGAAAAGTAGCAAGGTAAATGTTTATTATTTTGACTGTCTGGGCTGTCTATATTAAGAGTAGAAGCAGCCCTGATCATTGTTGGGTATGAGTTTTTATAGGGTTATAGAAATATTATTCAAACAGGACACTTGTGAACCAATCAGGTTTGTACAACATAGCAGAACTTTGAATCTATTAATCAACAACCAACCACTATACAGACAAGTGATACAGTCATATAACTTGGCAATCAACTTTGTAATTTTAAAATTAGTCAACTTCCTAGCCATAACAAGTATAGTAAGAAAGCTGGAATCAGCAGCTACCGGTGGTCAGACAACAACAGGGGGGTCTTATACTTTGTGTCAAGGTGACGTAAAATAGCAAGTTACAGAAGTGAAAACAGGCAGTTAGCCAGATGTAAAATGTCTGAGATTAGCACGTTCCACTGGTTTGTGATTGAGATATTTCCTAGAACTCAAGACTGTTGTCTCTTTTTAAATATTTCCCATAAGTGAAAAGAGGTTACTGTTAAAATAGCTATTCTGAGCAAGATGGAGTAACTTAGGTTAAATTGCTAATATAGTTCAATACACACACACACACACATATATATATATAAATGAGGCCTTGTCTCAAGAAACAAAAAAAATATACACAAATTTTGTTTTATTTTGCAAATAGGACATATAATAGATATAAAGCAAAGTGTTCAGCTGCAAAGGATCCCAGGAGACTAAATCACCATGAGAACAATTATTCATATGCAGCAGGAGGTCAGAGGTGGTAAGACGGTGCTAGGGATATCAGTAAGGATGAAATCTACTTGCTTTTGTAGTTTGTAATGAAAGATCTTTGCCCTCATGTTTGCAAGAAGGCTATAAAACCTCCCAGCCTGTATCCAACTTCCAGAAAGGAGTACAGGAACAAAAGGATAGAAGTTTCATCAAGGTGGAGTGAGTTATGAGTAAGAGTAAGTCAGAGAAGGAGGGAAAACCATTATGAAGTACTTCCTCGAGGACAAGGTATCCAGACTGAACAACAGTTTGCCTGAAGGATGGGAAGCAGGAACAGTTACTTACTGGTTCTTTGTGGGAAGCAGGCGCGGCTGAGCCGGCCAAGATGGCACCCTGGCTGGCTGCCAAGCCTCGTGCCCCTCACTTGTTTACTCCAACCTGCGCAAGCACAATAAGCCCGATCATGTGCTGCCTGCTTGATCAGAGACATCATCGAGTATGATCCTGCTACGTGGCCCAATAAGCTGCCACTCTGCCTGCCCGCTACATGTGTGTGTGTGCCCTGATTGGTCCTGGCTAGGGGGAGGGCTGTTGGGAACACTATATGAAGAGCTGAAGTGTGTAATAAAGAGAGAGAGTGAGAGAAGAAGCTTGAACCTCACCTTGGTGTCTGTGTCGTCTTTCCTTGGCTCTGCTGGACGGAGTCGTGGCTCGCGGCAAGTGGTGGCCCATACAGGGACCCCTGATGCTCCGGAGTTGTAAGTAAAAGACAAAATCATAGTGCTAGCAAAAGTTCCCCCTAAGAGGGAACAAAGGGAAAGTTTCCACAAGGTGGAACGGAGACTAAAGATCCCTAGGAAAAGGGACGGAGAAATATAGATAGATATAGATTATAGAAAAATAATCGATGATGATAGATAGATATAAATGATTGACATTGATAGATGGTAAGTAGATAGGTAGGTAATAGATAAATAGGTGATAGATAGATGGATGATAGATAGATATAGATGATAGATAAATGATTGAAGTGTGAGAAGCTCAGGGCAGAGACTTGTCCTTTCTGTTCAGACTCATGCTAGTTCTCACAAACTTCTGTTCTCAAGAATTCTCCGGGTTCAGACTGACCCCCTGACTCTGTGAGAGGAACTGAGAGCAGCTTGCATGCTTTAGTGCCTTGGCATGCAAGATTTTCTTTGGTTAAAAAGGCTTTCACCTCAAGGGTCGGTCTCCTTGGGTTCCTGACAGGAGGACCTAATCTAAATTGATCATATGATAAACCTGTAAAAACAAGTGTGCTGTAATTAATCAGAAAAACAGTTGGAGAGCTGCTCAGGACGCTAACCACAGCTGTCCACAGTGATGCTTTACCAAACTAACTGCCCGTTTTACCCTGTGTTTTCTCTTGCCCTCTTTGTTTACATTCTCCCTTGTCCTCATTTGGGGGAAAGGGCATGTTTATGTTTTTTCCGCAGAATGCTGATAATGCATGTTGGGTACCTAAACGCCTCATCTGCCTTGCAATATCTCCAGCACCTGTGTCATCACCAGCATAACCGTCACCTCTACTACTGCCATTGCTGCTGAGATTGCCACTGTGCAGCAGTGGCTGAAGGCTGTGCAGGGCACCTTTAGCCTCCTCGAGAATTGGGGGGGCATGGCTTTTTGGGGGTTCCTTTTGGTTGTGGCGTGTGAAAGTATGCTGTGGTGCATGATGCGCATGCGGCGGCAGACAGTGGCCCAACGGCAAATGCTCGTCCAAGCTATGGCAGCGCTGGAAGCAGGAGGATCTCCCTCCACTTGGCTAAATATGCTGGACCGGTAGTCAATGACGGGTAAGACCCTCTCATTCGCATACCAACCTAAGGCAGACTGACAACCATGATGTTGCCGAGTTGATGACGGGTAAGGATGCTAAATGAAAGAGGGCAACCTAAGCCAGGCACGGCCCCTTGGCCTCCCTTGGTTTTAATTAAACAAAAAGGGGGAGATGTGGGAAGCAGGCACTGTCGAGCCGGCCCAGATGGCACCTTGGCTGGCTGCCAAGCCTCGTGACCCACATTTGTTTGCTCCAACTCACGCAATTGCTGTAAGCTTGATCACGCGCAGTCTGCCTGATATGATCCACTACATGTGTGTGTGTGCCCTGATTGGTCCTGGCTGGGGGGAGGGCTGTTGGGAACGCTATATGAAGAGCTGACGTGTGTAATAAAGAGAGAGAGTGAGAGAAGAAGAAGCTTGAACCTCACCTTGGTGTCTGTGTCGTCTTTCCTCGGCTCTGCTGGACGGAGTCGTGGCTTGCGGCAGTTCTTTGTTTTTTGTTTTTTTGAGAAAGGGCCTCATTATGTAGCACTGGCTAGCCTGGAATTCTATGCAGACCAGGCTGGCCTTGAACCCACAGAGATCCACCTACCTCTGCTTCCCAAGTGCTGGAATTAAAGGCATGAGCCACCATGCCCAGTGCTACCTACTGGTTCTTGTTCCCCAAAGGTTGAGGGTTGACTCTGGGGTTTTAACTCTGCTTTCCTGAATAGCTCACATGCTGTCTGGGAGAATGTGAAGAAGCAAGTTTGTGGGTACATATCTGCACTCATGCATAAGATCCATCAGAACAACAGTTCTGACATCTTTGAAAGATGTACAGAGAGCAAAACTCATGACTAGGGCAACATCTTCCAACCAACAAACAGGGGCCTCAAAAGTTCCCCATGCCAGGGAAGTAAAGGGAAGATATTATATAATGCTGTCAAGTGCTCAGCAAAGTACCCCACATCACTGAGATGGCCTCCTCTGGTTTATATATGGAGACACAGGTATGACAGAAACTTGTGAGTAGAATAGGAGTCAATGTTCAGAATCCAAATTACATTTCATGAAACTCATTAAACAGCATTCAGGGGCCTGGAGAGATGTCTCAGCAGTTAAGAGCACTGGCTGCTCTTGCAGAAGACCCAGGATCGAATCCCAGCACCCACATAGCAGCTAACAACTATCTGTAGCTCCAGTTCCAGGGGCTCCAACACCTCTTCTGTCTTCCGTGGGCATTGCATGACATGGGTGCACTTGCATTCATGCAGGCAATACACACAAACACATAACATTAACAATAGCAACAACAATCAGCATTCAGTCTCTGTGGCTAGCCTTGCACCCTGGCTTCTATATGGCGGCATCCAAGGCTGAGAACCTGTTCTATATGCAATGCTCCTGCTCATGAACAGAGAAGCCTGATCACACAGCTTTACAAAAATAGAGATGAAACAATGCAGCCTCCAAGACAAAAGGATAACTTTACTTTTTCTGCTTCATGATGATTTGGAGCAGCTGGTCCCTAGTGTTTACCTGATGCACAGGTACTGGTGATTCCTGCTCTTCCCAGGTGTTGTCCATACGATGAGGACAAATAATAAGTTCGATATAAATCCAGCTTTGTGAACCAATGAGTTTGTTTAGTTACAGGTAGCTGCATCACTGAAAAGTCCCATCCAAGCATGGGTGATGATTCACAAAAAGCTGCATCACTGCCCTAGGACTATGTTCAGTGGGGACAGGAGGGAATGAGTGGCTGAAATCTCAGATCAGGGTCTAGTGTCCTTCCTACCTCTTCTACAATGGAATGTTAGTATGCCCTATCTCCTGAAGGTCTTGTCTGATTATGATAATCACAACTGCTCTCATTCTAAAAGGGAAAGGCCATGTCATACCCTGAAGACAGAGTTTTACATAGCTCACACTGGGACAGTCTCAGATAAAGGACTTGTACAGTTAGGGTGGCACAGGAGGAGGTCATACTGTTCAAACATGGCTCATTTCTTAAAAGGGCACTTCTCCCAGGATAGGGTGGCAGAGTGCACAGGTTGGCTCCCAGGCCCTCTGATCCCCACCACAAACATTGAACTTTACTCTGGATCTTCTGTCAATATTGTGCCTTTGCATTTGGCTCCTCCACTCCATTTTACATGGCACTCATTTACTGAGATTAGGTTGTTAGGATTTAATTTCCTCCTGTACCAATCAACATTCTGAGATTACAACCAACCAGTGGAAAGTGGTGTGGATGGCTTAACCAAAAGGAAATTTATTGGGAGGGTAGAAAGGTCAAAAGAGGGTGTTACAAAGGCCATAAAGAAAGGATGTGGCCCCCTGGGGAATTGGTAGGTACTACATAGTTCTGCCATGGGACAGGTGAAGCACAGGAGTAGAGATTCACTTTCTGGAAAGGACTGATGTTCCAACAGGGAATCAAGTGCTTTCTGAGGAGGGCAGGCTCTGGATGCACAAGGACTAATGTGCTGCTTGGTCCATATTGTTGCAGTGTTTGCAGAGTGGTGAGGAGTATTTCTACTCCATGTGGAATCCAGAATCCAGTCACTTCCAAACTGTCCTTCTTTCCAGGGCATGGGAGTGTAGCAGATTGGATGACCCCAAGGTTTTTCTTCCTCTGATTCCTCTTCCTCAAGCTGCCTGAGAGGAAGGACTCAGCTTTCCTACCTACTAGTGAGCTACAAGACTGCTGTGCACTTGTAATGGAGACAGCACTTGAAACTAGCAGCTGGTACCTTGGGCCCAAATGGTGACATCCCCAAGTAGTAACTTTCCTCAGACAAGGAGCAGAAGAGGCTGGAGGGACACAAGTGAGTACACTCTTTGTTACTAACAGGTGGACACAGGTGCCAGGCCCAGGTTATTTAGAGGTTACTGGATATCCTAAGAGCATTTAGTGTATAAGGGTTAGTGTTTACTACCACAGAAAGTGATGTGGGTTGTGAATACCCACTGGCAGCAGTGTCTCTTCCCAGACTAAGATTACTGGACTGTCTGGTTTGCTCTGATGAGGATACATTATCACTGGCAAAAGCCTTGGCTCTGAAAGTGCAGACTAGGCCACCCATCTCAACACACTAATCAAAAAGGTGATCAGTGATCAGAGCAGAGAAAGACTTAATCATGGTAGTCACGTTGTGAAGAACAAACAGTTCTGTGACCTTGAGCCCATCTTCAAGAGGCTAACAGGAACTTGAGATTTTATAGAAAAAGGAAACAAAGAAGGGGGTTGGGGGTTTGCATAGCCAAGAGAACAGATGATCTTAGTCAGGACAGTGTTCTGATCATCATTTCCATTCTGGTTATGCATGGTGTTCTGGAGAAGTTACCAATGTCATCACCTGAGGGGAGCAATTTGGTTCCCAAGTGATTGCTCCTGCTCCAGGGTACAATCTCACCATCATAGGTAATTGCCCTCATTTAAGGGGTGGTCTTTCCTGTGCTTGGGGGTGGTTTTGGTCCTTGGTTATAAAGGTAGTTATCAATCAGTCTTAATCAGTTCTGCCATTCCAAGATGACTCCAGGAGACAGTGACTCAGGAGGAAAAAAAGTTAAAGAGGTAAAAATAAAGCCAGAGAGGAATAATAAAATGGCATTAGTTCAGTGACTTGGGCCCTCCTTCAATATTACTTTCATAATAAAGAATATTCAGAAAAGAGGTTGTGCTGGATAGTTTTAGTTATCAACTTGACATACCTGGGTGGGGGGGGTTCAGTTGGGAATTGCCTCCATTAGACTGACCTGTGGCAATGTCTGTGAGGCATTTTCTTGATTGTCAAGTGATATTGGAGGGCCCTGCCTATGGTGGGTGGTCCCACCCCCTGCAGGTTGTTCTGTATTGTAGAAGAAAGCAGGCTGAGTGTGGGCCAGGGAGCAAGCCAGTAAGCAGGTTTTCTCCATTATCTGTGCTTTAGTTCCTGCCTCCGGGTTCCTGCCCTGAGTTTCTACCTTAGGCTCCCTGATGAACTGTGACCTGGGAGATGTAAGCCAAATAAACCCTTTCCTCCTCAAGTTGGAATTGGTCAGAGTTTTGTCTCAGGAATTGAAGGCAAACTAGAACAGAGGCCAATTGCAATATTCCACAAAACATTCTCTTTTCCTCCCCCTTCTGGTCACTTGGGGAACAGACACGGGAAAGGAGGGACGGAGAGGGAGGTGTGATCTCCTGCAGTGCTATCCCTCTTCTGCTAGCCAGTTGTTCACTTGGGCTCCTGGAATCTCCTTTTCCTTCCTAACACTCCTAAGTGGGGACTAGAGAGTCAACATGTTTTTGTTCTGTCTGTTCCAAAATACTCTCAACCTTGTCCAGAGGCTCTCTGAGGAGTGTTCTGTGGGAATGGACAGCCAATAGTTCAGTGAATGGATTAGCTGTCAGGCAAAGTGCTGGTTTTTTCTTTCTTTCCTTTCTTTCTTCTTTTTTTTCGGTCTTTTTGAGACAGAGTCTCCCTGGAGCCCCAGCTATCCTGGAACTCACTATATAGACCGGGCTAGCCTTGAACTCACAGAGATCCACCTGCCTCTGCCTCCCAGTGCTGGGATTAAAGGTGTGCGCCACCACGCCCGGTCCTTTTCTTTCTTTCTTAAATCAACAGTAGCAAAGAAAAGATCAAGGTGGGTGTCCTTTAAGGACACCTTGGTCCAGCACTGCACAGTTAACAGGTAAACATAGTGGGATCAGATATGGGGATAGTGTCTGGGGTTGTAATAACTGTTTATGAATATGCATGTGAATGCCTGAATTATTTAAGTGCATGTGTCCTATGTCATGAATATGTGGGCACGCCTGCAACTGTGTGCATGTGTTTACATTCATGTACATGTCATGAATGTGTGGGCAACATATGTATATTTGTGTGGGCACATTTGAGTATATACAAATGTGCCTATGTGAGGATATACTGCATTAAGCTAAAACAGCTAATGAGGAGACAAGCATTTCTGCATGCATGCAAATCATAGCAAAAATGAAAGAAGTGCGGATCTACTCCTTTCAACCTTAGGTGTAAAGTGTGTGATTGAATATCCCACCAAGATTTAGTGGCTAGGGAAGCATTTCTGGTTATTTAACTGTTTTCCCAACTCCATGATTATGCTCTCACACGATGGTACTATTACTTTGGAAGATTGCCACAGGTTTGAAGTGTAAAATACACAATGATATAAAGTACGCAAAACCTGAATGTAGATTGCTTTATTTACATACATGCCTCATGTCACTACCCACTATTCAGAGAACATAGCATCCCCAGGTTCCCTGTGGTCCCTGTCCAGGCAATATCCACACACCCCACCCTGCAAGATGCAGTAGATTCTATGGTATTGAAATACTATGTTTATCTGACATCCCTGTGTTAATCTTTTCTGCTAGACTGCAAGCACTGCTGAAATAAGATGAGTGTCCTCTAAGGACACCTTGCTCAAGCACTGCAGTGTAGCAGATAAACATGGTGAGAATCAGCATCAGAATATACTCTAGCAGGGTGTGGTTGTGCACACTTTTAATCCCAGCACTTAGGAGACAGAGGCAGGCAGATCTCTGTGAGATCAAGGCCAGCCTGGTCTACATAGTGAGTTCCAGCCTAGTTGGGGCCAGAGAGACCGGTCTCTATTTTAAAACAATCCCCCCACCCCGGGCACAAAAAACATACTGTACTAGTGAGGGAGCAGAAACTGCTCATAGGTTATATCTGGGTGCTGGTATTCACTGGTGTTGCCAGAGAGCTGGTTTTTGTTTGAATGCGATCCATCTGCTTCAGGTCTTCATCTTGAACTGAGGTATCATCTGGGACCAGCCCTTTACTCACACCTTTTGAGCCAGCATCAGTGCCTGCTGGGCAGCCCCAAAGGAACTTCTGTCTTATATGGGTATCCAGAGGCACAGCATGACTTGGGGTGTGGTCAGTGCAGCTCTTAATCAGAAGTGATGGAGAGTCGCACAGACAATGTGGAAGGGCCTAAGCAAATATGTCACACAAGTGCCTGCCACATACTCTACTTGGGCCACTTCAGCTGCGAGTGAAAGTTCACTAGTAGTAGTGCCCACAGGCAGGCAGCTGGAAATAACGGTTTAACAATTGCATGACTCCATCCAGGGCCAGCAGCACTGCTGCAGCCTGGTCCTCACCCAGATCACCAAAACGTTCACTACCAAGGCTTCTGGGCATATGCCACTTCTGAAACAATCACTGAGATGTGACCAGTTCAGACTGGCCACCACCCTCAGGGAGAGAGGCTGCCCTCTTGAAGTCAAGTGGTCTTTGCACCACTGAAGGAAGTGGGATCCATTAGCAAGGAAGGCAGCAGTTTGCCAGAGAATGTATTGGAACACACTGCACTGTTCTGATGTGACTAATACCAAGGAGCACCTGGCATGCAATGTGTGTCTGGCATGCCAGCACACTATGCCATACAAACACAGGTTAAGGCAGTCAGAAGGGCCCTCTCTGCAAAGGCTAGCATCAAAAGAATATTGCCAGTGGAGAGACTAGCTGGGCCAGCCTGCATTGGGCCTGAGGGCATGGTGGGTCATGCAAAGGAGTTTGGAATTTATTCTGAACATGATGAACCCCAACCCAATATATTTTTTAAAAAAGATTTATTATTTTTGTGTGTATCTGTATGTAATGTATGTGTGTAAGTGCAGGCAAGTGTGGGCCACAGAGCACATACGGGGGTCAGGGACAACTTTTGGGATTTGGTTCTCTTCTTCCATAGGGTCTTTTTTTCCTCCCACGATGTATATATACTCCAGGCTAGCTTGCCTGCAAGACTCTGGGCAAATCTCCTTTCTTTCCCTCCCATCTCCCATAGGAGTGTTGGGATTACAGATACGTGTCACTGAATCTGGCTTTTTTTTTACATGAGTTTTGGGGACTGAACTCAGGTAGTCAGGCTTACATGGAAATCACTTTTAACCACTGAGTCATCTCATTGCCCCCATGCCCCCCCCACAGATGTTTTACTTTGATGGATAGAAAATGGCTAGTCTAGGACCAAAAGTGAAGCCAGGAGACTTGGACTATGTGCACAGGAGAAATGCAGGGCTTAGGAGGTAGATAAGCCCAATGGGGCTGTCTCAGGAGCTGCTGATGTTCCCTCATAGGATCTGGAAGGACCCTAACCCTTAATCCCATCTGGATTGTGCAGTTTATCACCTAACTCCAGATGACATATTTCTTGTAAGAACCAAGGTGACCAGCTCCAGTGCCTCTATGAATGCTTCTTCCTGTGGAAAACCTGTCTTCCAGGGGCTTTGCATCTTCAGGGTCTTCTGGCTATCATGCTCTTACCACCCCTCAGTTCCTGGCATCTAAATGCACTAATGGCTTCTGTGAATGTGTCCATGCTCCGGCAATGTGTACATGGACACATGCAGATCATCAGGGTGGGGCAGCTTCTACACCCAGGATATCTGGGTTCAAATCCTAGCTCAAGCTCTTTCTGGTGGAGTGATATTGGATTCAGACAAGTCCATGAACTTCCCTGTGCCTTAATTTGCTCATTTGTAGCACTGAAGAATAGCACTGACCTCAAGAGTTATCACAAGGACTAGTTGAATTAGCACACCTGCAAGTCTCAGCTGGGTGTTATTACATTATCAGATACAAACTACACACTTGCCCCCTGCCCTTGTGGTGGTGAACCATCACACACCTAGGATGGGGTGAGGGGCCCTGGACTACCCTTTAGGGCCTCCTGTAACTTGGCCAGTACCCTTAGGGCTGGGAGTCTGGGCAGTTGCAGCAGACTGGATGGGGAGTGCAGCTTGGCTGACAGCAGATCTGTAAGGCAGGGTTCTCACCCTTGGCCATCTGGCTGGGGCTGAAGGTCACAGCTGCATCATACTGGGCCTTGAGCAGCGTGAGGTGCTTCAGAGCCGTCAGAGACTCTGGGGAGACTGTATCCATACTTTCCAGAAGATTGTAGTTCTCACCAGGGTCCTTAGACAGGTCATAGAGCAGTGGGGGCTCATGAGCTGTCAGCGGGCTGGCAGCATGACAGGCAGGATCTGAGGTGGTGTCACTGTGGGCAGAGCCTGGGGAGGGGTCAGCTCTGAGCACAAGGCAAAAGCTAGAGTAGGGGCAGAGATTAGGTCAGCTTAGGGGTCAGCAGGGCTGGGGAGAGGGATCCAGGAAGAAGGAGTTACCCTGGGTGAAGAAATGAGCTTTGTATTTCCCGTTCCTCACAGCAAACACCCCATGGACCTCATCTGGGTAGGGTGGATAGAAGAAGAGAGACTTCCGAGGGCTCTACAGGCAAAGGATAAGAAAGGTAACTAAGGATACCTGTTAGCCTTTGTGGTAGGCCCTGGTTGCCCACCCAGCAACCTGAGAAGCAGCACCACTTAGAGGCCACTCATCAAATTAGACATGAAGCAGACTCTCAGGCACTGCTTAGACTCATACCTATGGGAGGGACAAGCATGGGGCAGAAGACTTGGGATCAAGGGGTCATTGGCCATACCTTGCCTGTGCCTAGCAGCAGGGGGCTGAGGTCAACACCATCCAAGGTAATGTTGGGTAGTGGAGCCCCAGTCAGAGCTGCCAGAGTGGGCAGCAGGTCCAGGGAGCTGGCCAGTTCATGTGTCACACCTGTGAACAGATGGCTGTTTGGTCACTCAGTTCACCATGAAGGTTGGTGAGGTAGGGCCAAGGGACTACAAGAGGAGGGCCAGAAGACTGACCAGGAGAGATGTGGCCTGGCCAGAAGGCCAAAGCAGGCTCTCGGACACCACCTTCAAAAGTCGTTCCCTTTCCACATCTCAGGAGGCCAGAGCAGCCGCCATTGGACATACGCATTAATTCAGGTCTAGGATACACAAGGAGGTCATCAGCAATGAGGGTCCAAAGCACCGAACCATCACTGGTGATCACCAGTCCCATACTTTAAAGTTAAAAGAATGGCCAGTATGTACCTGTTCCCTCTCTGGCCTACAAGACTAGCACCTCTGTGTATCTATGGTCCCCAGTCTATGACCCTATGGGTCACTATAACATGGTCAGCATCTGTTGAGGGCCCCTTATACCACAGTTTTCAGCTAATAGTGTGGATGGACCCCAAGGTCCTGGCATATAACAGAGCAATGAGTATCCCCTGCTCTGTCTCGTACCCGTTGTCTGCAGTGAAGATGACCAGTGTCTCTCCGAGCAGACCTAGGTCCCCCACAGTTGTCATCAAGGCCCCTACAGCTGCGTCCAGCTCCATCAAGGAGTCCCCAAATGGCCCACGGCCCGAGCGCCCTGTGAAGCTTTGTCCACTGAACTGAGGATAGTGGGTGTGCTGGGGGCAGAGACCAGAGTCAGCATTGGGTAGTCTTGGGCAGCCAGGGGGGTGGGGCCAGGGTCACTCACGTGGGAAGCATAGTATAGGAAGAATGGGCGACCCTGGCGCTGAGCATCAGCCATTAGATCCCGAGAGAAAGACACATAGCGGGCCTCTAGTCCAGGCAGCCAAGGGGGCTGTGCCTCCACAGACAGGTTGGCCAACAGTGGGATGGGAACCAGGTTCTGGTCACAGCCACCATTGCAGGGGGTGGCTGGTGGGAAGCAGGTCAGGTTCTGGCAGGGGCCCTGGGGACAACAGTTCCAGTGAGAGGTCTGGGCTGAGTTGAGGTTGAGAGACAATGATTATGGGGCTTGGGTGTGGTGGGGGTCAGTGGAGGGCAGTGGAGGGTCCAGGTGGTCTGTACCTGGTCATGGGAATATGGGATGCCCAGGAATCGATGGAAACCCTGATGTGGGGGCAAGAAGGCCCCCTCTGGCCCCACTCCAAGGTGCCACTTGCCAGCCATCCCTGTAAGATAGCCTCGTGCAGCCAGCACCTCAGCCAGAGTCACCTCCTCTAGGGGCAGGCCCCCCTGGGAGCTGGGCCCCAGGACTCCAGGGTACATGCCAGAACGAACTGGGAGTCGGCCAGTCAGGAGGGCAGCCCTGTAGGACAAGCCATATAATCCATAATCTATGAATTCCACAGAGATGAAAAGAGGGAGCACAGAGAGGGGAGGGAAAACCAGAACTTCCTCACAGTTGAGAGGAATGGAATCAGCAGGGGTAGGGGAGGGCTGACAGCCCCTCACTCACCGAGATGGTGTGCACAGAGACACAGGCACATAGAAGTCTGTGAACCGCAGTCCCCCTTCAGCCAACTGGTCCAGGTTGGGGGTGGTGGAACTGGGGTGCCCGTAGGAGCCCAGGTCCCCATAGCCCAGGTCATCAGCAAAGATCAGCACAATGTTAGGTGGGCTGGCAGAGGTCAGGCCTGCAGCCAATGCCAAAAAAAGGGCCCCCAGTGTCCCCATGGCGCAGGTACTGATGGGTCTGTCTCCTCAGACCCTTGGTAGGGAAGGCAGAGGGATTCCCGCAGGCTTGTACCCTGAGGCCCCAGGCCCCTCCCCCTTCCCTGAGCCCCCAGACCCAAATGCTCCTATCTGAAGGCCCACTTATTGAAGCTCCAGAGAACCTAACAGAATCCGGGAGGTGGTGGCTTGGAGTGTAACTCCAGAGACCCTAAACGACCAGGGGCGTCTTCATATTCACGCGCGGGGATCTGAACCTGTTAACCCAGAAGTCCCGGTACAGGCTTGAAGTCAGAAGCAGACGTCACAAGACATTGGCGAGGGCACCTCGAGAGCCGTAGGACGAGGGCGGTTCAGAGCCGAGGAGGAACTGGTCATAGACAGCGTCGGTCTCAGGCCGTCTGGGAGACGCCCGTGGTCACGTGATAGTTGAGTAATCGAGGCAGGCGGGTGCGGGGAACCGCGGTACGGGGCGGGGCGGGTTTGAGTGCTATGGGCCTTTCCGGGGCGGGGCTTTTGCAGAGTTGGGACTCGCGTGGGCGGGGTGGGGCGGGGCTTTGCGCGCGCGCTTCCGGGCACCTTTCGGTGCCGGTTGGCGGGACTCCGCGCTACGTTTCCGGCACTGTGCTCTCTGCTCCTGCGCCGTGGGCTCCGCCACGGTACAGTTTAGCATCGCACCGGGTCTAAGCTGGTGCTCCTCCAGGCTCCCGCTCTGTGCGCAGTTCGTGTCGGGGCACTGGAGCGGAAGTTCCCCCCAGCGTTGGCGGTTTGTGTGCTCCATCTGCATTGCTAAGACCCTTGAAGGATCCTTGTTAAAAAGACCCCTTAGCACCCCCATGTGAAAGAGTAAAGCAAAAAGAAAACTGTGGAGTCCTGAAACAAATTAGGAAGACACAGCTGATAGCTGCTTTTTGTTCACAGCCACTTTGGTTTGGTTTTGTGAGACATGGTCTAACAGTCTTAAAAATCCTTTCCCCTTTACATGTGTATCTGGTGTTTAAGGTGGAGTGTGTGTGTGGTATGAGTTAGCATGTGTGTGTATGTGTTGAGGTAGGCTGTGTATTTGTGTGTGTCTTTGGTGTTTGAGGTGGGAGGCTAGAAGGTACTTAAGTATTGAAGTACCGACTTAAGGTATTTAAGTATTGAACTCCAATACAACAGGACTGGTTCCTAGCTCTCTCTGGACAGCCTTGAACTTAACCTTTTTTGGTGTACAATTTTAACTGTGGGGGGGGGCGTGACATACACTTCTTAGTGTAAGTGCCTCAGAGGGTGGAAGGGTGGGTACTTGGTGTACCTTAGCATCTAAAAGTCAGTGGTAACTGGGACCTTCCAGAGCACCCCCCAAAAGCCCCTGACATGAGTTGCTGTTCTCGGGGAAGTCTCTTCTGGTGTATTTCCTTTTAGGTGGCTGCCCCTAGGGCAGCTACCTGGCCAAATTCTTGGCCTTTGATTCCTTAATAAGCTAGGGTGCTCCTCTAAGACCTCTTTTCTCAGGAAGAAGAGGCCCTGAGAACCCAAGGAAGGAAACACTTTCTCTGGTCACCAGCTGGAGATGGGAAGGTGGACAGGACTCTAGAGGGTCTCTGGATCAAGGTAGGGGATCAGTACTCAACTTCTACTGTATCCTGACTCTGCCTGGGCATCTGGAATTTTCCTGATGAAATCTGCAAGATGATAGACAGCATGGGAGCAAAGTTTGAATGGCAGAGCCCCTGAGGATGGCACAGAAAAGGGACAGGGTTCAAGATTGCTGCTGACCTCATGGGGGAATTTGAGGCAATCTTCAGCTAGTGATTCTCTTAGTGTCATATTCCAGTGCAGTTTCTGGGTCTGTGCAGAGGTGGGAGTTGCTGGTGGCTCTTCTATCTGGAGTTAGGATAGAAAGCTCCTCTGTGGCCCAGAAATCTTTGAACCTGTAATTGGAATTCTCACAGCTGGTGGGCACTGTGAGTTGGAGTTTGAAAGGAATCAACCAAAAGCACTTTCTTCTCTTTCAGGTACAAGCTGGGAACTACCCCATGACCTGTCCATTATTCTCTGGAGAGCCTGTGCAGGGTTGTGATGTTATACAGATTGTAGCACTTTTCTCTGGGTTCTTGAGAGCTCTCAGGTTGATATACATGTGAAGGTTGCCTGGGCCCAGCACTGACCTTGAAGCCTTGAGAGCTTTGGGAGGAGGTATATGTGTACTGCCAACTCTGTTTGTTCAAAGCCAAGCCCTGCAGGCCAACCTGTCTTTTAGAGATGTGAGCTCTTTTTCTGTATCAACAGAGCCCCAATTGGAAGTAGCCTGCTAGGGTTCAGGAAGTGGCTCTAGATGCCTGGGGGCATTGCTAATTTTGGACAAATGTCCATGATTAAAAAGAGGGCCTTGCAATGAGTGGCAGGTCTCTTCATTCTGTACCTTGGAAAGGGATGGGAGAGGCTTCTGCTATGGGGGACGGTGGGGTGATTTAACTGTGTTTAGGGAAACACTGGCCTGAGAGGAATTCTGTAGCTGTTCTTGTACCAGTTGATGTAGGGACTTAGGACACAAGCAAGCCTCCTGTACCCCATGACTTGTTTCATAATGTCACTGTCATTGTGTAGGTGCTGGGATATATGGTGCTGAGCAGGGCCATGAGAGGCCCCAGAAAGAGTAGTTCTCTCAGAGGAAGAAGCACTTAGCTGAGATACAATGGAGATTGCCTGGTTGACCAAATGGGGCTTCATGGGGTTGCTGAAGACAACTTTTCAGTTGAGTTATGAGCAGGGGTCAGGTTTCATTATAATTTCAAATGTAAGGGAAAAGCCTCGAAAGGCTCTTTCAAAAATTTACTCAGGGCTGGGTGTGGTGGCGCATGCCTTTAATCCCAGCGCTTGGGAGGCAGAGGCAGGCAGATCTTTGTGAGTTCGAGGCCAGCCTGGTCTACATAGTTCCAGGCCAGCTGGGGCTACAGGAAGACCCTGTCTCAAAAAGACAAAAAAAAATATTTACTCAGGAAGCTGGACATAGTGGTACATGCCTTTAATCCCAACACTTGGGAGGCAGAGGCAGGCAGATCTCTGTGAGTTCAAGGCCAGCCTGGTCTACATAGCGAGTTC
>NW_008339924.1:1896308-1915117 GCF_000622305.1 Nannospalax galili
CACCTGGCATTGACCTTTTGGCTTCCACCTGCACACACACACACACACACACACACACACACACACACCACATGTACAAAAAAGAGATGTACTGTGAAAGGGGAGAGCACAGTAACATTCTTGGAAAGTTCTTGAGAGGCTCATTGCTGTAGGGCAGAGATGAAGGTGAAATGCTGCGAAGAAGTAAAGAGCTATGGGTGGTACAGAAGCATATGGATCAGCCAGGCGAGTAAAGTCACAAGCAGAGCTATATAACCTGACACCTTAGACTCACTGGCCTTGGAGTCACTCTCATCTAGGACAAAAGCAGAGGCCAGGGCTGGAGAGAAGGCTCAGTGGTTAAGAGCACTGACTACTCTTGCAGAGGACCCGGGTTTGATTCCCAGCACCCACATGGTGGCTACAAACCGTCCTTAACTCCAGTTCCAGGGGAATCCGAAGCCCTCTTCTGACCTCTGCAGCATTGCATAACACGGGTGCACTCACAAACATGGAGGCAATAAATAAATAAAATATTTTTTTAAAAAGTAAAATTATTGGGCCGGGCATGGTGGCTCACGCCTTTAATCCCAGCACTCAGGAGGCAGAGGCAGGCGGAACTCTGTGAGTTCAAGGCCAGCCTGGGCTAAATAGTGAGTTCTCGGACAGCTGGGGCTACACGGAGACCCTGTCTCAAAAAGACCAAAAAAAAAAAAAAAAGTAAAATTATTAGAAAAAAAAAAAAAAGCAGAGGAAAACATGGCGGCGGGAGGGTGTGGGAGGGACACCCTGGGTCTCAGGAATATGTCCCGAAACATGGTTGCAATGCAGTGTCGCAATTCCTGGATGTGAGTCATTCCTGGATCCAAAGCCCTATACTGAGGGCCAATCCTGCTGGAAAACTCAAGGCCACACTCTCTTTCCCCCACTTCTCATAAAGGGAAGTACAACCTGTAGCCAAAATAGACATATCCTAGGGAAGGAGACATCACAGTTTCAGGGGTTGTTGGGCATTGGCTGGAAGATGATGGCTCTTACCAAATACTCTGATGCCCTAGAGTTCACTGGTCAGAGGTGGATTTTGGAGGTCAGGTGATGGATCATGTTTTGATTTTTGAGACTGGGTTTTGCTATGAGTCTATGGCCTCAGACTCATGGGCTCAAGTCACTGTCCTACCTTAACCTCTCCAGTGTTATAGTTGGGACTCTAGGTTTGCATCACCATGTGAGGATAAGACACTTATTTTGGATCACAATCCATCTTACAATGGACATAGTAGGTATGTGAATCTATCTTGTGTTGATTTACTGGTTCTCAGCCTGTTGACTCAACCCTCGAGGTGGGAAGTTGACAGAAGTCCTTGGTGTTCTTCTGTATCAATTGAAGAAATAGCAACTTTGACAGATAAAAAGCTCTGCACCTCAGTGGCATACAATTGGTATTTATTTCTTGTTCACATAAAGTCCATTTTGTAACACAGTTAAGGATGTTTCCTGCTTAGTGATTTAGGAACCCAACTAAAAGAATTATGTAATTTTTGACGTGTGGGCATGCTAGAGGCTCACAACCAGCCAAAACAGTGAAGGGAGAGCATGCAGGATTGAGTAGGGTGTGCCTGTGGGGCAAATTTAGGAGTGGCATACATCACTACTAACCTAAATCAAACCCATGACCCTTCCTAAATGCAAGAGGTTAGGGTATGAAGACTTTGGCTAAGCAGTGTAACTGACCTAGAGCCAGCAATTCAAGTCTCCCTTTCTGACTTAAATTTGCTGATAGACAAAGAGTAACTTCCTAGGGGACTGGTTCAATGGTGGTGTTTGGGGGAGAATGTATTTCTAGGTCAGACAATAGACATATCTTTTAATCCTTCCAGTGATTCCACAGGCACTAATTCCCTTGATTAAATCTCTTCCTATTCAGTCTGGCCACACATGGGTTTGTAGTCTATACCTGTACCCTGGCTTTTCTAGTCAGTAAGACACAGAGGCACTGAGGTTATGGTACAAGGAATCCCTTGAGTAGATGTGAATGGCATCATGACTTGATATAAGAGCTAGGTAAAGCTCTGTGGTAGTGATTACCTAGCATTTGTGAGGTCCTAGGTTTAATCCCCAGCATTGCAAAATAATTTGGGGTGAGTAGGCAATTTGTTAGACAGATGCCCAAATCTTCAGTGCATGATAGGATGTGGTTGGCCACATGCATTTGATCACTGCTATAACCTTTGTGTTTTATACTTTAGAGTGTAATAAATGTTATAAAATGCAAAATGTGGGCTGAGGGAATAGCTCAGTGGCTGAGCACTTGCCCAGCACACACAAAGCCCTGGATTCATTTCCCAAGACTATAAAAATAATGAATGAATAAATAAATATGCAGAATCTTTCTGTTCATTTAGTCATCTGTCTGGCAAACAATAATTAAACACATATACTGAATTCTGTAGCTAAATATAAAGGGTAGATTTCCAACAATATAATCTAGAGTCCTCCTATTGCAAAACACCTGGAAATCCTGATGCAAAATATAGTAAACAGGGAGCTGGGCATGGTGGTGCATGCCTTTAATCCCAGCACTCAGGAAGCAGATGCAGGTGGATCTCTGTGAGAAGGAGGCCAGCCTGGTCTACATGGTGAGTTCCAGACCTGCTGGGGCTACAGGGAGATCCTGTCTCAAAAAGACCAAAACAAACAAACAAACAAACAAACAAACAAACATACTTTTATGTGCATAGTTGAGCTTGAAAGAAAACAAGGGATATAACCCCAGAGACACAAAATTAAGTGGAAATGGAAACCAATAGAGCAAACTTGTATGAAATTTGCAATATTGTCAAGACTAGGAACTTAAAGCCTTGAGTTTTAAGGATGCATAGGAGGCAAGAGATAAGGATATGGGCACATACAATGTAAGAAGTTGGACATAAGATTCCCACATAAAATAAGGACTCTTGAAGACCCATAATTTCACTGAAAGATGACTAGAAAGACTAGGAAAAGAATTTTTTTTGCTCTTTTTGAGACAGGGTCTCCCTGTAGCCCCAGCTGTCCTGGAACTCACTATGTGGACCAGGCTGGCCTTGAACTCACAGAGATCTGCCTGCTTCTGCCTCCAGAGTGCTAGGATTAAAGGCGTGCACCACCACGACTGGCCTTAAGAAAAGAATTTTAAGAAAGGGAAATGAATGATTTTGTAATGACCTGCCATCAAATGAAAATCAAAATTTTCTTGGGAATGTGTGAGTATAGGTGTACATTAAAATGGGTATGGAGTTTAAATATAAGTGAGTTGGGTAGTTTGGAATTTTGCTGGGGTGGTTTTGGGCTGGCAGCCTAGGGGCATCTGGCAGGAACAAATGGCAGTCACCTCTGGAGGAGTGTGCACTCAGTTTGACTCCTTCAAGTTTCCACAGATGAAGATTAGCCAGGACCTGAGAGTCTGAGGCAGGAGAATCATCTCAAGTTTGAGGCAAGCTAGGGCTTTATAATTAATACCTGGCTAGTCGTAGCTATAGAGCAAGATCCTGTTACAAATAACAATACAAAACAAATAACTACAAAATCTAAGTATGCTAAAAATGTTCCATAAGATTAAAAAAATGCAATTGAAGCTGGATGTGGTGGTACATGCCTGTAATCCTAGCACTTGAGAGGCTGAGGCAGGAGTATCACCACTAGTCTGAGGTCAGGGTGGGCTACATAGGGAATTCTAGGCCAGCCTGAGAGACAGAGACCCTGTCTCAACAAAGAAACAAATAGACAAAAACTAACCAACCAAAACAATGTATCCTAGACTGGCCTTGAATTTGTGGTTCTCTTATCTCAGTCTTTCAAGTGCAGGGATTATAGGCAGTTACCACTACATCTGACCACCAGTCTTATTCTTAAGTGAATAGGAACTATAATTTTGAGTTTATATTTATTTTTATCCCATTTTAAAATTGTTTTACATTTATTCATTTATTATGTATGTGCATGAGTGTGCACACATGACGTCTCAAGCTTTCACATGTGGAGATCATAGAACAATTTGGTGGAGCTGGTTCTCAAAATCTTTCCATCAAGTGGATTCCTGGGGATCAAACTCAGGTCACTCAGGTTGTCAGGCTTGGCAGCAGGTGCCTTTATACACTGAGTCATCTCACTGCCACCTCCCTTTAAAATATTTATTTCATTTGTATGAGTGTTTTGTCCGCATGTATGTATGTATACCATGTTCGTGCAGTGCCCAAGTAGGTCAGAAGAGGGTGATGGAACTGGAGTTAAAAGGTAGTTGTGAGCCGTTCAATGTGTGTTCTGGGAATCCAATCCAGGTCCTCTATAAGAGCAGCAAATGCTCTTAATCCCTAAGCTATCTCACCAGCCTCCCTTTTGGTTTCTTGAGACAGGGCTTCATATAGCCCAGGCTGGCCTTGAACTCACTTTGTAGCTGAGGATGACCTTGAACTCCTGATCCTCCTACCTGTACCTCCCCAGGGCTAGAACTACAGGACTATGTTACCACCCAGCTTTTTAAAAGCCTTTTTTCTTGGGTTGGAGAGATGGCTCATTGGTTAAGAGCACTGGCTGCTCTTGCAGAGAACCTGGGTTCAATTCTAAGCACCCACATGGAGGCTAATAACCATCTGTACCTCCAGTTCCAAAGGAATCCAACACCCTCCTCTGACCTCCGAGGGCTTTGCATGACACGGGTGCACTTACATACATACAGGCAATACACTCATGTGCATAAAGTAAAAATAAAATTTTAAAAAGTAAAAATAAATAGACAAAAATTTTATACTGGTTCTGTACAACATGTTTGGAAATACATATAACATGAAATGGCCAGATCAACTTTGTATGCATGTGTGTGTGTGTGTGTGTGTATATGTGTGTTATGTAACACTATTTTTTTCTGGTGAGAAAGTTGATCTTAGCTTTTTATTTTCTCTTATATTGGGAATTAAACAGAGTCTCACAAGTACTAGGCAAGCCAGGAATAATGGCATATGCCTTTAATTTCAGCACTCAAGAGGCAGAGCCTGGTTTACATAGTAAGTTCCAGCCTACTCAGACCTACATGTTGTGACTGTCTCAAAACAAAACAAGCAAACAAAAAAGCAAAACAACAACAACAAAATACTAGGCAAATGCCTTACAACTAATCTCTGCAGTGGTTTTTCTTTCTTTCAAAAAAACTGAGCAGACATTTCCAGTCTCTTCAAAGATTGGTATAAACACAGAGTATCATTCCATGTTTCTCATATTGAATCAAAGACACATCATCTAAGTAAAAACATTTGTGACATGGGGCTAGAGGAATGGATGGTTCAGTGGTTAAGAGTACTGACTGCTCTTCCAGAGGACCCAGGATTGATTCCTAGCATTCACATGGCAGCTAACAACCATCTGTAACTCCAGTTCCAGGGGATCTGGTGCCCTCTTCTGACCTCCTTGGACACCGCATGACATGGGTGTATTTACATGCAGGCAATACACTCCTACACATAAAATAAAAATAATTAAAAAATATTAAAAAACATTCATGACATAAAAAATTCTTTTGGTTTGTAATATTTTCTTTTCTTTTCTTTTCTTTTCTTTTCTTTTCTCTTTTTTTTTGGTCTTTTTGAGACAAGGTTTCCCTGTAGCCCCAGCTGACCTGGAATGTGCTATGTAGACCAGGCTTGAACTCACAGAGATCCACTTGCCTTTACCTCTCAAATGCTGGGATTAAAGGCGTGTGCTATTATGCCCAGCACATCTTTTTGTTCTTAATCTCTTGTAATGTTTGGTATGTAGGTCAGATTTTAAACATAATTTTTTTTCAATTTTTATTTATTTTTATGTGTATGGGTGTTTTGCCTGCATATATGTAAGTGTACTCATGCATGCAGTGTCTTTGGAGGTCAGTAGAGGGTGTTGGATCCCCTGGAACTGGAATTACAGATGGTTGTTAGCCACTATATGGGTGTTGGGACTGAGCCTGGGTCCTCTGCAAGAGCAGTTAGTGCTCTTAACTGCTGAGCCATTTCTCCAGCCCCAGACTTTAAACTGTTTTTCAAAGACATGAAGTAATGTATTTTTTTAAAAAGTACAAGTGTAAAGGCACTTTAGAAAAAAGATAAAATATGATTTATATACAAGATAGAGGAACCTAATAAACAATATAACATTAATCTTTTCAAACAAGTATGCTAAGTAACACCTTCCAAGTTTAATGTTAAAAAGAAGCACCTACATGGCAGCTAACAACTGTTTGTAACTCCAGTTCCAGGAGATACGACAGCCTCTTCTGTCCTCTGTGGGCATTGCACGACATGGGTACACTTACCTACATTCAGGCAATACACACATACACATAAAATAAAAATAATAAAATATTTTTTTAAAAAGAAACAATCTTCTCATTTAGAAACAAGAATCCTCTCATTTAGAAAATCAAGTTGGGGCTGGAGAGATGGCTCAGTGGTTAAGAGCACTGACTGCTCTTACAGAGGACCTGGGTTCGATTCCCAGCACCCATATGGTGGCTACGAACTGTCCTTAATTCCAGTTCCAGGGGAATCCAAAGCACTCTTCTGACCTCTGAGGCATTGCATGACATGGGTGCACTCACATACATGCAGGCAGTACACTCATACACATAAAATAAAAATAATAAAATATTTTTAAAAATCAAGTCATCATTTGATTAGTAAAGCCTATTCTATTCTTTTTATTCCTTTCCCAATTTTATACATTCTTGTCTTCATTTAGTAATTGTAAATTAATGATAAATGAACACATTTTAATAAACTATAAAACTCTCAAGAACAAAAAATTAATTTGGCATGGTATTACATACCTTATATCCCAGCACTAGGGAGGCAGAGGCAGGTGAGTTCAAGGCCAGCTTGGTCTACATAGCAAATTCTAGACCAGATGGAGATTCAGAGTGAGACCCTGTTTCTAAAAAGAAAGGAAGGATGAAAGAAGGAAGGAATGAATGAAGGAGGGAAAAAGAAAGAAAGGCTGGAGGGATGGTAGAGTGGTTAAGAACATGTGCTACACTCATAAAGGTTCCAAGTTTGGTTCCCAGGACCCATGTTGAGGGACTTACAACCACTTGTAACTCTAGCTTTAGGGAATCCAGTGTTTACTTTTGGTCTCCATGGACAATGATGTGATTATATCTGCTCTCCCCATATACATGATTAAAAAATAACAATAAAATAAATCTTTGAAAACAAAGAACAAATTACAAAATACTTATTAAATTTTTTATTAGTATGTATGTGTATGATGTGTGTGTATGTGTATGTGTGTGTAGACATGTGCATGCCATAGTGAATGTGTGGAGGTGAGAGGACAGCATTGTGAAGTCAGTTTTCTCCTTCTACCTTTTTAAAAAAATATATTATTTTTATGTGTATGAGTATATTGCCAGCATGTGTGTAAGTGCATCCATGTAGTAAAATGCCTGTGGAGGTCAGAAGAAGGTACTGGATCTCCTGGAACTAGAGTCACAGATGGCTGTTAGCCACCATGTAGATGCTGGGAATCAAACCCGGGTCCTCTGCCAGAGCAGTCAGCGCTCTTAACTACTGAGCCATTTTTCCAGCCTCTCTCTTTCCACCTTTATAAGGGTTCCAGAAATCAAAGTGAGGTTGCCAGACTTCAAGCACTGTTACCCACTGAGCCATCTCTCTGGCTGTAAATACTCATTAAAAAATAATTTGGCCAGATGTGGTGGTGCACACCTTTAATTGCAGCACCTGGGAGGCAGAGTCAGGTGGATCTGAGTCTGAGGCCAGCCTAGTCTACATAGCGAATCCCAGGCCAGCCAGGGCTACACAGTGAGACCCTGTCTCAAAACAACAAAGAAGGGAACCAAAGCCAGGCCTGCGCATGACTTTAACCTCAGCATTCAGGAGGAAGAGGCAGGCGGATCATTCTGAGTTCAAGGCCAGTCTGCTCTATATAGTGAGTTCCAGGCCAGCTGGGGCTACAGGGAGACCCTGTCTCAAAAAGCCTAAATAAATAAATAAAATAAACAAGTGTCCTTCTAAAAATGTAAGCACCCAGTAAATAAAACATACATGACATTCCTGGCATAACTACACTTGTATTTTATTTTTGAAAGAGTTCTATTTTGGTACATTTGGTGGTAAGGCTTTTGTTTGTCTTAGCATAAAGTAACCCAGCAAAAGAACTAGGTCATTATTATTTAAAACTTCTTCAGTCCATTTCCTTATTCGAATGGAAAATCATTAGTTTTACAGAATTTTGGCTTTAGGACCAGGCCTTAGGTCAGGTCTGAAATACCTGAAAGTCATTTGTCTAGAGAAAAGTGTCTTCACTTTGTGCTTGAACCGCCTTTTCACAACAGTCTAAAGAGGGAAAGCAGGATCTGGGAATGGGAAGGGGTTCCTTCTGGCTGAAACACCAACCAGCATGAATTCTGCATGCAGTACTGTAGCCTTGTAGCTCCCTAAGAAACTCTGATCTCTATGCTGGCCTCCAGCTTGAGCTGCTCCACTGAGAACTGCAGGGCACTCATGCTGGCCCTGTAAGACATAGTGGGGCAGCAGCACTGCTCCAAGGGCCAGCAATTTTCAGTGGAATCATGTGGTGTCATTACCTGTAGTTGCCATGTTGTAACACTAGAACTCTTGAGCTTACTCCTATCTACCTGAAATTATATAACCATTGACCAGCTTCTCCCTAACCCCAGTAACCACCATTCTACTCTACTTCTATAAATTCTACAAATAAATGAGATCATATGACATTTATCTTTCCGTACCTGGCTTTTTTCCTACTTCATGTCTTCTGGATTCATCTACATTTTAGCAAATGACAAGATTTTCTTTTTAAAGTTCTATTTATTTATGCATTTATTGTGTATAGGTTAGAATTCATTCTCTCCTTTCACTGTGTGGACCCCAGAAACTGAATTCAGGTCATTAGACTTAACAGCAAGTGCCTTTATCAGCTGAGCCATCTCATCAACCCCAAATTTGCTTTTTAAAGACTGAACAGTATTCTGTTGCATATATATGCCACCTTTTCTTTATTAATTACTACTATGATGATGGCCACTTAGATTGATTCTTTATCTTGGCTATTGAGAATATTGAATAATTGAAATTTCAATGGGCAGGTTAAATAGCTGATTAGATACAGCCAGAGGCTGGCAAGGTGGCATCTTCTTGTAACACAGTCTCAGCTACTCTGGAGGCTGAGGCAGGAGGGTTTTTTGAGTCTAGGAATTTAAGGCCAGCTTGGGCAAGACACTGCCTTGGCGATTAAAAAAAAAGTCATAGGGACACGTCTAAAGCATTAATAAACCTGGCCTGATGGCACACACCTGAAATACCAGTACTCCTGGCAGACAGGAGGATAGTAAGTTCACAGATGACTTGGACTAAATAGCGATACACAAAAAAATAAACAACTAGAAGATGGTTTTGAAGAAGATGATTTGTAATACAGAATAGACAGACTTAGATGAGAACATTTTATAGAAGTTAGAATGAAAAAGTCTAATAAAGAGTATTTTTTGAGACACTGTCTCACTCTGTCATCTAGGTTGTTCTAAAACTCATTGTGTAGCTCAGTTGACCTTAAACCCACAGTGATTCTCCAGCCTTAGGCTCTTGCATGCTGGAATTACAGTCCTGAGCCACTATGCCTGGCAAAAAATTTAAATAAAAAAAAATTTACAGCCTGGAGTGGTGGCGCATGCCTATAGTCCCAGCACTTGGGAGGCAGAGGCAGGCGGATCCCTGTGAGTTCAAGGCCAGCCTGGTCTACGTAGTGAGTTCCAGGACAGCTGGGCTATAGGGAGACCCTGCTTCAAAAAGACAAAAAATAAAATAAAATTACTACTTTAAAATTCCATTCAGTGTATTCACAAGGATGTGGAACTATTGCATTGCCACTCTCTAGTTTTAGAACCTTTTCATCATCATAAACACAAGCTCTGTACCCAGTAGAAATACACATGTTCCCCTGCTGTCTCCTAACTTCTATTCTGCTTCTTGTCTCTATGAATTTGCCTATTCTAGAGCTCTCACAAAAGTGGAAATATATATTTGTCCTGTCTTTTAAAAGATTTATTTAGTTTTATTTTATATTTATGAATGTTTTGCCTGCACATATGTATGTGTACCACATGCATACAGTGTCCTTGGAGGCCAGAAGAGGGTGTCTGACTCCTTGGAACTGGAATTACAGGGGTTGTGAGGCTATGTGGGTGCTGGGATTCAAACTTGAGTCCTCTACGAGTAGCAAGTGCTCCTAATTGTTGACCAGTATTTGTCCTTTTGTGTATGGCTTATTTCACTTCAGCTAAGGTTTTCAAGATTCATTCATGAAATCTACCTTTTTTTTTTTTTTTTTGTCTTTTTGAAACAGGGTCTCTCTGTAGCCCCAGCTGTCCTGGAACTTACTATGTAGACCAGGCTGGCCTTGAACTCACAGAGATCTGCCTGCCTCTGCCTCCTGAGTCCTGGGTTTAAAGGCGTGCACTACCACGCCCGGCCCCGAAATCTACCATTTTTTTGTGTGTATATGGCATTAAGGATAGAATCTAGGGCCTTGTACATACTAGACAAGTAATCTACTGCTGAGAACATTTCCCAGATTTCATGTAAAACATAAATCCTTGATTCAAGAATCAACAAATTCCACACAGGATCAGTGAAATTTAAATGACACTTAGACCTATCATGCCGAAACTGAGGACCATTAACAACAGCTTAATGCTTTTTGTTTTAGGCACTGGGGATTGAACCCAGGGCCTTAAGAATGCTATATAAGGGTTGCACCTCTGAGCTATATCCCCAGGACTTGGTCCCACTGCTCATTGCCTTGGCTGGCCTTAGCTCACTCTGTAGCCCAGGCAGTTCATGGACTTGTAGTCCTCCTCCTCAACTTTCTAAAGAAGCTGGGATTACAGCATGCTCTACTTTGTCCAGTTTATAACATGGTCATAAAACTAGCCATAGTATAGTGGCACACACCTGCAGTCACAGCTGTTTGAAAGGCTTAGAGAGGAGGGGTGCTTGAGACCAGGAGTTGGGAGTGCAGCCTGGGTAACACAGTGAGACTTTACCTTAAGAAAAAGTAGCACCGGGCATGGTGGCACACGCCTTTAATCCCAGCGCTCGGGAGGCAGAGGCAGGCGGATCTCTGAGTTCAAGGCCAGCCTACAAGTGAGTCTACATAGTGAGTTCTACAAGGTCTCCATAGTGAGTTCTAGGACAGCTGGGGCTACAGGGAGACCCTGTCTCAAAAAAACCAAAAAGAAAAAAAAAAAGTAGCAAGAATCTCTGTATTTAAAAAATACACAATAATTCAGGTGATTTAAAAAGGTTGCAGAGACCTGGTGTGGTGGCTCACACCAACAAATAAACAACCAACAAAATAAAACAAAAACATTTCATGTTACAAAGATTATTCATCCATCCATCCATCCATCCATCATCTGTTCTTTCTATACTAGCAAAAAATTTAAAAATGAAAGTTAAATGAAATAAAAAGTCTCATTTGCACTACATGAAATAGTCAAAATGTTAGGAATATATTTAGCAAAATGTGTAAGAATTCTACATTGAAAACTCAAGCCTTGTTGAGATAAATTTAAAAAGACCAAAATAAATGAGGGACTATATCATGTTTATATATTGGGAGATTAAAATGGTGTTAAGATATCTATTCTTATAAATATTTTTATGGACTCAATGTAATAACAATTAAATTCCTTGAGAATTTTTTAAGAAATTCATGTTTATTAAAAATATGCATAGAAATGAACATGTCTTAGAATAGTCAACAAAATTAAAAAAGAACAAAGTTGTTGGATTTATTTTACCTGATTTCAAAAGTTACTATAAAGTTTTAGAAATTAAACAGGATAGTATTGGAGAAAGTATATAAATATAGATCAATGGAAAGAACAGAGTCCAAAAATAGACCATACATATGCGGCCAGCTGATTTTCAACAAAAGAGCAAAGGCAATTCAATGTGAAAGGACATTCTTTCAAAAACTGGTGCTGAGATGTACCTAGAATAGTAAAAAAAACATAGAGACAAAAAATAGAACAGTAGTTACAGGGCCTTCCAGAAAATGGGGATGGGAAATAGTTGTTTAATGGGTAGCATATGACAGGATGAAAAACTTCTGGAAATGGATAGTGGTTATAGGTGCACACATATGTACATGTATAATGCCAGAAAATTGCACATTTGTACTTGGTTAAAGTGGAAAAATTATGTTATACATATTTTACCATAATACAGTTAAAAAAAATTTATGTGTATGAGTATACTGCCTGTATGAAGGTAGGTGCACTGGTGTCATGCAATGCCCACAAAGTCAGAAAAGGGTGTCAATACCCTGGAACTGGAGTTACAGATGGCTCTTAGTTGCCATGTGGGTGCTGGGATCTAAATCTGTGTCCTCTGCAAAAGCAGCCAGTGCTCTTAACCGCTCAACCATCTCTCCAGCCCCATAATACAGTTTTTGAGTCAGGGTCTTGCTATGTATTTCAGAGTGGCCTTGAACTAATCCACCTGCCTCAGGCTCCCAAGTGCTAGAATATAGGTATGTGCCACTACACTCAGCATTTAAAAGATAATCAATCAACCGTCTATCATCTGTGTGCTGAGCAGGGTCTCACTGTGAAGCCCTGGCTGGCCTAGAACTTGCTATGTAGACCAGGGGATGGCTTTGAACTCATGAGGATCTGCCTGTCTCCCAGTGCTGGGATTAACGGAATATACCACCATGCCCAGCCCTAGAAATACTTTTAAAGGGGCTGGTGAGATGGCTCAATGGGTGCCCTGATTAGTTTTTATTGTCAAGTTGACAGAACCCAGAGTCACCTGGGAAGAGGAACACTCAATTGAAGAATTTCCCAGATCAGATTGGACTGTGGCCATGTCTGTGAGAGATTGTCTTGCTTAATGATGATGTGGGAGGGCCCAGCCCACTGTGGATAGTACCATTCCTCAGCAGGTGGTCCTGAGCTATATAACAACACTAGCTGAGTATGAGCCACTTAGTGAGTGAGTAGGCAGCGTCTTTTATGTTTTTTGCTTCAGTTCTGGTTTGAGCTCCTGCCCCGACTTCTCTCAATGATGGACTGCGACCTGGAGTGCAAGTCAAATAAACCTTTCCTCCCCTAAGCTGCTTTTGGTCCTGGTGTTTATCAGAACAGAAAGCAAACTAGAGCAATGGGCAAAGGTGCTTGCTCTCAAGGCTAAGGACCTGAATTTAATCTCTGAGATTCATATGATGGAAGAGAACTGACTCCTGCTAGTTGTCCTCTGACCTCCACATGCATACCATAGCGTGTGTATGTCTCCACCAATCCTAAATAAATTTAATAAATGATATTTTAAAAAATATTTTATTATTTTTATTTTGTGTGTATGAGTGTATTGCCTGCATGTATGTGAATGCATCCATGTCGTGCAATGCCTCAGAGGTCAGAAGAGGGGTTCTGATTCCCCTGGAACTGAAGTTAAGGATGGTTTGTAGCTGTCATGTGGGTGCTGGGAATCGAACCTGGGTCCTCTGCAAGAGCAGTCAGTGCTCTTAACCACTGAACCATCTCTCCAGCCCTAATAAATGATATTTTTTAAGATTTAAAAGTGAGGGCTAGAGTTGTGGCTCAGTGGTAGATTTCTTGCCAGCATGTATGAGGTTCTGAAATTGATTCCTAGCACCCCCTCCCCATTTTTTAAGCCTTTTTTTTGTGGTTCTGAGGATTGAATCCAGGGCCTCTCACATACTAGGTAAGCATTCTATCACTGAGGTATACCTCAAGCCCTAAAAATAGTTCCAAATAACTGAATACCCCAGAGGAAAAACATGAACATTTACTTTTTCTTGACACCCAAATTAGAAATTAAATTATTCAGGGAACCTAAACAGATAAAACTCTTGGGAGTATAGCTCTGAGCTACAGAGCTTTCCCAGAATACTACAATCCCAGCACTGGGCCTGCATAGGTTGGGAGAAGGCAGGAGGACCAAGAGCTAAAATTATAAAACACGGGGACAGTTGTGATAGGAGACAGGAGCCAAAGAATAGTAACAATAAGATAAAAAAGAATTGGATTCTATATTAATGAAAAATCAAGCCACATATAGTGGTATAAACCTATAATCCTAGTTTAGGCTGAGGCAGGAGGATTGCAAGTTCTAGAGCAGTCTGAGATACATAGTGAGACCCTACTTGGTGTAGTGGTACATACCTTTAATCCCAGCACTCAGGAGGCAGAGGCAGGCTGATTTCTGTGAGTTCCAGGCTGGCCCAGTCTATATAGCTAGTTCCAGGCCAGCTAGAGCTACACAGTAAGACCTTGTCTAAAAAAAAAAATCCACAGATTATGAAAATGTGAGGCATGAAATCATAGTTTTTTTGAGGGTTTAAAAAATTATTTGGAGGGCTGGTGAGATGTCTTAGTGGGCAAAGATGCTTGCTGCTAAGCCCAACAACCAGGCTGGCCTGGATCTCATACTTCTGATCTTGATGAGGCAAGCCTCATCCTTGAGTGCTGGACTGCAGGCTTGCACCACCATAAGTAGCTCCCAGTGATTGTGACCATTGAATGAGTTAATACATTTAATATATTTAAAATGACATACTTAGTGTTCAACAGTTGCTGTTACATATTTCTTTTTTTTTTTGTCTTTTTTGAGACAGGGTCTCCCTGTAGCCCCAGCTGTCCTGGAACTCACTATGTAGACCAGGCTGGCCTTGAACTCACAGAGATCCGCCTGCCTCTGCCTCCTGAGTGCTGGGATTAAAGGCATGAGCCACCATACCTGGCCACATGTTTCTTTTTTAACTTAAGCAGTTTTTTTAAAGATTTGTCATTACTGGTGAAAAAGTTTCCCTGTGTATGAAACTGTAACCACTGCCTGTCCCTATCAGTTTTGGAGTGGGAACACATAAAAAGATACCCTGGGCTAGTGGTCTTCCTCTGAAGGGACACATTTAGGTTAGTCAGGAGTCTCACATAAACCCAAGTCCAGTATGAACTCATAACCATAAATCATCAAACCTTCACCAAAACTGTCACAAATAAGAGAAAAAAAAACTAGAAATGAATCAGGTAAGTATCCATCTCAATTAATTCAGCAAAACACAAATGTAGAGGGAAACATAATAGTATAAAGTTAAAGAAAAAGATGAACAAAAAAGGAAAACCTGGAGGCTGACACAAGCAACAACAAAAGCACCAAAAAGCTGAATCTGAAAAGATTCTTTTTCCTAGAAAAAAAAAATCAGAATGAAGATGAAATAGAGTCTGCTATACCTTTAGATATTATATAACCAGAAATAAAAAGTATTCACAAAAGTACAATGGAACCAGACAACTTTATGATCAACTTAGCACTCAAGGTTCTTGCCATGTTCAGCTGCTCCAGAGCCGAGAGGGTCTGAGATGAAGTTGGGTGTGAATTTGTGGTTTAATCTTTCGTTTATTCATGTAGCAAACAAGCTGAGCTGCTCTGTGCACAGAGGTTGGACACAGCAGAACCAGACAGGCCAAGACCTGTCTCCATAGGGAGCCCACCTTCTGGCAGGGAGAGACAGATGCTAAGCAACAAATAGGCGAATCACAGTATGTTAGAAGACAATGCAGCTTTAGAGGAGAGAAAGCAGATCAGTGCAGAAGAGTTCTGGAGTAAAGGAGAGTGGGGTGAAATGAGTCCACACAGGGAGATGTAGACTGGGAGAGGAGCACATCTAGGTGATGGCCTGGGAGCAGAACCTCGTTGTATTAAAGGAAGCAGGAGTTTCAGAAGGAGCCAGGTGAGACTGAACAGAAGTATGCCTGTGGGGCCTTCAACAAAAGGTCCAGGGACTTGGTAACCCAGGGGATAGGCCAGTGTGGACTGAGAAATAAGAGGGAGAAGTGGGCCTGCAGGAGTGATAGATGAAGTGAGTCAAACCACCTAATAGAGAAATCTGTAGGCAAAGTAAGGCCAACCAAGGGTACTGAAGAATACTTGCCATGTGGAAGGGAGCATGGAAGAGACTGTCACTGCAAGTTTGGGTGTCTCAGGGCAAATGCTTTAAGCAGCAGAAGTCACATTGCACTAGACCCTTGGCAATGCCCTTTGGGCCTGGGGTAGCTTCAGGGTAGGAGATTGAGGACTACAGGTACACATTTGTCCTTATCCATGTGCCAGGCGCTATTCTGGATTCAGTGGTCATACATCTCTCTCTGCCCCCAGGATCTTTGAAGCTGTTTGGATGAAAAGTGCACTAGAAGGTGGGGAAGAAGTATAGATGGTGAAAAGAAGGATCTTTCCAGAATTTTGACTTTGCTGGAAGTGGGGCGGATTAAGCAGAAGGCCCTGGTATTTGAAGGTAGGGCCAGGAAAAGAGTCCCTTTGCCTGAGAGATGGGGATTGGTGGGCCTGAGGGCTGGGCTCTTCATGAAGCTTTGGGGACGGTGAGGAGCCTCCGATTATTCTCAACGGGGAAGGTGAGGAGCCTGGGCTTATTCCCAACGAAGTAAGTACTAAGATACCTCTGCCCTTTGAATTCCTCCTTTAAGAAGCCCACTAGGAAGACATTAATGTTTAAGTGTTTCTGAACATTGTTATTTTTGCTACTTGGCAGGCAGTGGGCTGGAGGACTGTGGGTCCTGAGATTCATTTACTGTGGACCAGGCACTGTGCAGGACACAAGCTTGGTGTCACTCTAGCAGTGTGAAGGCTAGCCGAGACCAGAGACCATCGATCTGCTGGTATTGGTTAGCAAAGGTGTGAGATTTTCCCAAGAAAGTTGACAGCAAGGGCCACAGAATGGCTAGCTCATGAGGTCTAGTCTCAGACAGCAAGCATCAGGGAGTAAGACCCAGGGCTCTGGGTTCACTCACATCAAGGTCTGGCTTGCGGGCTGCTATGGATGAGGACATGGGATTCCTCCTTTTCAGTCTCATCACTGGTGGATTCTGGTCAGCATTCTCCATCAGTAGGCAGCTAGTTCATGGAGGAGAGCTGGTAGAAGTAAAGGTGGGTGGAGGTTGGGGTGGAAAGGATAGGGAATAGCCATGAGGGAGCTGGGGTCTGGGTCAAGGGAGAGAGGAAAGAGACAAGAGAGGAAGATGGTGGAGCCGCCACTGCCAGGAAGCAGAGTTTCCTCTCCTGGGCTGGGCCACAGGAAACCCAGCCCTGTGCTTCCCAAGGTGCTTCCTGCAGATAAGGGCCTACTCCTTCCTGCTCCTGCCTCCCCCTCCCATCCTGCCCCAGCCCCTAGGGAACCCTAAGCTCTACCGCTGGGTCTGACCAGTAGCCTTGGGGAGGGGCCTGAAGGTCAGGGCCTCATCAGGCTTTACTTCCCCCTACAGGGAGGGTCCACTCAGGCTTGAAAACAGGCAGGAACAGAGGGACAGAAGCGCTGGAGACTTAGCTCTGTCTGGTGAGTGGATCCTGGGAAGGCAAAGATTGTTCCTAGGGGAGTAGTAATGGGGGAGTGAATGAGCCAGGTGGTTCAAAGAGGACAGTACTGAGGGGTTGATGTTAGTCAGGAAAGTCTTGTGCTGGAGTCGTGGAACACTCCGGAGGGGAAGGTGGTGGTCTGTAGGGAGTGGAGTTGTTGGAGTGACTCAGGAAGTCATAGGAGTATGGGGAGGCTCTAGTGTGTGTATAGAGCTGGGGCAGTCCAAGGTTATTCCTGGGAGACTCAGGAATAACCAGTTCTGTGGGCGCTCCAGGGCTGCTCATGGAGAGGGCTGGGGAGGCTGGGGCTTAGGGGATGCATTCTGCCACTGGCAGAGTTCCCGGTCAGGCTGCTCCTTGAAAACTGTCCAGCGTGCGCAGCCAGAGATCAGTGCCACTTAGGGGCTGGGATGTTGGGAAGAGTACAGTGGAAGGCCAGAGCAGACCCTACTGAGAGCAGGGTAGTGCATCCGTTCAGGAGCTGCACTTTCTCTAGACCAGGGGAGCGGGCGCTCGCGGGCTGGGCACTTCCGAGGCAGCGCCGGGCTAAGGCTGCTAGCACGCCACGCGGGCGGCGCCTGAGTTGGTTCACTCTCTGCGCTTCCCTCCCCGCCCACTCTTCACCCCCTCCGGCGTTGCCACGACAACGTGTGAAACTAAAATTCACTTTCCTGTCGCAGGTGGAGACTAGTGGCGCCCCCTCCCCTAAGCCCTTCCTCATAAGTCGCGCCCCCAACCTGCTGTCGCTAAGGTGACGGGGAGGGGGCGACCAGAGGCAGAGCTGGGCCAGCCAAGGTCTAGAAGGCCGCAGAAGCCCGGCCTGGGGGTCCGGACCGACTCCCAAAACTCGGTCGCGATGGGGGCTGAGGAGAACACCCTGGGCGCGGTTATAAGGGCTGATTTCGGGGGTGCTTCCGTAGCGCCGCAGCCCCGCCCTGCTCGGGTCCGGAGGCCACCCTCCGACCCTCAACGCTGGGGCCAGGCTGACCCCGTCACCTCCTCCGGGTCTGGAGTTGGGGTCCGCAGATTTCCACCCCCGGACATCAATTCTGCTTCTCTCTCCCTCCCCATCAGCCCGCGGTCTTCTCGCCCCGACGCGGCCCCCACCCAGCTCCAGGATCAGCCCGGTGGTCTGCGAGGCTCGCCCGCAGCGGAAGCGCGGCGTGGCCCCCCTGTATCAGCCACCTCCCCCAACCCCTTCGGCCTAGGGTGCCCGCACCCCGATACAGCCCCCTGGTCCCCGCCCTCTACACCTCACGCCCACGCCGCCCCAGACCCCGCGGGAACCCCAGTCGCCAGGCCCTGGGCTTCCCGTCCCCGCCTCCGGCGCGGCCCCCTCCCCGCCTCCGCTCGGCTCCCGGCTCGGGCCCCCTCCCCCCGCCGCCCCCG
>NW_008339924.1:1915282-1927949 GCF_000622305.1 Nannospalax galili
CCCCCTCCCGCGCAGCGCGGCCGGCGGGGTTCCGGCGGGGGGTCAGGGGGGGCCGGGGCGCCGCGCGGAGTCCCGGTGCGCTTCGCTCTCCGCTGCGAACAGTCCGGGCCCCGGCTCAGGCGCGGGGATGGATGGCCCCGGGACTGGCGCCGTGGTCGTGCGCGTCGGCATTCCGGACCTGCAACAGACGGTGAGCCCTCGCGGTGTCTCCGTGTCCCAGGGCAACCCGCTTGCGGGGGCCCCCAGTGGGGGGAGTCCTGCTGGGGGACCCCCGGGCCGCGGCCACTCACCCCTCCCCCGCCGCCTCCGCGGGACCCTCCCCATCGCCGGGGCGGGGCCCGGGAAGCCCAGCCCCGGGGCGGGGTCTCGGCCACCGGGCTCCTGCTCCCTAGCCAGCTCTTCAGCGGGGCCCGGGACGTGGCGCCCTGGACGGGCAGGTCCCGGCTCACGACTCGCTTCGCTGCAGAAGTGCCTGCGTCTGGACCCAACCGCGCCTGTGTGGGCCGCCAAGCAGCGCGTCCTCTGCGC
The DNA here is from genome assembly GCF_000622305.1 of Nannospalax galili. Classification (NCBI taxonomy): domain Eukaryota; kingdom Metazoa; phylum Chordata; class Mammalia; order Rodentia; family Spalacidae; genus Nannospalax; species Nannospalax galili. The sequence continues at coordinate 1,915,811 of NW_008339924.1, forward strand.
CCTCAACCACAGCCTTCAGGACGCGCTCAACTATGGGCTGTTCCAGCCCCCCTCCCGGGGTCGTGCGGGCAAATTCCTGGATGAAGAGAGGCTTTTGCAAGATTATCCTCCTAACCTGGACACGCCCCTGCCCTACCTGGAGGTGCTGGGCAGACCCGGTTGGGGGTGGAATGGAGCATGCCTGGTGTGATTTTCGAGCTCTGTGTCAGGAGCAGTGAAGGACAGGCCGGGAGGAATTGGCAGTGGGAGAGGTGGGGGATTGTGTGTGGCCTGAGCAGTGTGCTGAGAACCGAGGAGGGTATGGTGATTGCAGCGTGAGCAGCATGAGTGGTAAGTGGTGTGTTGCAGCTTAAGCTTCGAAAGTAGTGTGAGCACTGTGTAGTGTGCTTGCAGCAAGCAGTATGTGCAGCACACAATGAGCACGTGCAGCACATGCATCCAGCATATGTAGTGTGAGCACTTTGAGCACTGGAGGGAGGAGTGTGCGAGTGAGTGCCTTGAGGGGCTTGTGATGTAAGCGGTTTATCTATGTGAACATTTGTCCCCTGCCTCCTACACCCAAGTTTTCTGAAGTTGGCCCAGGTATGGGAGGGGAGATTTAGGATTGCGTCAAAATCAGAAGGTCCTGTAATTGTGTGTGTGTGTGTGTGTGTGTCCCCGCACAAACGCCAAGCTCAAAGTTGATCTGACCCCTATGGTAGTACCAGAGATGGGTTCTCCTTGGAGAGGAAGTGTCTAGGAAGGTAAGCCTAGTTTCAGATCTTGGGAGAGCAGTGGGGTTTTCCAAGGAATTCTGGTGATGGGAATGAGACAGGTTGTGATTCAGCCAGGTATTGTCTTCCCAGTATCACACAAAGTTGCTGTGTGGTGGGTAGGCAGTAGCTATTGGCTCTGTTTATTGTGGACGTGTGTGCCTGAGACTTATGTGGCTGTTAGGCTGTGTTGCACTGAGGTGTGGGTAGGAGGATGGTGAGCAGTGTGTGCATGAATAGCATGGTGGTGGCTACCACTTGCTCACTGGCCTTCATGGTGCCTTCTTTCCATCTTCTCTTTATTTGAGCAGTTTCGTTACAAGCGGCGAGTTTATGCCCAGAACCTCATAGATGACAAGCAATTTGCAAAGCTACACACAAAGGTAAAGAGACAGTCATTGGAGGGGACTCCCATGACCACAGGTCTCCTCTGGCTTAGACTGACCACAGTCCAATTTGGCTCAGTCTGCTTTCTCCTAAATGGACTTCAGGACCTGATGGGGGACTGGGCACAGGCCCCCATGCTCATGACTGGTCTGGTGATGGGCTCCAGTTAGATCAGACTTTTGCTGGTGTAGGGGGTTAAGTGTCTTGTGAGAAGCTGGGTGAGAGGGAGGTAAATAAGCATCTGTTGTGTTGGCTATGGGGGCAGGAGGTCCAGTGCTTAGTGTTCCCTAGTACTAGGAACATGCAATTAGGCATTTCATTAATTTTGTTCTGGGAGGGATTCATTACCTCATTTCACAGGTAAGGAAACTGGGAACAAGAAGGGTTGAGTCGCTTGTGATTGCCCAGTGAAGCTGGCCCAGATCTGTCTGACTTTAGGCCCTGTGGCCTAGCACAACTGTACAGTGCCTTTTCTTCTGGGAGCTACTCCCATGTGGGCCTGACTCCATATACTTTTCTTTTTAAAAAAAAAAATTATTTCATTTATTTATTATTTAATGTGTATGAGTGTATTGTCTGTATGTATGTGAGTGCACCCTTGTTGTGCAACACCGCAGAGGTCAGAAGAGGGCTTCAGATTTCCCTGGAACTGGAGTTAAGGACGGTTTCTAGCTGCCATATGGGTGCTGGGAATCGAACCGGGGTCCTCTGCAAGAGCAGTCAGTGCTCTTAACTGCTGAGCCATCTCTCTAGCCCCCATATACTTTTCTTGGAGGGGGCACTGCACTGCTTCTCTGAGAGCAAGGTGGGTGTCACACCCCTTTTCCAAGCCTCCATAAGCTCCATGAGCCAATGCGAATTTGCTTGCTGGATCTTGGACATTTAATGGTTTCTGGAGCCTAGGGAAAGGGCCTTTGGTGACCCTTTCCTATCTGTGGTCCTAGATCCTCAAGCTTCTGTAGCAGACTTTTCTGGGCCCTGTGCTGGCTAGAAATCATGTCAGAAAGATCACTGTCTCCCTCAACTGGCCCTGTGTGACCCTGTAACTCTAGCTTCCTCCAGATCTTTTCTCAAGGGCCTAGAGGACATGAGTGACTTGCTTTTCAGTGAGCCCTACTTGTTTTTAGGATGAGTCTGAATTCCATATTACAGCCCTGTACTTTTACCTGCTACCTGTCACCTTGAAGCTGGCTAAAGCTTCTCATAGAGAAGCTGGTTTCATCATCTTGATCCATGACACTGGTTCATGAGGCATCCTCTCCTGTCTCTTGATACATGCTATTTCTAGCTGCCTAGGTTGGGGCATCTTGCTCTGGATGTATGGCATCAGTATGTGCCACCAGCCAAAGCTAGTGAGGCTTTGCTGGGTGAAGGAGTAAAAGACAAATTCATGTCATAGGGATCCCAAGGTTCTGCTGTGGGGTGTGTGGGGAGCTGATGAGTAAGATGTGTTAGAAGAGGAGGTCCAAAGTTGTCAGAGATTTGGCTCCTGCCAAGGGGACTCAGTGCTTTTCTAGGCTGGGTAGATTGCAACTCCAGTGCAGAAGGCAAAGCCGGGGGATTTCATGTTGAGGGAAGGGTCACTATGACGAGGTGACCTGGCTGTAGTGAGGGTGTCCAGGCTCAGGCTGGCAGATGTTGTGGGTTTGTAGGGAAGGGCTTTGAGCAGCACATGGGTCCACCCAAGTTGGAATTAGAGCTGAGGTAGGAGTGTGGGTTTGAGGATAAGCAAGCTGGGTGACAGGTCAGGCAGATTGGGGTTCATGTGCCTTACAGGTGGTCTGTAGCTTGCTGGAGGAAGGGGGTGATGGTAAGATAACCATGGGCATGGTACCTAGCTGATTGGGATGGCTGGTGTTCCAGGCAAACCTGAAGAAGTTCATGGACTATGTCCAGCTACACAGCACAGACAAGGTGGCCCGTCTGCTGGACAAGGGGCTGGACCCCAATTTTCACGACCCTGACTCAGGAGGTGAGGAGCAGCATAGGGAGGGGCTATTGTTTGAGTGGCTGGGACCCTAACCTTCATTTATCTCCAAACTCAGAGTGCCCTCTGAGCCTTGCAGCACAGTTGGACAATGCCACCGATCTGCTGAAGGTTCTGCGTAATGGTGGTGCTCACCTGGATTTCCGAACCCGAGATGGGCTAACAGCCGTCCACTGTGCAACTCGCCAGCGGAATGCGGGAGCATTGACGGTCAGTGAGGGCAGAACCCTGGCCTGGAGGGGCTCATGGGCTGATGAGGTACAATGCTGGGCCTGGCATGGATGCTAAGGTGCCTCACCTTCAGACCCTGCTGGACCTGGGGGCTTCACCTGACTACAAGGATAGCCGTGGCCTGACACCTCTGTACCATAGCGCCCTAGGGGGCGGGGATGCCCTCTGTTGTGAATTGCTTCTTCATGATCATGCACAGCTGGGGACCACTGATGAGAATGGTTGGCAAGAGATCCATCAGGTAAGGGTTGGGGTTACTGACTCTATACAGGTGGCCCCAGCCTCTGTCTGGGATGCTGCAGTACCTCTTTCTTCCTCAGGCCTGCCGCTTTGGGCATGTGCAGCACTTGGAACACTTGCTATTCTATGGGGCAAACATGGGTGCCCAGAATGCCTCGGGAAATACAGCACTTCACATTTGTGCCCTCTACAACCAGGTACACCTTGAGTCACTCTTGTCTGTGGGCTCACTCACATGTTCTATATGTGACAAAGTGTAACTGAATATATGTGTTCCTATACACAGGAATCTGTACATCCCAGTTTGTGTGCTACTCCATGTGTTTGTTTTATGTCCAGTCTTGTTACTGGGTGGCCTATTTATACACATCTGTTCTCTGAACACACACATGTATCAATGTGTCCACATGTGAGTTCTGAATAACCAGCTCTTAGCCAGGTGGTAGCTGCTCACATATGCCTACCTAGCCCAGGTGTGGGCTGAACAGATGTGAGTCTATGTGTATGTGATTCCTGTGCCCTGTACTCATGTGTGTACTTCCATGTGTATCTGCCATGGCCTCCTGGCCCTGCATCTCCAGCTGCCCAATGTGATTGCTGTTGCCTCCCAACAGGAGAGCTGTGCTCGTGTCCTGCTTTTCCGAGGAGCCAACAAGGATGTCCGAAATTACAACAGCCAGACAGCCTTCCAGGTACAGGGGTATGAGGCTGCCCCAAGGGGTTGCTTGTTTGTCCCATTGCAACTTTGAACCTTGATTTTTCCCTGGAGGGTAAGAAGGGTGTGCTTACTTCCAGATCTGCCCTAGAAGGTAGATATGTAAGTGGGCCAGTGAGGTGCTCAGTATTTGGGTGCTTGGTGTGGTGGTTTCTTTCATTTCCCTTCCAAAGAGAAAGGTTGGAGGACTCCCAGGACTCTAAGTGGAGGGGATAGATGAAGAGACAGGAAGACAGGTGTGGGCCTATCTCTAGAAGCAGGCAGAGAGTGCAGAGGGACAATACTGAGAAGGGTGTGATATCCACCCCTGACTTATATTTCTGAGCCCTTTGTCTCCTGGGTTGTTTGGCACTGAATGACCACGTAGTTAAGATCTCTATGGCCTGGAGTTTTGGAGGAGTTGGAGTTGTCATGGGAATTTATGGAAACATGGAAACAGGGGGTGGGAGGGGGCTGCCTGTTTTCAATATGAGAAAGTCAAGCTGCTGTGGTCATGTGGTCTGGGAGGGTGGGGCAGAAGTGGAGAGTTTGGGCATATCTGGAAGTAGATATACCAGAGCCTGTTAGAAGGCTAGGTTCAGGGACACAAGTTGGAAGAGTGAGAGTAATGGGCTGAGAAGCTGTGGGGCTATGACTCAGACACAAATCATGACTGCCATAGGAGCATATTAAAAGTTCTGGTAGTATACTCAGGTCTGTTCAGATTTTAGCTCCAAGCCTTGTGTACCAGAAGCAGCATTGGTCCTAGGTAGAAGGGGGGCAATGGGTTACCCTAGTTACAGGCACCCTATTTCTTATCTGGAACAAGTGATATTGCAGTAAATATTGATTGCTGTGACTTGAGAAGAGGGTGGCTTGGGGAGGAATTCCCTACCTACAATGGGGTAAGCCTGGGCTGCTGAGCCTCCCTCCTTGTCCTCCGTGTCTTGACTTCTCCTTTCTTTCAGGTTGCCATTATTGCAGGGAACTTTGAACTTGCCGAAGTCATCAAGACCCACAAAGATTCGGATGTTGGTGAGTTCTGCCCACCCATATGCCCCTTTTGAGTGGATTTGTGTGGTTATCAGAAGTAGTGATGGTGTAACAGGGCCCTCATATTCCAAGTCAAGTGTCTATTGGTGACCCTTACAGACATGGGGAATGTGCTGAGGAAGGGCCGTTGTGGACTAGACAGAAGTCTTGGTCAGGGCCTAGAGCAAATCTGGGCTCTGGGCTGGGATAGCACTAGTCCTAACAGTTGATAATAGATCAGGGTCTGGGCATCCTAGTATATAGGAAGGACCAGCTGGCAGCATGGAGTGGTGGATCTCATTCCAGCCTGGAACATGACCGTGTTTAGCTGGCCATGGTTTTTCATGTGATAAGATCTCATGAATATAACACGTGGAGAGCAGAAAACGCAATGATGAAGATAAAGATTGAATTAGATTGGACTAGAGTTGTGGTTTTCCTCTGGGCCCAAGGCTGTGAGCTCCTAGCAGTCAGTGCATGAAGGAAGCTTGGTACGTATGTGGGTCTTAGAAGACCAGGAGGTGCATGTGGATCTTCAGCCCCAAGACAGACAGGAAGAAGGGCCCAGCCTACGCTTGTGTGTGTGTGTGCGTGTGTGCGTGTGTCTGTCTAGTGCCAGGCTGGTTCATTGGGTCTACAGTGTACTGTAGGCCTCCCCTCCAGGAAAGGGTTGTTGCCTAGCCAGAACCGGGCTTTCTAGTCATATGAGGATCCTTGCATGTTCTGGGTGAACCAGAGTTATTTTTTTGCCTGTGACTCTGGTGGAACATGGTGCCCCAGGCTCCTCTTCCTGCTATGAATATTTACTTGCAGTGTCCCATTTCTTGTTTCAAGTTGCATTGACATTGGGCAGCAAAGGGCTGGTGCTGGCATTTGGGTTAGAATCTCCCTTGGTTTTAGTGTCAGTCTGGCCTGGGGTTGAACCTTGGATGAGGTTAAGATTAAATTTAGTTTGTGTTTAAGACTCTTCCCTCAACTGCTCTCTGCTAATAATGCTTAGTTATGAGCCCTTGAACCTCAAGCAAGGTGGGGCTACCAATGATGATTGGACTGGTGTGGCTCCTCCAGGAGCTCTGTAGCAATGCTGAGTGACTTCCTGGGCCATGGTACAAAGCTGGGTCCTGGTTCAGGCAGACAGAGCAGGGTGTAGTTTGGAGTTTGATATAGGGGTAAGAGACAGGTACGGCTTGGTTGGAGCTGACGGTATTGGTGATGGTGTTAGTTGGGACAACCCTGTTTGTGTGTTGTGGGGCCTTTGTTCTGCTTGATTGATCTTGGGAGAACTGCTGATATCTTGGTGCCTCACTTTTTCTTAAGTGTAATATGATGTCTTATGGTTATTGCATCCTCTTTCCACCTTGGCCTCGTGTAGCATTTGATTCTGAAAAGGGCTGAATTCTAGGAAGTGGCATGATTTTGCAGGATGTTAGAGGCTTGTATTTGATCTAGGCTGGGAGGTAGGAATACTCCACTGCCCTTCATCCTAGGTTTCCAGGGGTCACCAGCTGAGGCTTACTGTCCATTTTATCCAACTGTGCTTGTTCAGTTGGGGTTAGGCACATACATCATTGTTGAGTAGAGTGGGCATCTGTGTCACCTGGTCTTGCTGTGGCCATGTGCTCTGATAGCTACACGCTATCATACATTTTGATGTTACAGCCAGTTGTTCCTGGATCAAGGGTGAGGTAGTCATGAGATTTACTGCAAATCCCTTATCTCAGTTTACCTTCCCGTGAACCTCCTGTGGAGTGATTACTGAGCTTATTTATAGAGAAGGAAACCAAGTCTCGGGGTTAATGACAAGGCCTATCTTTAGACCTGGGGATTCAGGTTCTGGATTACCTCCTGCCCTCTGCACATACTCACTCCAAGGATATTTTTTGAGTGACAGTTGAGTCACCATGACCCACTCTGGGTATTTGGGTGGGGCCTACACGTAGGAGCAACTGAATGGAGCCCTGCCTATCTATCTTGCTTTTCCTTCCTCAGGATACAGTCCTGTAGGGGCATGTGTTATGCTTCAGGGGACAGGACACTTCTTGTCTCTTGGCGACCCACTTGTCTTTCTAGACCAACAGGTCTTAGGTGGGACCCTCTCCTATCTGTGGCCATCTCTGCTTCCTGCCTCTGTCACAGGGCTACATTCCCTCAGAGTACTCTTTTCGGTGCCTTTCCGTGCACATGAACACATTGTGTTCTCATGGACTTACTATTTCATAATGCTTTTGATGAGTGCCTTGGGGAAATGATTCTCACATGGCAATATCTCTTGGAGAGCTTGTTTAGTGTAGGGTTCTGACTCTGGGCCTGGGCTTCTGCACTGATCATCAGCTCAAGATGAAGACTGGCAGATGCTGTCATAGGTCAAAGCCTGCCCGCAGTCTATGATGTTTCTGTTTTTAAATTGAGGCGTGAAATATACCTTACTTAAAACTGACTGATTTAATCAACAACCCAGTGGCATTCCTTACATTTACAGTGTTGTAGATCTAGTTCTATTGAATCTCCAAACATTTTCATTGCCTTAAAAAAATATCTCCGATATACTAAGCAATTTTTCTGTGTTATCCTCTTCCTTCATTCTGTCATCCAAGAACTTACTTTATTTCTGTATTTACCAGTTCTTGCTGTTTCATATCAATGGAGCCATAATGTGACCCTTTGTGTTTGGCTTCTTTTATTTACTCAGCATGTTTTTGAGCTTCATCTGCCTTGCAAGATCACTTGATTCTTTCTCAAGCTGAAAAATATTCTGTTGTCTGTATTTTTGACATTCTGTTCATCCATTTGTCTGCTGATGGATTGCTTCTACTTTTTGAATATTGTTGTGAATGTTGGTATCATGAGCATGTGTGTACATATATTTATATGAATATAGTTTTCTTTTGGATACAAAGAGTGGAATTGTTTGGTGATATGACAGTTTTTATATTTTTGAGGAGTTGCCTAACTGTCCCATCATTTCACAGTTCTATCAGCTCTGTATGAACTTCTAGCTTCTTTAAATTCTTCCCAGTGTTTGTCATTTTATTTAAAATTTGCAGCTGTCCTGTTAGATATGATGTGGCATTTCACCGTGGTTTCACATTTTCCTAATGCCTAATGAAGTTGATGATTTCTTCGTGAGTTTGTTGTTCATTTGTGTGTCTTTGGAGAAATGTGAAGTTCTTTGGCCAGTTTTTGTTTCTCTGTTTTTGTTTTTGAGACAGTGTCTCCCTGTAGTCTCAGCTGCCTAGAACTCACTATATAGACCAGGCTGTCCTTGAGTTTACAGAGATTTGCATGGCTCGTCCTGAGTGCTGGGATTAAAGGGGTGTGCCACCATGCTCAGCTTGCCCACTTTTAAGTTGTCTTTTTTCATTGCTGAATTATAAGAATTCTTTATATACTGTGAATATATAAAGATTATAGGGAAAATCAGTATGGAATAGTCATCTCAAAAGAATCTAGGCACTATGTTTAACACTTTGGAATGACTGGGAATATAGTTTAGTGGTAGAGTACTTGTCCAGTATGAAGAGGCCTTAGATTTGATCCTTAGCACTATGAAATAATGAACAAATGAATAACTGAGTAAATAAATAAGCAAACTTATTTTCTTGGTGGAAGAGAAACTGCAAAGGTGAGTCAGAGATCCTTAGGGCTTCCACTTTCATCACAGGTGTTTTTATTTTTATTTTAAATATATGGTCAGCAAGATGGTGTAATGGGTTAAGGTGCATGTTGCTAAGCCTGACAACTTGATTTTGATCTCTGAAACCCACATGATAGGAGAGAACTAACTCCTACAAGACCTCTATACGCATACCATGGCATGTGCACGTGTGTGCATACACACATATACACATACATGTAAATAGATGTAAAAAAATCATATAAGATATGATTCCCCTGGAACTGGAGTTACAGACAATTATTAGCTGCCATGTGGGTGCTGGGATTCAAACCCGGGTCTTCTGCAAGAACATTCAGTGTTCTTAACCGCTGAGCCATCCAGCCCTAAGATATATACTTTTTGAGACAGGGTCTCACTCTGTAGCCCAGGATGATGTTGAACCTAGAATGTAGCCCAGGCGGACCTCAAACTCTAGGCAATTCTCCTGCCTTAACCTCTGAGTATGAGGCACCATGCTGGTCTTGAATTTTGGGTTCAAGTGATCCTCCTGGCTCAGGCTCTTGGGTAACAGAACTATAAGCACTTGCCACCATACTGCCTGCTTTTTCTTTTATTGCTCATGCTTTTGATGTCATAGCTAAGAATCCATTGCTAAAATGTAAAGCCATAAGATTTACCATTGCTATATGACATGGGTACACTTACATATATTCAGGCATAATACTCATACACCTAAAATACAAATACATTTAAAAAATTTTAAAAAAAGGGGGTCTAGAGAGATAGCTCAGCCGTTAAGAGCACTGGCTGTTCTTGCGGAAGACCTGGGTTTGAATCCCAGCACCCATATGGTGGCTAACAATCATCTGTAACTCCAGTTCCAGGGGATCTGATGCCCTCTTCTGTCCTCTGTGGGCACTGCAAGACACTGGTGCACTTACATACATGCAGGCATAATACTCAAACACATAAATAAATAATAAGAAAGATTTTCATTGATATAAGAAAAACTTACATATACTTAAATTTTACAGTGTTTGTGTATTCTGCAGCTCATGAATGGGGGTTGTACTCTGCTGAGGGGACAAGAGGGGACAGTTTTATTAAGTATTTGTAGAGATAAGACAAGAAAAATAACTTTTGTTAGAAGTTAGTTGGTACTTTCTGATTGGTATAGTTTCTGGTTTCAGTTGACAGTTTACAGTGGACTTTGCTTTATTCAGTAGGGATTTAAAGGACTAGAGTCATCCCCATTAATGGCATCCCAATTAGATTTTTATGTCTTTATGTACTTACTTATTATTTAAGTTTTTACAAAAACTGTTCCCCACTTTGGTCAGCCTCTCATTTATGAGATTGACTAGAGCTTCTGTATAATAAGAACCACCATCAAACATTGTGGCTGGTTGTTTTTTTTTTTTTTGGTGGGGGGTGTCTTTTTGAGACAGGGTCTCCCAGTAGCCCCAGAAGGCCTGGAACTAAAGATGTAGACCAGGCTGGCCTCCATCTCAAAGAGGTCCACCTGCCTCTGCCTCCTGAGTGCTGGGATTAAAGGTTTGTGCCACCATGCCTAGCCTCTGGGTGGTCGCCTTTCACTTAAGGTGGAACAAATCGTATTGTTAAGTTATCGAAGATTTTTTTTCTTAATCTAATTTTTGTTGCTGTAATCACTGTGAGGCTATTTGGCATACTGTGAATGGCTGTGAACACATATTTGAGATCCTCAAGAGAATGTAGCACACTAGAGATGCTGCAGTGACTGTCAAGCAGATACCAGGAGATTGGAGTATGTTCCTTGGTTAAGGTCTCCACAAACCAAAATAATATTTCTATGAAACAAAAGCCTAGCAAAGGGCAGTGATTAGAGCAAACTATAAATTGGTCAGAGTTCAGAGAGAAGTTAGCCAAGGTTTCTAGAATTTAGCTTAGAGCACATTTTCTTATTTGCATCTTGAGTGTCCTTAGTTTTGGCACTAGGGAGATAGTTGATCTCTACTGGTACCTTATACTGAGGTATAGAGTTGTCTCCTGAAATTGCATCAAGGTGTCCATTTCCAGTTTGGGGTTTTTTTTTTTTTTGGTCTTTTTGAGACAGGGTCTTGCTGTGTAGACCAGGCTGGCCTTGAACTCAAAGAGATCTGCCTGCCTCTGCCTCCTAAGTGCTGGGACTAAAGGCATAGGCCACCACATCCTGCCAGTTTGGGGTTTTGGAAAGGAAACAGTGGTTCTTGTTCTTAGTGATTCCAAGTTGGAAAAGTGGAAAAATTCAATTGGAGGAATATAGAAGGCTCAGTATCCAGTCCAATATATAGGTAGATTATGAAATTCCAAAACAGTGAACAGGTCTACAGTCTAATAACAGTATACTGCAGTTTTCTCTGAAGCATAATTTTCTTCTTTGTAGCCATGTCAGTTTCTATAAGTAACTGATTTGATTGCAAAATAATTTAGTCTCATGAAACCTAGCCTATTTATACAAATTCAACAAGAGGGAATCTAGTTTAGTTGGTTGGGTGTTAGCCTAGCATGCACCAAGCCCTGGGTTATATCCCCAATACTGCATAACTCTGTTGTGATAGTGCACAACTGTAATCCCAGCATTTTGGAGGTGGAAGGAAAGGATCAGAAGTTCAAGTCATTTTCAGCAACGTAGTGAGTTTGAGGCCAGAAGAAAAACAAAACCACAAATAACTAATTTAGCAAGAAAAGCAGTTTATCATATAGGATCCTCTGAACCTTGTTTTGCTGAAATTTTTTATAAGGTGCCCCATTTTGGACTTTTAAAAATCTTTCAAGGAGAGTAAGGTCAAGGCAAACTTCAGACTTCCTTTAGTAATTAGGCTTCTTTAGGTCCCCCCAAATATCTTGAGCTTTCTGGACTTGATAGGGAGTGGCATTTTACTCACCATAATTGTTGGGAAGTTTTGTAGACTAACATCTACATTCTCAAATCAGATTCCAATCAAAGCCTTGGTAATGGAGTCAATCTTTCCAGTTGTACTGTGTTATAAGCAGAACATTTTCTTATTTAAAATGTATAAGTAATTATGTAGCCATGAATAAAAATATCCATAATTAGCTTTTCCAATTCTGAAGAATCAGGGAGAAAAAATTAAATATTTCAGTTTTACCTCTCAAAAATTAACCCAATAGGCCAGATAGCTTGAAAGACAAGAATGTTTCTTTAAATCTAGAACATT
>NW_008339924.1:1928031-1941524 GCF_000622305.1 Nannospalax galili
TTTAATTTTTATTTTAATTTTATTTTTTTTGGTCTTTTTGAGACAGGGTCTCACGGTAGCCTCAGCTGGTCTGGAACTTACTATGTAGACCAGGCTGGACTTCAACTCACAGAGCTCTACCTGCCTCTGCCTCCCAAGTGCTGGGATTAAAGGCGTGTGCCACTGGCTTATTTTTTATTATTTTGAGACAGGATCTTAGTCTGCATTCCACAGTGGCCTGGAACTAACTCACTATGTAGTCTAACCTGGCTTTGAACTCATGGTGATCCTTCTGCCTGCCTATAAAGTGCTGGGATTATAGGTATGAACCACTGTATCAGGCCCATGACCCTAATTTTTGTTCTGCTTGAACTTCATGAGTAGTTTCACCAAACCACCAGTGTTTCTCCTTTATTCTTTCTCTTTCTCTCCTCCCCAATAGGTTTTTCTTTCTCTTTCTTTTCTCTCCCTTCTCCCTTCCCCATTTCATCAGTTTTGCTATACAGTGAACTCCTGGATTCAAGCAGTTCTCTGGACTCAGACTACTTGTGACTGCAGGCACACACCACTGTGACTGCCTTTACTTTTCTTCATTAGTTCTGGAAATTCTTAGCCAGTTTAATGGTATGATCTTAAGGTTACTGGAAGCTTATATTTCATAGTACTTGTCCAAGTCCAACAATATTTTTGAAAGAGAAATAATTTTGGACTATTGCAAATACTTTTGGAGAAGAAAGAAAATAATAACTATATATAGCAAGACTGAAAATAGCTGTGTTTAAAATTTTATGATGAAGGCGACTAGGAAATTGGGTTACTGTTTGTGGCTTACAAGATTTTAATACAACTAGATTTATGATTGATAGTGCACTTGTATCAGTAAAGTATGTGAAAATATAACTTAAGATTTGGGAACCGATCCTGGTACTCTGGAGGCTGAGGCAGGATGATCATAAGTTTGAGACCAGCTTGGCCTATACAGTAAGACCCTGTCTTCTCCCTACTCACCTTCCCCCAAATAGTTTCAGTATTACTTATGTGGCGATGCTTTCCATATAATTTAATCTATCAAATAAGTCTAATTAATTTAGTTCTCTTCAGCATTACAGGGGCCTTTCTGGATTGTCCCAGAGTTAGTTTAGGGTTAAAAACAAACTTAATTTAGAACTTGATTTTGGGAAATTTGTCAGCATTGTCAAAGGTTGAAAAATGACTGGATTAGGGTCAGAGAGATGGCTTAGCTGGTAAAGGCACTTGCTATCAAGTCTGATGACAACCTGAGTTTGATCCCAGAGCCCACATGTTAGAAGGAGAGAACCAACTCCCAAAAGTTGTCCGTGTGTGTGTGTGGCGTGTGAACACACCACACACGCACACACGCACACACGCGCACACACACACACACACACACAGTAAACAAGCAAATAAATAAAAAATATCTGAATTAAAATGGGATCTCAAAGTACTATAAAATAGTAATCAAACAAAATCTGTTCATTATCTCAACAAAGTGATAATGAAAAGACATCAAAGGCAAATACAGAAGGTTACATAGACACCCCCCCCATTTCTTTTATAGGCTCTTTTTTTTTTTTTTTTTTTTTTCCCCAGAGCTCAGGACCGAACCCAGGGCCTTGTGCTTGCTAGGCAAGCGCTTTACCACTTAGCTAAATCCCCACTCCCCATAGGCTCTTTCTATGTAGCTTAGGCTGGCATCAAACTTGCTTTGTAACTCAGGATGGCCTTCAATTTGAGATCTTCCTGCCTCATCCTATTGGGTATTGAGTTTATAGCCTTGTATTACCACTCCTGACTGAACTTTTAAGTAGTTACAGAAAAGTCTTATCTGTTTTAATGGAGAAGACTTTTTTTTTTTGGTTTTGGAGACAGGGTCTCCCTGTAGCCACAGCTGTCTGGGAACTATGTAGACCAGGCTGGCCTCAATCTTACAGAGATCTGCCTGCCTCTGCCTCCTAAGTGCTGGGATTAAAGGTGCACCACCACACCTGGTCTAGGAAATTAAAAACGTGATTAAAAAAAAAAACTAATAAAGATAAAGCACAGGAAATTATCTTGATAAAATACAAACCCTGTTTCAACCTTAAACAAGGTTAAGGAAAACTTTTCACCAACTGAACTTTGTTCCTTTGGCCTGTTCTGTGTTCTGCCTTGGTAGGTTCATCCCTCTTTAGGCAACCTTCTGGTCACCTACTCCCTGGAGGTTGCTTTATGAATACCCTCTAGACATAGCACAATAAAGCCCAGATCTCATGGGCTCAAGTAATCCTCCCTGCCTCTGCCTTCTGAGTAGCTGGGACTAGCATGGCTGAACTTTTCTTTTTTTTTTTTCTCTTTTTTTATGTGTATGAGTGTATTGCCTGCATGTATGTGAGTGCACCCGAGTTGTGTAATGCTGCGGAGGTCAGAAGAGCGCTTCGGATTCCCTTGGAACTGGAGTTAAACACAGTTCATAGCTGCCATGTGGGTGCTGGGAATTGAACCTGGGTCCTCTGCAAGAGCAGTCAGTGCTCTTAACTGCTGAGCCATCTCTCCAGCCCCTGAACTTTTGTTCTTTTAACAGAGGAAAACCAGCTTCTTGTTTCTTATTGAGTTGCTTTGACTTTAAGGCTCATTTTTCAACATTTTTGTGATAAATTCTTTTAATTTTAGATGGGTTGACCATACATGAAAGTTGTGTTTTATTTTTCGGAGACAGGGTCTTATTCTTTAGCCCAAGCTGACTCTGAAGTCATGATAATCCTCCTGCCTTAGATGTGCATCATCACTCTTGGCTCAAATATTCTCTTTTACAAATTTCTCCAAATTCTTTATAACCAGTTAGTTTGCCCCTACTGTTTTGAAGAATCACTCTAGTATAAAAATTGCTGCCAGGCATGGTGGCGTATGCCTGTAGTCTCAGCACTTGGGAGGCAGAAGCAGATGGATCTCTGTGAGTTCAAGGCCAGCCTGGTCTACATAGTGAGTTCCAGAACAGCACAGGCTACAGGGAGACCCTGTCTCAAAAAGACCAAAAAAAAAAAAATTGCTATTATATCTTAACCAAAACACTTGTTCTACTTACAACTTCCTTTATAAAATATGCTCCACTTGTCTCATATATAGAATAGTTTCCCTTGTATTTTTAGAAGTTTTATTACATATACTAGACTTTTAACTCCTAGTATTCTTATTTTCTAGAGAAAACTGGTAAGCATTGTGGAAAGTTATATCAGCATTTGGTAGATGAACATCATCTCATGATACAAATTTCATGAACAGACTAAAATAGATCAAGCTTCTCTAGCATAAGAACACCAGAGTATATGTGCTTTAAACTTATGCTCAGTAATGTTGAATATTTATTAGCTTAACTAAGATTACAAATTATCGAAAAGTTTTGAAACCATTTAAAATAGGTATATATAGACATAGATATAGATATAGATATAGATATAATTCGCTTGTTTCTTTTGAGACAAGGTCTTTCACCATGTAGACCAGGCTGGCTTTAAACTCACACAGATCAAAACTCTGCCTGCCTCTGCCTCCCAAGTGCTGGATTTAGAGGTGTGCATGCCACCTCTAAGTAAGCATATTTTGTAAAACATTTATTTTTGAAAAAGTTCATTGATTAGCTTTTTTTTTTTTTTTTGGTCTTTTTGAGACAGGGTCTTCCTGTAGCCCCAAGCTGTCCTGGAACTCACCAGACTGGCCTCGAACTCGGATCTATGCCACCACGCCCAACTCATTGTTTAGCTTGTATTTCATTTACAGTTACCTAATTTGTTCATTTCTTTTTTGAATAGAGCCTAGGACCTCATGCATGCTAGGCAAGTGCCCCGCCACTGAGCTATATTCCCAGTCCCAACTTACTTGTTCTTAATCATTATGCTGGAATTCCTCATTAAAAAAAGATCATGAGACAATGTCAGGAAATGCTGCTCCAGACTAGGCTGTATTACGTAGATTGTTGAAAGGAAGGCACATAATAAATAGAGAATGTAGGGAGAGGATTTCCTTGGGTGTCCTTTTCTGCCTAAAGGCTGATGGCTTCCAAGGAACTCAGTGTCCTATGTTCCCTCTCTTGTGCCATCATCCTACATTGTTTTATTTCTCTTGACAAATCAAGTTAAGACTCAAAAATACCACAGAAACTGAGAAGCTAAAAAGTTAAACATGGTTTTTCTTTTTTTCTTGTCCCTCTCACATAAAAAGAAATTGATTTTTACTGCATGTTTTGCTCTAAGATTTGATTTATGAGTTTATAGTCTTAAATATCTAGCAGAGACAATACAAACCTGTCTTGACTACCCACCCAGAAAAAAAAAACAATTATGAAAACACTTCTTTAAATTTATTATCATTATAATTAATACTTAAAATTAACTAATTGTGTGTGTATATGGGAGCAGGAGGTTCATGTGTGCAGGTCAGAGGATAACTTGTGGGAGTCTGTTCTTTCCTTCTACCATGTGGGACCTGGGAATTGAACTCAGGATGGAATCCATGAGTAAGGCAAAGCATTTTTTTTAATGTGTATGAGTGTTATGCCTACATGTGTGTAAGTGCACCTGTGTCATGTGGTGCCCAAAGAGGACAGAGAGGGCATTGGATTCCCTGGAACTGGAGTTACAGACAGTTGTTAGCCACCATGTGGATGCTGGGATTCAAACCTGGGTCTTCCGCAAGAACAACCGGTGCACTTAACTGCTGAACCATCTCTCTAGCCCCAACAGTTTTTTATTTGGACAGGGATACCTTTAGTTATTTCTGAGCTCAAGAATTTGACCAGTCTAACTGTTAAAAAGCAGATCTAGGAGACTGGTTGTGGTAAAGGCCTATAATCTCCAAACTTTGGAAGTAGAGGTAGGAAAATCAAGAGATTAAGTTCAGCCTGGGCTACAAATCGAGACTCTTACAAAAATCAAAAAAACAATACTGCCCATTAAAAAATTATTTTATTTATTATTTTTATTTTATGTATATGAGTGTATTGCCTGCATGTGTGTAAGTGCACCCGTCATGTCTTCTGTACAGTCAGTGCTTTTAACTGCTGAGCCATCTCTCCAGCTCCAATACTGCCCATTTTTATGGCTCCCAAACTGACCATTTTTCTTGGAAAGATTTATCTAATTCTCCAGAAAACTAGGTTCTGAGATGGAGTTCCAGATGCTGGACTTAGTCTTATATTTCTGGGAGTTTCCTACAGAAATCTTTCATAAAACTCAGATAACCTGAAGATTCCCTACAGGACCCAGGACAGTTTTTGTTGCAGCTTTAGAAGCTAGTATGACTTCAGAAGCCATTGATTCAAATACACTCAAATAAACCCAGAGACTGTCACACAAAATGTAGTATTCAAGAGGGCCATGAGTGATGACCATCAGAGTTCAAGTAATTGCTTGTAGTTTTTATAAGTTCTTCATTTCTTCTGATACCATATCTGAATAAAGAAAAACCTTATATTTAAATTTTAAAGTATTTGCAGAAGCAAGACAAGAAATAGAATTTTGATGGGTTAGAAGTTAGTTGGTGCAATTTCTGGTTTCAGTTTCCTGTTTATATTGAGCATTGGTTTGTTCAGTTGGAATTTCAAGTGCCAATGCCACCTCCATATTATGGCATCCAAACTACGTTTTGCTTTTTTTTTTTTTTTTTTCCCCAAAAACCATCCCACTATGTTTTCTAAGTTTTGAGTCAGCTCTTATATTTTAGGCCATTGATCAGTTGCAACTTAATGTCTTCATTTTTTTTTCATGTGAATATTTAGTTGTTTGGCACTATTTATTGAGAATGCTTCTTTCATTTAATTATTATTCATTGCTGGTATATAGAGACATACTGGCTTTTGTACAGTGGTCTCGTGCCCTGTACCTTTGTTGTATTTGCTTATTATAAGCTTTAGTAGCTTTGTCGATGGATTATTGGAGATTTTCTATATGTGCAATCATGCCATCTGCAAGTAGAAGTGGGTTTGCTTGTTTCTTTCTACTTTGAATGCATTTCATTTGTTTTTCTTGGTTAAATGCTCTGGTTTGAACTCTTGTACTATGTTGAATAGTAGTAATGAATGGAGGCATCTTTGCCTTGCTTCTCATGTTAAAGGCAAGCCTTTCAGCCTTTCACTATTGAGTGTGATGGTAGCTGTACAAATAAAGATCCCTTATCACATTAAGAAGTTTTCCTTCTCTTAATAGTTTTCTGAATGTTTTATAGTGAAAGGATGTTGGATTATGTCAGATGCTTTTTCTGCATCAACTCAAATAGCCCTGTTGGTTTCCCCTTTATTCTATTGATGTATTACTATGTTGGTTACTAAAGTCTGAAGCTTTCTTCTTGGAATGCTTTATTTGGCCTTGGTGTCAGTAATACAGAATAGGTTAGAAAGTATTCCTTCTTCTATTTCTTTGGAAGAGTTGGAGAAAAGTTGATTTAATTCTTTAAATAAATGTTTGTAGAAATTCACAGTAATGCCATCTAGTATCCCCTTTTTTTTCGGGGGGGGGCATCTTTTTGAAACAGGGTCTCCCTGTAGCCCCAGCTGGCCTGGAACTTGCTATGTAGACCAGGATAGCCTTGAACTCACAAAGATCCACCTGCCTGTGCCCCCGGAGTGCTGGGATTAAAGGCGTGGGTTGTCACACCTGGCCTCTGCTAACCCTTTTTGGTTGTTGGTTGGAAGACTGATTTCTCAATTAGATTATTGTTTTAAGTTTGTTTAGATTTTCTATTTCTTCTTGAGTCAGTTTTTAAAATTTGTGGATTAAAAAAAAAACCTGTCTACTTGTCTAGTTTATCTAATTTGGTGGCAAATGATTATTCATATTATTTCTGAAAGATTGGTAATAATATCACCAAATCACTTCTGATTTTAGCTTTTTTTTTCCCATTTTCTCCTTTTTAAGTCAGTTTAGCTAAAAGCTTGTTGACTTTTTTGTTGTTGTTGAGACAACATCTTTTTATGTAGCCTGGCTGCCTTGAATTTTTGTGATCTTCCTGTCTCAGCCCCAGTGCTGGGATTATAGGTATGTGCCACCACATATAGATCTCCCAATGTTTAATTTTTTCAATGCTGGGGATGGGACACAGAACTTGGAGTGTGCTAGACAAGCTCTTTATCACTGAACTACATCATTAGTCTCACACTCTTTTAAATGTAGATGTTACCTACTAAAAGTGCCAAAAGTATTGCTGTTGAGTGGAATGTCCTAGATGTGTCAGTCAGATCTAATTGGCTAGTCTCCTATGTCCTCATTCATCTCTCTAGATGTTCTATCCATTAGTGCAAATGGAGCATTGAAGTTTTCAGTTATCATTGTGGAACTGTCCATTTATTTTTTAATCAGTGATGTTTATTTCGTATGTTTTGGTGTTCTGTTCCTTGGTGTGTATATGTTAATAATAATTTTTAATCTTCTTGTTGAATTGACACTCATACTGATGTATAATCTCTTCCTCTGACTTATTTGTTACTTTTTAATTTATTTTTTGGTATGTCTGTTTGTGTGTGGGTATGTAGGCATGTGTAGCCCAGAGGTCAGTCTTGGATGGTGTTCCTTGGAAGCCATTCACCTTCCTTGTTTTTTAAGACATGGTCTCTTACTGGGGCCTAAGCCTTGTCGATTAGGCTAGGCTGGCAGCCAACCCTGGGATCTTCCTGTCTCTGACTTCCAAGTTGCAATAACAAGTACATACTATGACACCTGGCTTTTTATGTGGTTCCTGGGATTCAAACTGAGGTCCTCATGCTTTCATGACAGATACTATACTAACTGAGCTATCTCACCAGATGTCTACATTTTTTCTTCTAAAGCTTATTTTATCTGATACTAATATGGCCACTCAACTCTTTTGGTTACTATTTAAGTGAGACATTAAAAAATTTTTAATTTGCAACCTATATATGCTTTTGAATCTAAAGTGATTCTCTTATAAACAGTGTAGTTGGATCACTTCTTTTATCTCATCAGTTGCTTTTTAAGTTGTATTGGAACAAAGACACATCCATTTGTTTACATATTGTTCGTGGCTGTTTTTATGCTACCATGGTAGAGTTGAGGAATGGTAATAGAGATTCTATGGTTTGCAGAGCCTGAAATAGTTACTGTCTCACTCTATAGAATGTTTACTGATAATAGTCTATCTTTTTCAATTTCCTGGCTATTTTCAATAGTATACTGTTTTTTATTATTTTTATTTTTTAAAGAGTGTTGTTCTTTTTTAAAAAAATGTTTATTTTTATTTTATTTTATTATTTTATTTTATTTTATGTGTATGAGTGTATTGCCTGCATATATGTGAGTACACCCATGTCGTGCAATGCTGTGGAGGTTAGAAGAGGGTTTCGGATTCCCCTGGAACTGGAGTTAAGGACAGTTTGTAGCCACCATGTGGGTGCTGGGAATCAAACCCTGGTCTTCTGCAAGAGCAGTCAGTGCTCTTAACCGCTGAGCCATCTCTCCAGCCCCATAAAATACTGATTTTTTATATAAATTTCTTTTTATTTTTCGGTTTTTTTTTTGGGGGGGGGTCTTTTTGAGACAGGGTCTCTCTGTAGCCCCAGCTGTCCTGGAACTCACTATGTAGACCAGGCTGGCCTCGAACTCACAAAAATCCACCTGCCTCTGTCTCCCAAGTGCTGGGATTAAAGGCATGTGTCACCATGCCTGGCTATTTTTTGGTCTTTTTAAGACAGGGACTCCCTGTAGCCCTAGCTGGCCTGGAATGTGCTATATAGACCAGACTGGCCTTGAACTCACAGAGATCTGCCTGCCTCTGCCTCCCGAGTGCTGAGATTAAAGGCATGTGCCACCATGCCCGGCTTATATAATTTTTTTTAATTGAGCTTTTATAAGTTCTTACAACAGTTCATAATCAAATTTAGACCCCGTCCCCCATCCATGCCTCCCCCATCTCCCCACTGGATCTCATGTATTCCACCATACATGTTAAATCCTATCCATTCAAGCATTTGTACCCAAATGTCATTCAGTGTAAATTCGTCTACTGGAGTCTAGTCAGCCCATCTAGAGATCATATGTAAGACATACTCTCCCTCACCCAGCAGCAGTCAGTCTCCAATAGTTCTCAATTTAGTGCCAGCCCACCACCTATTTCTCTCCTGCCCTTTGGGCCCTTGTTTAATTGAGTTGGTGTGGGTCCTGTGCTCAGTGCCACCATTACCACAAGTTCACAAGAGCAAACTTCCAGTGGCTTGAAAGCCTCTGCTTCCCTGTGTTCATGAACCAGCCCTGGCTCTTACAGTCTTTCGGCCCCCTCTTCCTCAATGGTTCCTGAGCCATAGGTGGATGAGGTTTCATTATAGGAGTCCTGTCCTATACTCTGAAGTCTCTTATTCTTTAAAACTTGGCCAGTTGTGACCTTCTGTGTGCATTTTACTCCGTTGTATACGGAAGCTTTACTGGTGAGAGTTGAGGAGTGCATAATTTTTCTCTCTAGCCCTCCCCCCACCCCGTTCCACTATGTTCTATGAGCCTTAGTTGTAGAGGTTCAACTGTAGATGTGCCACCTAGTACTGGGCATCTCTCAGACATATGTTCTTTGTGTCTGACCAGATATGCAATTCTGCAGTAGCCTCCATCTGTTGCAAAAAGAAGCTGCTTTGATGAGTAGTATATGGTATGCTTGTTTGTAAATATAAGGATTAATATTTAGCATATAGTAAGAAATTTCATTTATCTAGAGATATGATAGGGTTTTTTCTAGGATCTATATCTTCTCCTGCCATGTGTATTTGGCTGAGTTTACAGTGCCACCCATGAGTTCCCTCCCATTGAGAAGGCTTTAAGTCCAGTTAGATAGCTGTTGATTGCCCCCCCCCCCCAGAAAACAGCGCTACTACTGCACCAATAGAGATAGTTTGCCACGCCAGTCATTATGGTTATTAGGCTTTAGGGCTGGATTAGACCATTGATTATTTTTCTCCCTTGGCAGTTTGCATATCATCATCTAGCATTATGATAGCCAAACTTTGGTTAGAAGGCTTCCAGGTCAGTTCCTGATCCATTGCTTCAAGTCCTGTATCCTAAAGTATGTCCTGTCTTCAGCAGTAGGGTCTTATCTACTATGTATGAGTGTTTGCCTGCATGTATGTAAGTGCACCTGTGTTGTGCAATGCTCCTGGAGATCAGAAGAGGGCATGAGATCCCCTGGAACTCAAGTTATGGACAGTTGTTAGCCACCATGTGGGTGCTAGAATTTGAACCTGGGTCTTCTGCAAGAGCATTCAATGCTCTTAACCACTGAGCCATCTTTCCAGCCCCTATAGTACACTCTCTTAACACAGCAGTAGTCTGGTGAGGTTTGTCACATGTAGCTGAAGCTTGTAAAATGAGCAGTTCTGACAACAGTTCTGGGCATTCCCAAGGCCTTAGCTGGCTGAGGAGCAAGCATCTATCCTTAAAGCTAGGGTTGGAGGCAGTGTGATTGGAATGTGGCCCCCAGTGGTGACATTTATGTGGCCAACTGACCTGTTTCACCTGGAACCAAAGCAGTTCCTAGAACATATTTTAGATTTATTTATTTTTATTTGTGTGTGTGTGTGTGTGTGTGTGTGTGTGTGTGAGAGAGAGAGAGAGAGAGAGAGTTGAAGCCTGAAGTCAACCTTAGGTTTTGTTCCTTTGAAGCTGTCCAACTTGTTTTTTGAGACAAGTTCTCTCATTAAGATCTGGAGCTCATTGATTAGGCTAGGCTGGCCAGCAAGCCCCAGGGATCTGCCTGTCTCCACTTCCCCAGTGCTAGTATTACAAGTGCATGCCACCATGCCTGGCTTTTTATGTGAATGCTGGGGATTGACCTCAGGTCAATGGCAAGCATTTTACTGAATGAACTATCTCCCGGATCAATATTTTGGTTTTAATAGATCAATTGGTTTTCAGAGTCTTACTTGTGCCCCTCTCTATTCTAGTACCTTTCAGAGAAACCCCCAGCTATGCAAAGAGGCGACGACTGGCAGGCTCCAGTGGCTTGGCATCCCCTCGGCCCCTACAGCGCTCAGCCAGTGATATCAACTTGAAGGGTGACACACAGCCAGCAGCTTCTCCTGGGCCTTCGCTCCGAAGCCTCCCTCATCAACTACTGCTCCAGCGGCTCCAGGAGGAAAAAGATCGTGACCGGGATAATGAACAAGAAAATGATGTCCGTGTCCCCTCAACTGGCAGGGGCAGTCACAACAAGATCAGGTAGGAGGGGATTGGGAGGCCCTGGAGGGGTCAGAGTGAGTAGAGAGCCAAAAGGAATTGAAACTGGGAGACTGGGAAAGGTGGTGCCTGTGCATCGATGGCTTGAGGTAGGGGGCCTGGGTGGTTTTACTCATGTTGATCTCTGGTTGAAGCTGGGGCTTTCTCTGAGGACACTAGGCAGCTGACAGAGTTTTGGGTAGAGAGGATGTGTTCCAACATGTGGTTTGAAAACTCACTGCAGCATCTGAGCTGGCGGTGAGTTAGTTGGAAATGCCTTTCTTTGAGGGCCCAAAACTTACAGGTGACAACCAGCTCTGGTCCCATTAGGGAGTTATGTTCCTTCCCAACACTGTCCTAGCCCTGTATACCTAGAGTACTTTTAACATCTCACCTGAGCCATGCAACCCTATAAGCCAAGACACTTGTGGGACTTGACTTGCCCATAACTTACAAGTAGGAGGCATGGACTAGAGTCTCATGGCCTCTGTAGGCTGTAGAGGTGGCTGAGGGTGACTGCTGTGCTGGTTTCTCACTAATAAGGCAAAATTCATCTTCTTAAGGTGTTTCCTTTGATAAGCCCTCTAGGATGCCTGGGAGGCTTATTTTCTTGGACCCTGGTGCACTGTGGCCATTAGCCACTGTGGTTGCAATCTGTTTCCCTGTGCCTTGAGGTCAGGAACCATCTTTGTTGCTTCCTGCCATTTTTCCAAAGCCAGGTATATAGAACATAGGAAGTGTTTGGAAGACATTGTTGGACAAAAGTGTTACATAAGCAGCATGTTGTTTTTATAGTGTCAGCTAGCTCTTACAGCCTTATGGGTCGATGTGTCATTTAGACTGAGCTGCAAATATGTGTCACTGAGTTACCTCCACCACTTGGGAGGTTGTGCCTGTTAAGACCATAGTACAGGTTGGGATCCTGATGACCAGGCTGGGTCAGAGACTTGTCTAAAACCTCAGAGTAGGAATCAGCTTACCTGGGTCCAGATGTTTGGCAAATGGTTTTTGGTGCAGCAGGAGCTTATGCAAGGCCTTTTTTCCTGCACTGTTCCATTGCAGCCTGACTTCCATGTCACTTACTGGACCTCCAAGGTTGCCTGTCCTGCCCCAAATCACAGTTCTCTCATGAAGCTTTTGCTATTGTCCTTGGGTTTTCTAATGATTGAATGATCTGTTGTCTGAAAGAGCATATTCTAGGATCTTGTAGTTTGCCAAGAGGGCTGCTTGAGAATGGAGCTGTATAATAGAGACACTGGTTCCTGCTTTCATTTGTTTGTTTACACTTTGGAGTAGGCACGAAATGAACCCCTCTATGCTAGGGTCTCCAGCTTACCTGCTTTGTGGGAAGGCAAATTTTTTTTTTTTTCTTCTACATTTATTAGGTAACTGGAGTACCAAGTGTGTGTGTGTGTGTGTGGGGGGTGGTCCTGCCTCCCTCTCATAGCAGGGGGTCCTGACTGGGCATCTGAGGTAGACAGCTGAGCCCAAGGCTGAGAAGCACTTAGGTGGGCAGTGATCCAGGTTAAGGGGGCTGTTTTGATGTGATAGTGGTCTGCCAGTCAGAATGTGACTGAGCAAGTTTGGGTCCTCAGGCAGAGGTTGGCTGCAGTCCAAAAAAGAGAAGATGGCATTTATGGACCCTGTGTGGCTGCAGCAGCCCCTTGTTACCCACTGTTGGCTGAGTCTCATATGGAACCCAGAAATAGAGTCTGCAGGAGCTTACAAGGGGAGTTTGGAGCTGAGTTGGTTACTCAATCCCTGACCTAAGGAGAAGGGCCACAGTTAGGGTTAGGTGTTGGTAACAGTGCGGTAAATTCCCAAGTCCCAGAGAGCCATTGGAAGAGCAGGTGAATTTGACTAAGCAGGTTTTTGAGCCGAGAGCAAGATCTAGACCACAGACTTAATGTCTAAGCCAGAGAAATGTTCTGCGGAAGGTCGTGGTCGGTATAGATGGAGCATGGGCAGATCTCTAGGACGAGAGAATGCAGGCTCAGAAGCAAGAGCTTGGAGCGCCAAGCGCATGTTGGTGGTCAGAGTGTGAGGAGGCTGGACCATTGCGCCCCGCTTGCCCTTCCCGAGTCCAGGCAGCTTCTCTGGTGCCCGAAGCCCCCACGCCAGCCCTTCTCCAGTCCCTACCTGTCGGTTCTGCCCACCGTTCCCCGTGCGCCCATCTCCTAGCCTTCGCTCCGCTCCCGCGGCCCGCGTGGGGGTCTGCGGGGGGCGCCGCCGGCTTGGGCGCGCCGGCAGCCGCCGCCCGCAGAGGGAGGAGCCGGCGGAGGAGGCGGGGCGCCGAGCGGCCGCGGCATGGAGCGA
>NW_008339924.1:1941916-1965193 GCF_000622305.1 Nannospalax galili
CGTGAAGGGTGAGGGGCGCGGGGGGGAGGCGGGGGGGGCGGGGTCGGGCGCGTGGCCGAGCCGATGCCATTTTGGGGTCTCTGTGGTCGGGATGTCCCTGGTCATTATACCATGCAGCCGCGTCGGGAACCCTGTGTCCGTGGCCCTGGTGTTCATGGGCTCCTGTCATGTGGCTCGCTGTCATGGTAGAGGCATGGCTCTTGTTTTGGGGCGGTTCTTGTCATGATGGGGGCCAGCGACACCCAGGTCCCTGTGTTGGGAGGACCCTAACCCATTACAGAGCTCCCGTGCCTTGTGTGGTTCCTCTGTCACTTTTGGGGCTTATTCATTGAAAATCCTTGGGATACAGGTGAGGGAGGACTTGCCCAATCTTGGGGGAGATCTGTGATAAGAGTGGTTCTGTGTACCATGCACATTTCTTTCATGGGTGCTGCCTGTTTGGGGGAGACAATCCCCTCTTATGGGGCTGTCTATCATTATTGGGGTCCTACTTTGGGCACTGTGTATCTTTGAGATAGAAGTAGTTGGGAGGACATTATGTGGTTTACTCCACTGGCCACTCCACTGACCCTGAGCTCTTGGCAGTGACCCTTGGGTGGATGTCAGTTGCCATGGTGGGGGAGAGTGGTCACTGGGGGCAGGAATGGCAGTATGGCCCCTGCCTCTGCCTCTGTCCTCCTTAAGTGTGTCCATCTGTGTCTCTGTCCTCCACATGCCCATCCTTTGCTAAGTCCATCTGTTCAATTCTCTCTTCTGTACAGATCCAGAATCTTCCAAAGGAAAAAACTAGGAGAGTGTGGGATGGGAAGGAGAGCCAGGGGTAGGGTCATGGGCAGAACCTGAGTCTCAGGTGGCAGGGAAGTGGGTACCCTGCACCTCTGCTCTACTCTGCCCTGACAACCTGTCTGGCTTCTTCCTCCAGTGCTCAGCATCGGGGAGGGCGGTTTCTGGGAGGGGACCGTGAAAGGCCGTACAGGCTGGTTCCCAGCTGACTGTGTGGAAGAGGTGCAGATGCGACAGTATGACACACGGCATGGTAAGTGACCCTCTTTCCCCAGGCAGCTCCCAAAGGGCACATGCTTCCAGTTTCCTTTGGTCTTCTTGATGACAAATCTAGATGTTCACAAAGAAAAATCTGAGAAGTAATCTCAAATATACTCCAGATACATACAAACTTGTACATGTACACACAGTGTGGGCATTAATGCTTCTACGTAGGAACATGAATATGTGAACCGGACATTTCACTCCCAGTGAAGAACTTTTGCCATGTAAACAGGAAGGTATACTGTCATGGTTGTCCTCAGTATGTTGGTACATGAGTCCCCCATGACAGTGACCACCCCTCCTGGCATAATCTTCACAGGAATACCAGATACTTGTAGCTCCCAATTCATGTGCAACTGGCAGGCAAGTAAGGAGGTCAATGTGAGAAAAGAGGCATTTTTCCAAAGTGGACAGATTGTCCAAGTGGGCAGAGCAGGAGGCTCAGCCTCCTGGACCAGCCAAGAGGAAATGAGGCCAGTTGGGCCCCAAGGAGTGGTTGGGGTACTCTGGGGTTGGTATGGTCTGAGGGCAGCTGGTGAAGGATGATCCCTATCCTTATAGCAGGGAAGATGTGAAGGTGAAGGCTGCAGTTCCTGGTGTTGCTGAGAAGCTGTGGTCCAATCCTGCTGTATACCTGGGTTTAGAGGAAGGATCCCTTTAGGTGCTGGTGGAAACGTGGCTAGTCCTGTGGAGCCCCTTGGGCTGGCTACATGTCTGGGGTATACTCTTATTGAGTCCTTGATTGATGATGTTACTTCTGATCCAGAGAGTGAGTAGAACCAATGAACCCTTCCTGAGTTGTGGTTCTCACTTGTTTTCAGTGGTGTGTCTGGATCAGGGTACACATGTCCCTCCCTCTACACATGGAGGGCTTGGGCCCTGGGTTGTGGTGGTCCCCTACCCAAAGTTGATAGTTTCCAAGGGGAGTCTATATCCATGTGGCCAGGAACCTTTGCCCTGTGCCAAAGTTGGTTGAGGCCTAGGTTGACAGGCATTCACTTCTTAACCTACTGCTAGCTAGGTGCCTTGCCGTCTTGCTTGGCTTATCCATATCCATGCCCTACCTTGATGACTCCTCATGGGTTGTTGGTATAGAACAGAATGGTCCCCCGTATTCACTGCTTGTGGAGGGTGGATAGAATGGCATCCAGGTGGGAATGGTTTGTGCCCTAGTTCCAACAGGACGGAGGAAAGGGACTAGAAAGGGACAGGGACTACACACCTGTTGAATAGGAACTAGTCTTGGGCTTTCCCATAGGAATGGAGATAAGGTTCTGAGAACTGTGGCTCCAGGAACATTTGGACCTTGTTCTGAAGCTGAGGAAGAAGTGGAGTTTGAACTGGAGTCAGAATCTGAAAGGAGCAGATGTTTCTCAATTTTGCTCTAAGCTGGACCTTGTGGTGGCTGCCAGTGGTTATGGCAAGTGTTCCAGTTTGCGTGTAGCAGAGACCATTGAGAATGGGAGATCCAGAGTGCCTGAGACTTCAAAGCAGAGGTGGTGTTTAGGCTGACGCCTCTGGATGGTGTCCAGAGGATTCCATCCATGTTTGTAGGGATCCGGCACAGTATTCTAGAGCAGTGCGTGTTGGCAACTTCTTTACTTGAGTAGTACCAGGCACGATTTTAGAATTTTTACATGTATGAAGTTGTGGGCATGTCCCACCAATCCTGGGAGGCGGAGCCAGTGGTTAGTATGTTTCTGGGGTGTTATCAGCCATGAGAGGCAGGGGATACTTTGGCTACATGGGCTGTTAGCTTTGTAAGTAGCAAGTAGGAAGGCTGGCACATGAGGCTAGTCAGCTGTCTTTAGTTAGGGTCAAGGTAATGAATAGTTTTTGTAGTAGGAGCTGACTAGGCAGATATTTTAGGATATGGGTCAAGATCTGGGTAGGACAGAGCAGAGGTGAATAGGGTGGGTCAAGGTCACGGAGAAGGGAGAGGGTCACAGAGCAGCTGGTGTGGGAGTGCCGTAGCTCCTGAAGGCTTCATAGCCGTCACAGGACTCCTAAACAGGGCCACAGCTAGCATAGGTGACCTAGGGGAGTTAGATTCAAAAGTACCTGGGTGAATGGATACTACACGGGTAGACATAGTGTAAGGGTCCTGCTGTGGCTCCCTTTAGGGAGGGGTAAGGAGCAGTAATGGCTTCCCTTTGACCTCAACTGCAGGCCTAGCCTGTTATTCTGGTCAGAACTTCCTGTCTGGGACCCAGGCTGAGTTGTGCTAGAGGGCAGAGGATATCTCACCAATAGGAACCTGCTTCCAGCAGGCCCAGATCCAGATCCACCCCCCCCCCAAAAAAAATGTCTGATTCAGGAACCAGAGTGGGAACAGAGGAGAACTTTAATGATTAAGGATAGCATACAAGCTAGGTGAACATCTGCCAAAGGACTAGGAAACAAGTCCTGGTCATTAACTGAGAAGAGAAGTCAGCCTCCCACAGGACTGAAGCAGGTAGAGAAAGTTGAGCTGTGAGGTTGGGAAATGTTGACACCAGTTAGTGCAAGGACCTTGAGGCCCAGTATACCTGCCCACGTTGCTTACCCTCTCTTTTCTGGTATGTTCCTCACTTGGGGCCAGTGCTAGATATATTCCCTTCAGCTGACTTTCATGTGTGTGATTAATAAAATTGGAAATGAATTTGTATTATAATAGTTTGCCCGGTTGACAAATTTAAAAATGAGAGGCTTTGAAGTAGGAGCTGATCAGGATAGGGTTGTTTAACTATGCATCTTTTTTAGGATCAGGGTTAAGATCTGGATAGGGCAAATCAGAGATGGGTAGGGTGGGCCAAGGTCACGAGGTAGAGGGCCACAGAGTTGCTGGAACTGGAGGCTTCTGCATAGCACAGCTCCTAAATCGGTTTTGTCTAGGATAGATAACCTAGGGGAGTGGATCATTCTGTGAGCATATCTGTGATTGAGTGAGCCTGAAGAAGGATGTATTGGAGGGCAGGAGTAGTTTGAGGCCCCACTTGTATGATGATGAGGCTTCACCTGCATTGGTTTTGGGAACAGGGATGGCAAGTGTGGGTTTGCCACTTAGTCATGGTGGGCCATGTGGGAAGGAGATGGGAAAGGAGCTGATGAGGCCAGAGTGATAACAGGCTACCTAGGACTCAGGGCCTTCCAAGAAGATTCTTCCTGTTGTGTAAAGAAAAGCTCAAAGGGAACACCTGCCTTATTGAGAATCACATACCTGGTGGTAGAATCCTGAAATCTGGACCAGTACTTTTCCTGATAGCTGTGTCATATGACCTGAAGATCATCCTGTCCCATAGAGCCACTGTTTCATCCCTGTTTGTGTCCATTTGTCCTTTGACATGCATGTTCCTTCTGCTCCAGCTGCACAGGCTCTGCACTGTTCCTGCATACTCCAGGTTGATGCTTTTTGCATGGGCTTTGCCTTGACTGCTCCACTTCTAGAAGCCCTTCACCCTCATATCTACAGGCTGTTCCCTTGCATCTCTGGGCTTTTGCTTAGCTCTCCTTTCTGGTGAGGCCTTTGCTGTTCCTATTACTGCACTTAAAAAAAAAAAGATTTTAAAATTATTTTTATTTTATGTGTATGGGTGTTTTGCCTGCATGTATGTAGGTGTGCCCATGTGTGCAATGCCTGTGGAGGTCAGAAGAGGTGCTGGATCCCCTAGAACTGGAGTTTCAGATGGTTGTTAGCTGCCATGTGGGTACTGGGAAGTGAACCTGGATCTTCTGCAAGAGCAGCCAGTGCTTTTAACCAATTGAGCCACCTCTCTAGCCCTTGTACCTTTCTTTTTTTTAATACATCCTTTTCCTGCTTTCTTTTCTCTCAAGTGCTTTGCATTTATTTAAACTCTTGAGAATAGCTTATCAACGATTCAAAGGCAGAGACTTTATTCTTTGATATATTCCTGTAGCCTAAAATAAACAGTATCTGGTATGTAGTAGAAGCTTAGTAAATGCTTATGGAAGTGAAAAACGAGTCTTAAGAAGTGTTACATTGCAAGAGAGAACGAGAGGAAGATGCTGAGGGATGAAATGGAAAACAGTGGCAGTGCCATCCTGAGGGCCTTCTGAGGCACTGCAAATGGAGCCAGAGGAGCCATTCTGAAGCCTAATGTCTTGGTTGTGGATTGAAATGACATCTGCAAGGCTGAGCAAGGCCTTAGATCCTGGCCAGTTCCATAGTGTCCATGAGGAATTTTGAGATCAAAGAACAGATGGGGACAAAGTTCTATGGAATCCAGTGAAATCAGGGGAAGGGACCCAGCTATCTTTTCCCTGTTCCCTGAGGTGGCATTATCTAGCTGCTATGAGGAATTCAGTGAACACACTGAGATGTTTCCATACTGGTATACATGGGCTGATAGCACATAACATATATTGTACTAGCCTAGCCCTTGTACACACTCTGAGTCACACAGATACATGTGTACATTACTGATGACTAGGTTACATACAGATAATAAGTGTAAATACAACATTTAACCACACTGGGTCACAGACACACATAAGTATCAACACAGCATTTACACATGACTGTGAGGCACATAGACATGTACTCTTAGCTCTAAGGCTTGCTGACTGGACTAGCCTGACCTTGTTTGGTTTCCTGTGTCTAACTGCATGTTAAGGAGAAATGAGCAAGGGCTGCTTTCCCCTTGGGCCTTAACTCTCAGAGACCAGAATTCTTTGTATGGTTCTCTGATTCTTAGTACTTCTGGGCCTAGAACCCCAAGATTTTCCCCCTCTTTGGTAAAAAAAAATAGGCCCTAGAGTTTGTGTGGATAGAGACTGATTAATGTAGTTGGGGGGAAGTTCACCCAGGTGGAGGCCATGACCATTCCTCAGCCTCTGATATTTCCTCCAGAAACCCGGGAGGACCGGACGAAGCGTCTTTTCCGCCATTACACTGTGGGCTCCTATGACAGCCTCACTTCACACAGGTACTGGTAGGGGTTGGGGCAGGGATGCGGAAACATAGGGACACTGGTTGGGTCTGTGTATATGGCACAGAATGTGTGATGAAAGGGGTGGAGGGTGTAGGAGGTGGGAGGTGGTCAAGGAGTGAATACCTAGCCACCTGTCTTTTTTGTCGTCTTCTGAGGTATACTGTGCCTTTGGGACCCTGTAGGGTCAGCCTGGCTGCCAGGTTCCTTGCAGGGCTCTCCTCACGCAACCCTGCTTTCCTCTGTCAGCGATTATGTCATTGATGACAAGGTGGCTATCCTGCAAAAACGGGACCACGAGGGCTTTGGCTTTGTGCTCCGGGGCGCCAAAGGTAATAATGGTGTGGGTGCCATGAGGGTGCCAATGCTGGGAATGTTTTTTGTGTCCTGCCTCTGCTCCTTTCCTTGTTTAGCCCCTCTCATCCTCTGCTGTGGTTGTATGTCTTGGTTTGAAATGTACCAGTATGAGGCAGCAGGTCTCTCCCTTTACTGTATTCCATTCTCTTGTCAGGAGCCTAACAGAGTAGGGGCTTTTTTATTGAGGGTGAATGGGGGACTTTGCAGATGGATGTGTGTTGATGTACTGGTTTGGGTACCCCCACCTGCTACCTATCATACCCTAGTTTTCTCTGCTCCAGTAGTCATGTATCTTAAGGTTGTTGAGGTTGCCGTGTGGAGCCCCCTTTACCTGATCTGTGCTTGTAAATGCCTTTTATCTTGCCCTTCTGCAGCAGAGACCCCCATTGAGGAGTTCACCCCCACACCTGCCTTCCCTGCACTCCAGTACCTTGAGTCTGTGGATGTAGAGGGTGTGGCTTGGAGGGCTGGGTTGCGCACTGGGGATTTTCTCATCGAGGTAAGGCCCATCCTGATCCTGTCCAGCAAGGGGGAGGTGGCTGCTAACTCCCAAGCTCTGAGTGGGTACACTTAAGCACACCACATATCAACTTGTCTGTCTCAGGTGAATGGAGTGAACGTTGTGAAGGTTGGACATAAGCAAGTAGTGGGTCTGATCCGTCAGGGTGGCAATCGCTTGGTTATGAAGGTTGTATCTGTGACCAGGAAACCAGAAGAGGATGGTGCTCGGCGCAGAGGTGAGGCCTTAGGCTGCTGACCTTGTCCAGGTACTCTAACCTTGGTTCCTGCCCCTAGCCGTTTGATCTCAGGCCTATATTCTCTCTCCATTCCTGATCTTATACTGCTGACATAACATTCCTGCCTGAGATTAGAGGAAATGCCCACATTTGCTACCCACATCCTTTGTGTTAAATGCCTGACCCCTCACCAGGCCTCTGACTCCTGACCTTAAATTCCCCATCCTTAAATCTTTGTCCCCTCCTTCAATGAGTGCCCCTGCCCTGTCACGGTAAAGCCCTCCTTCCTGAAGCCAGCAGCTGCCTGGAGGCCGGGTTGTCATGGTAACTGTGAGGTTGACGCTGCTGCTGCTGCTGCTTATTGTGCGGGGAAGGGGGAGGCGGCACCTGAGGGAAGAGGAAAAGCGTCTTCTCCCTGTGCCGACGCCAAAGAGGCTGCACAGCCTGGGCCCAAGAAGCTTTGCCGTGGCCTAGCCTAGGCCTGTAGCTTCCCTGGTCACACTGTGGTCCCACAAAGAGCAGTGGTGCCTGGGCCTGAGGAGCTTTGGGCAGTCAGGAGGTAGCCTGGCAGGAGATCCACCCAGCCCCCCATGGGTGGTGCCTACTCACTGGGCCTGTGGAGCCTGCAGGGTGGATTCTCAGGCCAGAGCCAGCCAACACCCTGACCCCTGCTGGTACGTTTGACTGTCTGCCATCTGTGGCTTTGGCTCTGGGGATCTCAAGGGCCAGAGGCCCAATTGCCTTGGCCCCAGTGCTACCCGAGGTCCTCACACCATGAAGAAGTTTGCGTCTAGCCGCAGTCTGAACAAGATCTTGGCACAGTGTGACTCGTCTTCACGGGAGTACGAGGAGATCCAGGCAGTGGAGCGCAAGTGGCATTTGCACCTAGCCACGCCTCGCCGCCTGCTGCTAGACAGGAGGGCCAAGGCCTCCCTCTTCTTTGCAGCCCCACCACCCCCGAAGAGGGCTCCCAGTACCACACTGACCCTGCGTTCCAAGTCTATGACGGCCGAGCTGGAGGAACTTGGTGAGCATTGGGTGTAGACAGCAGGTGGGTGGCCTACGATGGGGTGGCCAAGTTGAGGTGAAGACAGGCAGTGTGGGAGGGCAGTGGTGCTGAGCTGGGGCTAAGGCCAGGTAGAAATAGAAGGGAGAGAGAAAATGGATGCAGGGGCAGATCAGCAGTTAGAGTAGGTGCTGGAGCAATGGGGAAATTGGGCATCTGAGGTGAGGAGTGGGATGGCATATGATGGGGTGAGGACCCAGGGCAGGGTGAGGAACTAGAGATGGACGGATGTTTGGGTTCCAGTGTCTGGCCCCATAGCATGTGTGCACACTTGCATATATGTGTGTGCTAGTGCTGCCTCTGGCTCTCAACATTTCCACTTTGACTTTGCTCCTGCATTTCAGCCTAACTGGGATGAGCAAGTGGTTGGTCAATCTGGAGTCTGATCCTGGCTCTGTTTATCCTCAGCTAGGTCATCTTTGTGTTTGTTTTATCTGTTGGTGCGTGTTCAGTCGTTTGCCAAGTGAGTCTCCTGACCTAACAGAGACATTGTGAGCCCCTGTATTACAGTGAGGGGAGGGGGTCTTGTGAACTTTAGGAAGTGGACAAAAGTATGTTAAGCTTTGATAGATACAGTCCCAGGTTGACCATAAATAGCCTCATTGTGGGCATGTCCTGATGTATATGACTGTGTCCTTACATGTGACAGTTAACCAGCCTTATCATGAACATGTCCCATGTATATGACACTTCCCACATACATGATCATATATGTATGACAGTTATCAGCCTTGTCATGATCATGTCTCTTGTGCATGGCCACCATGTCTTGACATGTGACAGTTACCAGCTTTCTCATGAGCATGTCCCATGTGTATGACCATTATATCTGGACATGTATGGAAGTTACCAGCCTTCTCATGAGCATATCTCATGTGCATGACCATTTCATCCAGACATGTGACACTTAACAGCCTTGCATAGGTGTGTCCCATGTGTATGACCACCACATCCTTACATGTATGATAATTACCAGCTTTCTCATGGGCACATCCTATGAGTATCACCACCGCATCCTGGCATGTGGCAGTTACCAGTCCTGTTATGGACATGTCCCATATACATGACTATATCTTAACATGTATCCATTACCAGCCTCATCACAGGCATGTCCAATATGCATGACCACATCTTGACACACAGGACAGCTACTGTCTCTCATGGGTGTGTCTTGATAATATGTGATTGTATCCTCATTGTGGGCATATGCTAATACATGTGATTATTAAGAGCCATGCCGTGGGTGCATCTTAAATAACAACAATCTCATGGTGGGTGTATCCTAATACATATGATGGGTTGAAATACCTTTTGCTTCCATGGTCTGAGCCTAGTCTCAGTCCCAGACTTTGCTCTGTCTTCAGTCATGAAAGGATCCCTTATCCTGGTTCCCAGAACTATCCCTGCCTTTGTTCATGGACTGAGTCCCGTTCTGAGCAGGTGCTTTGACTTCAGTTTAGTTCACTTTGAAAAGCAGTTATCAAGATAGAGTGGGCTGACATGGTCAGGATTTTCCTTGACAAAACTGTTCTAAATAAAATTAAAACTATAGATATTGGTATAAAGGAGGAATTCTCAGGTCTTAGAAATGATGCAGGAAATCAAAGCCAGAGGAACTGGAAACTGGTGCTTCTTGCTCCTCATGGAGGTTCCAAGAGCAGTGTTGCGCTCTGCAGCCCTACAAGGCTAGAAGATGTGCTATGGGCCTGTGAGAGACAAGAAAGCCAGAACCAAGCACAGGGACTGGAATTAGCATAAAAAGAGCTGGAGATGAGAGAAGACTATGAGAGTGAAATAAAAGATTTAAGTTACTATAAAGGCAAGAGAACTAACAGAATTAGTGAAATTACAGGACAAGAGGAAAAACAATAAGCACATTTGGGAAGAATCCATAAAAAACTGTTACTGAAAAAACAGTTACAGCTAATAAGGATCTATGGTTTGGATAACACAGATTCAGCTGAAAACAAAGCAGTGAGTAGTAAGGTCAGCCTGAAATTACCTATCATCAGATCAGGAAGCAGATGAGGTGGATATCAAAGAGCAGTTGGGGGACATGAGAACAAGCAAGGAGACCTCAACATCTTCTTGGGGAGCTCTAGAGAAAAAGAATAAAAAGGCTAAGAATTTCCTTAAAGTGAACAGAGATGTAGGACTCTGTTCTGAATATATTTATATCTATATCTCACAAACAAATACGTGTCTAGATCTGTCAGAGTAAAACTTTTAGAATACCGTAGACAAGCAGAAAAAAAAAATAAAACTACCAGAGAAGGGGTTAGAGTGAGCCAGTTGACTTAGAAGTGAGCAATGGTTTGACTGACTACAGACTTTTCATCAGCTGTGATAGAAGGCAGAAGATGGAAAATAGAGTGAAGATACCTTCCTACCTAATTATATACCCCAAGCCAAACCTGCTGACTTGAGTGAGCAGAGACACCAGAAGACCTTTGACTTTAGAGTCTAATCCAACCCAGGTTAGTCACAGGAAGCTGACCTGTGATAATAGATCAGTAAGCCAATGGGAGTAGATAGCTGAGTCTGATTTGATACCAGACAAGATTGGTGCATGGTCCTAGAGTCTTGCTAGAAGCTGCTACATACCCAGATCAGAGTAGACACTTCTACTCTTGCACAAAGAGGTGTTAGTCATCCTGAGCTCTGCAATCAGGGATCTAGAGACTCAGCCCTGTGAGAGTGGAAGAGTTTCTTCTGGCTTTGACTTCTGCCTGCAGAAGCAGGAGCAGAAGTGAATCTCCCCCTCAGTTCTAGAACCTTGAGAGAGGGTTACCGCAGTTGTGCTGCAGACATTGGGCCAGAGGAGCAGGGTATTAGGTTGTTTCTGAGCAGAGTCTCAAGGGGTGTGGGAGTAGCTCAGTAGGAACCTTTGCCTACAGTTCTGGACCCAGGGTCATAGCTGTTGAATTTGGAACCAGGTTCTAAATGGTGCCATGTTGAGAGAAGGGCCAGGTAGTTTGGAGGTTAGAAAGTTATTCTACCCCAGAAGACATCATTGCCTACCTCTTGACCTGGCCCCTCTGGGAATACTTGGTTTGAAGAAGGCAGCTCAACATCAGGGTTCCCCAAGTGCCTAGAGAACATCCTACAATCCAGTGTTTGTGCTTTTTATGTTTGAGACAAGGCCATTCTATGTAGCTCAGGCTGCTGTTAAACTATCTGTGCCTCCTTAGTGCTTGGATTTCAGGTATTCACCATGCCTGTTTTTTTAAAAGGTAAAATAAGATATGTTGAGTGGGCACTGTTACAAACATGTCCATCCTGCCAGTCACTGATGGAACCTTTCAGGAATCATGTCTATCAAAAAGATGACCTGACCACCTGGAATAAAAAGACAGTATAAGGTGAGGGTTGCAAAGGTGGAGGCTCATACCCAGGTGGCTCATGGTGTGTGGAGGATGAGGCAAGTTCCTGTAGAAGGAAGAAGAGGGATGAGTTCCTGGGGGCTAATGGGGTAAGTAAAGGCTGATAAAAAAAATGGTTGCTGGCAGAAATGAGTGGGAATTTTGTGGGGTGGCACATACCTGTAATCCTATCACTTAAGAGATTGAGGCAGGAGGAATGCTGTGAGTTCCACTCGTGTCTGGGCTACAGAGTGAGTTCAAGGTCAGCCTGGCCTATGTTGTAGGACCCTGTCTTCAAAGAAAGGATAAAGGGTTGTCCACGAGAGATGGGAGGAAGGAGGAAGGAAGCACACACCTCACCCCTCACTCCATTCTCTTTCTAGTCTGGGGCTTCTTTCTTTACCATGTACATATCTCCTCAGATTGAACCAAGGACATGATGGACTCAGAGGTTAATCTAGGTTAGTCCTAGATCTGGACCTGGTGGGACTAAGCCCCTTCTGTTCATCTACTTAGGAGAAATCAAGACTTCCCTATAATTTCTGGGCTTCTTTTTCTTTTGTGATGAGACATCAGGGCAGGTCCCTGCTACTGCTTTAGTCTGGAAAAGATTTCTCTATCAAACGTGTCTGTTTCTAGAAAACTTGCTTTGGAGTATGGAGGGATAGCTCAGTAGTAGAGTGCTTACTCAGTGTGTTCAAGTCTCTGGTTTCCATCTGCAATACTGTGAAACCAACCAACAACAACAATAACAAAACCAAAACCAACCAACCAAACAAACAAAACCCAAACCAAACAAAAAACCTACTTTGCACAGAATGCTCACAGGTAGCCATCTTGGTTAACAGTGGCTTCTGAACTTAGTTTTTATAGTCATATGTCTTTGTTCTGAATAAATATTTGACTAATCCAAGTATGGCTTAATTGTGCATATCTCCATGTGTGTTCATAGGTGCATGTGTACACATTTGCTTGTGTGCATGTGTGTGCATGCATATGCATGTGTATGCCTACATTCCTGCTTATAGTCCAGCATATATACTCCAGGATATATTGCTGCTTTTGCTTATTCCTTTCTAGAGTTTCAGAGTCTTGGTAGGTTTCTTTTCCTGGTCTAAGAAGGAGGTATAGGTGGGGACAGACCTGTGAAGTCTGGTTGTTGGGGAGGTGGGAGTGGAGGGGATAGGGATGGGATACCATAGTGCAGAATGGGCCCAGGTGCTATGGGATAAGGCCTGCCTCTTACCCCTTTTGCTCTGTTTCTCAATTCCAAGCCTCTATTCGGAGAAGAAAAGGGGGTAAGTCATTCACTATGTTTCTAGGTTCAGCTTGCCTGCCTCTGCTAAGAGGTATGGGGTGTGAGGAGGCTCCAGTACAAGTCAGAGTGGTCTAGAATATGTCATACCCTCCTGTCCTCCCTGGGGATCTGGTAGGGACATGGTGAAGGGCCTTGGAAGGATGGATGGGGAGTTCCGAGAGGAACAACTGGGATTAGCAGGGAGGTGCAACTATGGTCCTTGTGGGCTCAGGTGACCTAGGGAATGTGGTTTATAGAGATAATCTGGTAGGGAGAAGGTAGGAGATCCCCTGATGTAGGAGGCCCTTGCAGTTGTCGTGGCCCAGAATGGGCAAAGGGAAATCTCTGAGTACTAGGCCATGGAACTTAGGGGAACCTGGTAACTGGGCTGTGTTCAGATAGTGATGTCAGGGTGTTAAGCTCTGTCCTGTGCTGCATCTTTTGTCTTTTCCTTTGCCTGGGCCATGGGCTTCAATCTCATGCTGGCTAGTTGTAGGTCTGAGCCCAGAGCAGTGCTGCTTCAGAACAGGGATCTGAATCCCACAGCACTGGGAAAGGAGCTGAACACTGCTGCCTAGAATCCTCCCAAGCTGTTGACTTTACTACCCCCTCTAAAGGCCCCACCCCTGTGCCCTTTCAGACTCTTTCCCATGTGACTTTTGTGTCCAGGCTGGCTGCAGGGAACAGTGTCCATGTTGGGATAGAGGTACCAGGGCCTGGGCTAGGTACTAAGATCCAGAATCTGGGGAGGTCTAGGGGCCTGGCTTCTGCTGCCTCTTCTGCCTCTTGAGTGGATGGGAGTCAGGCTCAGATAGACCCAGAGCCCTAAGTGTGTGGTTTTACTCATTGTCTGTGTATCTAGTCTCTCTCTATCACTCTCCTCTGATGCATTACATTTTGCCTGGGCAGGGGGGACTCTCTGCTCTTAGCATATGACCAGCAGGCACCCCCTCCCCAAATCTTCTGTTGCTCAGATCTCTTGTTTCCTGTACTAAAAACAGATGAGGTCTCCTCCAAGAATCCCTTTCTCCTTGTCCTTGGGGGAGTCAAGCAAACTATTTCCGAAATATCATAGCTCTGTCCTTCAGTGTATTAGTGCACCTCCTGCAGCTGTGTGGGAAGTGACTGATTTGTCACTACCATGTATCCTTCTTTTCTCCCCTGCCCTGCACCCAGGTGGTCCCAGGGCAGTGGGGGTTCCTGGTTCCGAAGGGCTTTATTTCATTTTTAGGTATCTAAATTAGTTAGGATTATGTTTTATAATTTTGTTGGGGATTTATGTTGGGGGAAAAGTCTTCCAACTTTTCTGCTATAGAATCAATAATTATTTCCCTTTTGGAAATAATTCTTGGTTGGCCCCAGCAGCACTGCCTTATGACCCCAAACTTTGTGTTCACATTGCTTAGGTGTCTGGGAGCAGGTTTTATTGGACTTTTTAGTTAGAAATATATATTCTCTAAGCCCATGACTCAGGTCACAGTGTGCCTTAGTGGGAAAAAAATGTCACCAAAATCTCATGGACTTTTCTTTCCTGCAGTTTCTGGATAACATGGCCATAGAGGGGTTTATGCTCTGGGGTATTTTTCTGCTCCAGATTGCTCCTGGGTAAAAGAAGGGTGATAGTGGAATCTTGGATGTGTCCTCTGTGGCACACACCAAGGACTTGGCCAGGAAATTATCCACTTAGTTACAAAGACAAATGAGAAGACCTTTTGCATCTCTAGTCCCCTAGTCTGTATGTATTACAAGTTTTTCTGTAGAGGGAGCTGGCAAACTCCTGTGTTATGCAATGCCTGCAATGGCCAGAAGAGGGCATTGAATTCCTTGGAACTGGAATTATGAAATGATTGGTAGCTGTCAGTGTGGGTCCTCAGGAAGAGCAGCCAGTGCTCTTAACTACTGAGCCATCTCTCTAGCCAAATCTTTTTGATAAGCAAAGTACCATTCTCTCTTCCTTTTGGGGTGTGGTGTGTGTGTGTGTGTGTGTGTGTGTGTGTGTGTGTGTGTACAATGTAACTGTGTATGCACATGTGGAGCCTAGAGGTCCTTGTTGGGCATCTTCCCCAGTTGTTCTCTACCTTATTTTTGAGACTGGTTCTCTCATTGAATTTGAGCTCACCATTCTGGCTAGGCTGGCTGACTAGTGAGTCCTGGGACTCTATCTGTCTCCACCCTACCCCCTGCCTCCAGTGCTGGAGTTACAGGCATGTGTTACCATGCCTAGCTTTTTACATGGGTGTTGAGGATCTGAACTCAGGTCCTCATGCTGTGCAGCAAGCACTTCACCCTCTGAGCCACCCCCCAGCACCCTTCACTCACCTATTCTTAGCATATGGTCTATCTCTCTTCACTCACCAAGGTAAGCTATTCCTAGTGGGATCAGTTTTTTAAATATATATTTTTCAAAGTACCATTTTAAAAAAACAGTATCTTTAATGAAAGCTAAATGCAGATTTTCATTTTATTTATTTTTTTGTTTTTTTCTTTGTTTCTTCGAGACAGGGTTTCCCTGTAGCCCCAGCTGGCCTGGAACTCGCTATGTAGACCAGATTGGTTTCAATCTCACAGAAATCCACCTGCCTCTGCCTCCCAAGTGTGGGAATTAAAGGCATGTGCCACCATACTTTGCCACAGCTTTTCTTTTTATAATGGATGTGACAAGAATATGTGTCTGCTGCCTGGTGCCTCTCAACCAACTGGGCCTTGTTTAGGCATCTGCCTTACATGGATCTGATCTGCTTTCTGAGGAGTTTGGAGGGTCCTTTCTAGCACCATACCCATTCTTCTCCTTTCCTTACCTCCCACTTCACTGGAGCTGCCTTTCTTTATGGGTAAGGAGGAAAGAGCAGTGACCCTGTTTTGTATTAAACTACTTCTTAGGAAGTATTCCTCATCTGTCTGTTCATTCTTTGGTTATCAGCTTATTCACCCATTTGACAGCTCTTGTGGATACCTGTTTGAACATTATTAGACTCTGTCCCAGGGCAGTGATCCCACTAAGAATAGCTTACCTTGGTGAGTGAAGAGCGATAGACCATATGCTAAGAATAGGCACTAAGCAAAAGGTCGGGGGAGGGGAGTATATTGATCTAAGTGGTCTGTTCCCCTGCCTGATCTCCCTACGGTCAGTCATCATGGTCACTTCTAGTGTCCCCAGGGATACTTGGCATCGCTTCGAGTAGAGTCTGGCCAATGCAGGGGCTGGCTGGGTCCTGAGGTGTGGGGCCCTGATGGGATACAAGATTTGGGGCTTCACACAGTGAGGGGAGAGGCCCAAGCATGGGCAGGGCTCATTGATTCCTGTTAGTGCCGTGAGGCTGGACTAGGTAGGTGTGGCAATGGGGCCAAGGCAGCCCTAGGGCTGAGGTGGTATATCTCCTTGGCTGTGCAGAGAAGCTGGATGAAATACTGGCAGCTGCTGCAGAGCCAACACTGAGGCCAGACATTGCAGATGCTGACTCCAGGGCAGCCACTGTTAAGCAGCGGCCCACCAGCCGGAGGATCACCCCTGCTGAGATCAGCGTAAGCCAGCCTTGGGCCGGGGCTCTGGGATGGTCAGGTCCGGGCCTGGGGATCAGAGGGTCATGCACCTCTCTTCTGAGGTAAGATTTCTTCATTTGGTTCCCTTCTCCAAAGGAGGTGGAGCTCTCCATGGTCTCTCTGGGAGACACTTGGGACCATCTCAGCCCTTCAAATAGCCATAGTTAGCTCACTTCTATGGCTACAGTTTTAGTGTTTCTGACCTCAGGCAGCTACTATGTCACCCTAGGACCGCTAGGCTCCCCCAGCTCTGCTGGGCCCATAGCACAGCATGCCCCTGTTTAGAAGGTGCCCATACCCCACCTGGCACTTCCTGAACTACTCCCTCTTTATTCAGACTATGCCCAGGATCTGTACCTACCTTTTATACTGTGTCCATCTACACTACCAACAACAGTTCAGGCTCCAACTGAACGTGGGCACCAGTGCCTTTGAAGGAATGTGTGGGGTGTCTGGTCTCCAGCTTAGGAGAATGGGTGGGGCTGCATGGAGAACTGGGTGATCCAGTGCCCTGGAACTTCCATGTTCCCCCTCCCTGACCCTACAGTCCTTGTTTGAGCGCCAGGGCCTCCCAGGCCCAGAGAAGCTGCCCGGCTCTCTGCGGAAGGGGATTCCACGGACAAAATCTGTAGGTATGGCTGGGCTGAAGGGCTGCCTGGGGTTGGGAGGGCTGGGCTGGGCTGGGTGAATTTGGGTTGAAGGACTTCACTTCTCCCTGCCTACTGCATTTCGCTTATGGATCTGAGTTTGCTCTTCCTCTTGGAGATGTGCCATGGGAAGACACCCTTGAGATTCTTTCCCTAGTCTGCCTCTGCCCATTAATGGATGTCCCTTAGTTGTCCTCTTCCTGTCAGCCACTTCTGCCTCCCACAAATATCAGCTGCCATCAGGACAGCTGTGTGCTGTCCTGGCTCCTCTCTTGCAGCTTGAGTGCAGGTCCAGTTTCTTACCCTAGAATTGCCCTCTTTGAATCTACTCCCTACCTCCCCAGGTATTGCATTATCTCCTCCTTCACAGCTCATCTTCCCTAAAAAGTCACTTATAATTGCTCTCCTGCCCCTGTCTTCTCATAAGCCTGTGGCAGCTGAGTCTTTCCACAGCCAAATTAAAACTTCTTCTACCTGGAAGCCTGGGGTGGCCTCAGGGACCACTCCCCAGATGGATACTACTTGCTTTCCTCTTGCTTTTCCAACTGATCTCAGTTGGTATTTGTTTCTTTGCTCCCTCCTCCATGAAATTCTTCCTAGTATTGTGGGGGTGAGTTTCTTGCTCTCCCCTCCTTTCTGGCCATACTTACTTAGCACACCCAAACACTGGGCCATCTCAAGTCTTATGTCCTCAGCCTCCTTTCTCTTTGCCCCTCTTTACCTTGGAGCTTCATCATTCCCTGACACCATCTCACACCACCTTGGCTGCTTCCTCTTCTAATCCCAGGGTGGGACCTCTAATAAGCAGTACTTACTGCATGTGCCTCGGGCATGTAGTCTCCTTTACCTGCTGACCCATGCATTTGTCTACCTGCAGTGCTGCCCACTTGTCTGTCCACTTATCCATATATGCCCTACCACACC
Source organism: Nannospalax galili (assembly GCF_000622305.1). NCBI lineage: Eukaryota > Metazoa > Chordata > Mammalia > Rodentia > Spalacidae > Nannospalax > Nannospalax galili. The sequence goes on from NW_008339924.1 coordinate 1,959,822, forward strand.
CACCACCTGTTCAACATCAGAGTAAGTGCCTGCTCAGCACTGATTACAGGCTGGACATGGGGTGTTTATTCATACTGGTTCATTTAATACCTACAACAACCCATATGCAGGGAAAATCATGTATTTTACCTAAGCAAGGAGAGTTAGGTCACACAGCTGCCCGGCCTATACTACCTATCCTCAAGCTAAACCACTGCCTAATCTTGAATTGAGCTCTTATACATCCAGGATCCCTGCTTATTGTAAACTGATCTTGGAATGGACCTGGGTTTCAGTTGGAAGGTGACATTATCTACAGATGAGTCAGTTCATCAGTTATATGGTGGGTGTCAAGGTATGCATACAAATGGGTCCTTAGGAAGTCTAACCACACCTGAGCATCAGCATTTGTACTTAGAATATAGGGTAATTAGGAGTTTCTCATTGTATGACACAGGTGCACTTACATACAAGCAGACAATACACTGATACACATAGAATAAAAATAATAAAATATTGTAAAAAGACACAGTTGTATGGCAGGGCCCTTCATGTACTGACAGTGATCATTTCTCTAAGTGGAAAGGCAGGGAAAGGCAACTGGTGAAACTGCAGTTACTTTGGAGCCAAGAGGTACTCCTTTTTGCCCTCCCAGGCCCAAACAGCATTCTCCATGGTTTCTTTCACTTCACTTGACAGGTTAGTGGTGGGTTGCATCCTTGCATTCTTTCTAACTGTTTGGCCCAGGCCTCATTGTCTTGTAAATGGTCCACAGCTTTGTCCTCCCTGTGTCCTTTTGCCCTGGATCTGCCCTCTAGCCTCTCCCTCTGGCAAAGGAAGCTTTCAGCAGCACAGTTATCACCTGAAGTCCCACCAACTGGCTGGGCTTATGTTATCTCACTTCCCCAGAGCACCAGTCCTATCCGGCTTTATTTGGGGACATGTGTTGCTGCCTCTCTGATACAGATCTTCTTCCCATACTCACTGTTGCTTACTTGTCTTCTCTCTTCCTAGATGGTCTTTCCTCAGCCCTGCCTAGTACCAGAGATGAGCACTGTAGGTCTAGACCTGTGACATTTGCTATATAGACCTCAAGTCCCTTGGCAAGCCTGCCAGCTCTTTCCACTGGCTCATTCTGCATACAACTTTCCACTGGGCCAGCAGGTGCTCCCCCATGGCTGACATACTGCCAGTTGCCAGCATGAGCATTGGCTGAATTGTCAGGCTCTTTGGGCTCCCATCACAGGTCATGGATGCATGCCTCCAGGCCCATAATACAACCCTTGGAACTTCAGGACTATAACCTGTGAAAATGGAGACTGCCTGAAGGGACTTCTCTGTTTTCCCCTTGAACATATGCTTGTGGAGAAGCTATGACAGTCCCTTGATCCATCCAGGCCATTTCTTGAGGCCATGAATACCCAGGAAGAAATTCTGCTCTTGCCTAGCAGACAGAAAGGGCCTTCCTTGGTGTCAACACAGACCCCTATTCCCTGCAGAGTAGGTGATTTTTCTTTATCCTAAGGTAGAACTTAGCATGCCCTACCCCTTTCATCTTTACACATCACTCCTGCCTTCAACATCTTTGAGGTAATATGAGTTCTTCCTGAATAGCTGTATCTAACATACATACTTTTAAATGTTTAGTGTTTGTTCCTGTGCTATGCAGGACAAGCCAGGCAGATCTAGAAATACCAATGGACCCCAACCACCTTCCTGGGTGTTGCTGCTTATTGCCTTGCAATGTAAACTATAAAATGGTCCTGTGACGGGGGAGATGGGTCTGTGATGAGAGATTCCTAGAGGTGACTTTGTGAAGCTGGAATTCAACCCTAAGTTTACAGTAAACCTACTCTTGCTATACCTGTGGCAGCAGAGCCAGAGATAGTGTGTCACCATGTAGTCTGTCTTCTGTTCTTTGGGTTGGACCACCTAGCACTTGCAGTCTCACTGTATATAATTGCACAGTTGTCTACATTATGTCTGACGGGACACCAGCGATTCTGTGAGGTTCTAGCTGGTTACTAGAGCCTAATGACATTTACAAACTGGAGGACAGGTTTAAGCCTGTGTAGGCTATGAGATAACAGACTCAAGAGGGGCTCACAGGCTGACTTGGGGTGACATAATTAGTAGGGGCAAAACTGAAACATACCTTGGGTGCTTGGTCTTCAATTCCAGTTTAGTTTACCCATCCATTCTTCCACCCACCTACGGAGCCTCCCTGAATTCTAACCTGTGGCTAGGGTATCAACCTCTTAGTCTCCTGCAGGCCAGTCCATGAGAGTTTTTCTAAGGAACCTGTGAGGCTGATTTCCCAGCCTCCCACCCTAGACATCAGCACCAGTTCTGCCATATTCATGGGCTGATTGCCATAGTCCTATTGTCCTCTCATCTGGGTTTTACTCTTGTTCTGGGGGTGGGAGGGGTGTACCTCTTTCTGACTATCTTCCTTCCTACCTCTGGTTGCCATCAGGGTCTCCCATTGACTCCTGCTGTTTCACTGGATGTTTCTGAGCTACCCTGTTCAGCCTTGAGTAGGAATCCCTAACCACCCTTAAAGTCCTCTGAGCTGTTTTGGGAGGCTTTCTCTACCTCCCTGGTGTCTTCTTATGGCTTGTTCCATGTCCACAGGGCTGGGGGAGATCTTTGTCTCAATCCAAATAGTCCAAGTGTGGATACTATCCCAGAGCCTCCACAGGAGCAGCCCTCCACACGGACTGGACTGAAGGCTCCATCCTGGGCCCTTCACAAGAGCTCACCCTACTTGAACAGGAGCCGAAACAGAGCTTGGGTGTCCTGGTATGAGACCAGACTGGCCTTTTGGTCAGAATGCCGGCTCTTCCTTTTGGCCATCTGTAGGCCCTGATCCCGTCCATGATGGGGCTGAGATGGCCCTGGGGTAGAGGCAGGATAGGACTGGCTGGGTCCACAGAGGCCTTTCATCAACTGGCCAGCACCCATGCCAGACTCACCTGGTCCCTCTATCTCCAGGGGAGGATGAGAAGCTGGCGTCTCTGCTGGAAGGGCGCTTCCCACGCAGCACATCAATGCAGGACACCGTGCGTGAGGGTCGTGGCATACCGCCCCCTCCGCAGACTGCCCCACCACCCCCACCTGCGCCCTACTACTTCGACTCGGGGCCTCCCCCTACCTTTTCACCACCGCCACCTCCAAGTCGAGCGTACGACACTGTGCGCTCCAGTTTCAAGCCAGGCCTGGAGGCGCGCCTGGGTGCGGGGGCCACCGGCCTGTATGAGCCTGGTGCGCCTCTTGGCCCGCTGCCCTACCCTGAACGGCAGAAGCGCGCACGCTCCATGATCATCTTGCAAGACTCAGCGCCAGAGGTGGGCGATGTACCCCGGCCCGCGCCTGCAGCCACGCCGCCTGAGCGCCCCAAGCGTCGGCCTCGGCAGTCAGGTCCTGACAGCCCCTACGCCAACCTGGGCGCTTTTAGTGCCAGCCTGTTTGCACCGTCCAAACCGCAGCGCCGCAAGAGCCCACTGGTGAAGCAACTTCAGGTGGAGGACGCTCAGGAGCGCGCGGCTCTGGCCGTGGGCAGCCCCGGCCCAGTGGGTGGAAGCTTTGCTCGAGAGCCCTCCCCTACGCACCGTGGGCCGGGGCCCCGGCAGGGTGGCCTTGATTACAGCTCTGGAGAAGGCCTTGGGCTCACTTTTGGCGGCCCTGGCCCAGGCAAAGAGCGACGCCTGGAGGAGCGACGTCGCTCTACTGTGTTCTTATCTGTGGGTGCCATCGAGGGCAGCCCTCCCAGTGCTGACCTGCCATCCCTGCAGCCTTCCCGCTCCATTGATGAACGCCTCCTGGGGACAGGTGCCACCACCGGCCGCGATCTGCTGCTCCCCTCCCCTGTCTCTGCTCTGAAGCCATTGGTCAGCGGCCCCAGCCTTGGGCCCTCAGGCACCACTTTCATCCACCCACTCACTGGCAAACCCTTGGATCCTAGCTCACCCCTGGCTCTTGCCCTGGCTGCGCGAGAGCGGGCTCTGGCCTCCCAGGCACCCTCTAGGTCCCCCACACCCGTTCACAGTCCTGATGCTGACCGCCCTGGACCCCTGTTTGTGGATGTACAGGCCAGAGACTCAGAGCGAGGGCCCCTGGCCTCCCCAGCCTTCTCTCCTCGGAGCCCAGCCTGGATTCCTGTGCCTGCTCGCAGAGAGGCAGAGAAGCCGCCCCGTGAGGAGAGGAAGTCACCCGAGGACAAGAAGTCCATGATCCTCAGTGTCTTGGACACATCCTTACAGAGACCAGCTGGTCTCATTGTTGTGCATGCCACCAGCAATGGACAGGAGCCCAGCAGGCTAGGGGCTGAAGAGGAGCTCCCAGACACTCCAGAGCTGACCCCAGCCCCTATGCAGGCAGCGGCTGTGGCAGAACCCCTGCCTAGTCCCCGGGCCCAGCCCCCTGGCAGCACTACAGCAGATCCTGGGCCAGGCCAGGGCAGCTCAGAGGAAGAGCCAGAGCTGGTATTTGCTGTGAACCTGCCTCCTGCCCAGCTGTCCTCCAGTGATGAAGAAACCAGAGAGGAGCTGGCCCGTATTGGGCTAGTGCCACCCCCTGAAGAGTTTGCCAATGGGATTCTGCTGGCCACCCCACCCTCTGGCCCGGGCCCCTTGCCCACCACGGTGCCCAGCCTGGCCTCAGGGAAGCCAAGCAGTGAGATGCCCCCTGCCCCTGAGTCTGCAGCTGACTCTGGAGTAGAGGAGGCTGACACTCGAAGCTCCAGTGACCCCCACTTGGAGACCACAAGCACCATCTCTACGGTGTCCAGCATGTCCACCCTGAGCTCAGAAAGTGGGGAACTCACTGACACCCACACCTCCTTTGCTGATGGACACACTTTTCTACTCGAGAAGCCACCAGTGCCTCCCAAGCCTAAGCTCAAGTCCCCACTGGGGAAGGGGCCGGTGACCTTCAGGGACCCGCTGCTGAAGCAGTCCTCGGACAGTGAGCTCATGGCCCAGCAGCATCATGCCGCCTCTACTGGGTTGGCCTCTACTGCTGGGCCTGCCCGCCCTCGCTACCTCTTCCAGAGAAGGTCCAAGCTGTGGGGGGACCCCGTGGAGAGCCGGGGACTCCCTGGGCCTGAAGATGACAAACCAACTGTGATCAGTGAGCTCAGCTCCCGTCTGCAGCAGCTGAACAAAGACACACGCTCCTTGGGGGAGGAACCAGTTGGTGGCCTAGGTAGCCTGCTGGACCCTACCAAGAAGTCACCCATCGCAGCAGCTCGGTGAGCAGGGCAATGTGGGGAGGGACCTGTCCCCCTGTCTTCTGTTTCTTTTGTTCATTCACAGGCTTTCCTCTTGTTCCTCCTCATTTTGTTCCATCTTTCGTCTGTCCATGGCACAGGTACCCCCCCCCCCCCTCCCCCT
>NW_008339924.1:1965337-1976620 GCF_000622305.1 Nannospalax galili
CCCCCCCATCCACCTCTTTTCTTTGTCTGGTCTTGCTTTGCTGTCTGATATAGAAGGCTTTTTGGGATTCCTGTTCTCTGCATCCCTGTTGGTGCTGGCAGTGGGACTGGTTACCTCTAAGACCCAAGTGCATCATGAGACCACCCAGGACCTGCTGGAGGCCCTGCTCCATGTCTGCACATTCACAGTATGGCTTCCAACTGAAGTTGCCTCTGCCTTTATGGATTTAGTCATGATGTACTCTGGAGCTGTGCTTCTCTCTCGGCAGCTGCTTGGTCATGTAGCCTTGTGTCTACCACCCCATGCCTCCATTTATGTTTTCTCTCTGACAGTATGGCTGCCCTATGTGACTGGTGCCACCTCTCCTGGAGCAGCCTCCTGACTTGCTTTCTTTTGGGGCTGAAAGTATACTGGTTCCTTTTCTTTGGGAGACTTGCCACAAGAAACATTCTGCCCCAGAAACATTTGCCTTACAGCACCCCTTAGGCCCCTTAAACACAGAATCTCAGGTGTGATTTATAAAGTTCCATCAAGAAGAGGTGGAAATCACACCATCTGCTCTCTCACTTTCCCATTCCTATCCTTCTGTCTGTCTGTCCCTCCCACCTGCCACAATGGTTATTTTCAGGGGTGGGGGTGCTGGCTTGGGGAGGTGCTAAGCTGGAGTCTGAGTGCTGCTAGGGTTGTTGCTACTCTGTCTAGGCAGAAACTGTCAGAGCCCTGGGCTTATCCTTTGGGGCTCTTTCTTGGGGAACCCCTCTCCAGGGCTCCCATATGGACTGCATGGATGCTGGTGACAGAGTTGTCTACCTTTTTCAAGCTGCTTTTGCCACTACTGCAACGTTCTCCTACCCCAGAGTTTGGGTGGGCTGTTTTGCAGACTACCCCAGGGGCCCTTCACTATCAGCTGTGGAAGAAGGCAGAATTCACAAAGTAGTGAGCAGTGCACAGCTTAAGGATAGCGGGTCATACTCAAAGGGTATCCCATCCCACTTTCTTCCAATTTAGAATCCAGAAGGTAAGTGGGAACTTCAGAAGTTTACACTGCCTCTCCAAAGAGGTCCAGGAGCACACCTAGCATCCTAGGGCCTTGCTCTGGAGCATTTTTCCTTTTTAGCTTCTTCAAACTCCCAGCTGAATTTGAAAGACCCTTCTTTAGCAGTCCAGTGTTAAAGACATCTCTTAGAGTGGGCATAATGAATATAGATAGACCAGTCAGGAGGAATAGCCAGGGCCCCAGACCTGTCTGTATGTGGAAGTAGCTCCCTAAAGATGGAGGTATCCTGACCCAGTCTCAACTAGAGTGCTATCTTTTTCCTTTGACTTTCCTTCTATCACCAGCCCCTCTGTCTTCTTTCTGCCTCTTGGTGTTGATGAAGGTCAAAGCCACTTAAGCTACATAGCACATTGCTTAGCCTAGTGCAGGACCTCAATAAACATGTATTAAGTTTATAAAAGAAGCAAGCTAAATGCAAGTGCTGTCTTGTGTTTTGTGATCAGAAAAAGGTGTTCTTGGGCAAATTTCAAGACAGATGGGGCAAAGAGCCACAGGACATCTAGTAGCCTGGTTCTCATCATTGGCTTTGGCTTCCCAGGGGACCTGGACAGTAGCCAACAAGGTCTAGATGGTTCCTTAGGCAGAATCCGCTTTCTAGATTTGCCCTTCTACCATGGTCTTTGGCATTTGCCTCAGCTGGAGTAAGGTTGTTTTATCTTTTCACTCTGGGCTTTTTTTCCTTCACCAGACCTCTGTGTTCTGTTTTTTCTTAGACGTAAGATAGAGAAGGCAAGGCCTGAACTAGAATTCTTGTTTTTTGTCTGTAGGCTCCTGGAAAGGAAACCTCTTTTACTTGGTAGTTCCTGCAAAATTATGATCTCTATTTAGCCTTGTGTGGCTCTGCTTTCTTAACTAATCACTGGGGCTCACTGACTGGGTGTGAGCCAGTGGGGCAGGGCTGGCCCCGTGGCAAACGAACTGAGAGTGAAGGCAAGTGGTTCTTCAGAGAGTGTTAGAGAGCCTAGGGTAGCAGATGTCCCCTTTGTTTGACATGGCCCTCTCCAACCTCTGCAACTCACTACTTTGCCTGACACTGGCTTGGGAATTTCAACCTTAAGCAAATCACGTTGGCACCTCTGCTTTCTTGGGGAGTTTTCTTTTTCATTTAGCCTCTGCATGCTTCTCTCTGTCCTCTTTCAAGTAGGTATTGGAATGGTTGGCATGTAGTATCATCTATGGTATGGAAGAAGCATGGAACAAGCACTAGATCTTTCCATGTGAGACCTGGCATTACCTTTATTGCTTCTTATACAAGGCACTTGACCTAGGTTAAGTCCTAGAGTCCTAGAGTCCTTATAGGAAAGTATGCATACTCACAATACCTCTAGAGACTGTTATAGCATATTACTTCATCTTCACAACATTCAGTTAAATGAACAATAAAGTCTCCATTTCTCAGACAGTAAAACTGAAGTTCTACTAAGTGGTGGTGTCTGTCTTGACCTTATACGTATTGTTCTCTGTTGCTGTAACTTGGAACTTATGTCTTTAAGCCCTGGGTTTATGCTCAGTAATTTCACATTGAAGAGATATATACTTGTTACATAGCACAGTATCACCTGCATTTCTCCACACGTAAGTAATAAATTATACTGAGTGTTTCTTAACCAGCCTAGCTATACTGAACCACCTTGGACTTTGTGTTCCTCCATATGTTTCTGTATTTTGTTCTGTTCTCGCTCACTTTTCTTGAAACCCCTCTTGGGGTTTCTTTTCTTTGTTTGGAGACAGGGTTTCACTATGCAATCCAGACTGGCTTTGATTTCCCTCCTCTAGGTCCTCTGTGTGAGCCACCATGCCTAGTTTTTGGACTTCTTCTTGCCATCATACCTAGACAAAACAACAGCCATCTGGAGTGTGCCCTGCTGCCGACGACAGTACTTTTGTAAATGGCTATAGGCATGGGGCTCTTGTGGCCTTGCTACATATAACTTATTTCAGATCTGGTCTTTATCTGATCTCTGTGCCCAACCTGTCCATTGGGGCTATGCGTTAGCTCTGGCCCTGTAGCCAGTGGTAGCTAGAGTTTAGTATTTACTTCTTACTTTGGGATAAAACTGCCAGTGAGCCTCTTAGAGACATTTGGCAGTCTGATGTCTAGGTATTACTGCTTCCTTCCCAGGAGGTATCCTGGCAGAGTTCATAGCATTGAACCACTTCTCTGGTCCCCTACATGTTTCCTGAGTTTCACCTACCAGGCTTATCTTTCTCTTCCCTAGATGGAGTCCACCAAGAGAGAAATGACCCTTTTTGTCTACATTCTCAATAGATGTCTCAGTCCAGGCTATGGTAGTTCCTAGTCACAGGTGCTTGGCAACCTGAGCTTTTTGTAGACAAGTTAAACTTCCCTGTATATCATGGGACCAAAGTTCAGTAGTTTGTAGAAATCAATCAGTTCATTTACACTGGGCCCATGGTTGCTTTTTGTGTTGAAGCTAGAGGGTACAGTGTCTTTGGTACTACCACTGAGGTCTAAGATCTGTGATCCCATTTGCTCCTCAAGTTTCAGGTCTAACCCCCATTGGACAGACCCTTTGTCTACTGAAACCCCCATACCTGACTTGGGCTACATTTGCTCATTGGTTCAAACAAGTGATTGTGGTGCACTCTCCTGTCTATATTGAGGCCTACCTTTGTATCCAAATTTCACTTGTCTTCCAAGCCCCCTGTTTAGACTTGAATACCACATGTGGCTCAAAACCTACAGCAGTACTCTGTTTTGCCTTAGCTTTCAGGGTTGCTCTGGGGAGGGGTAGGTGCTGGGGATTAAACCCAGGGCCTCGTGCACACCAGGCAAACAATTAGCCATTGAGCTACATCCCATGGTGTTTGTTTCGTTGAGTCTTTCTTTTTAAAAAGTTTTGTTACATTTATTTGTTTACGTGTGTGTGTGTGTGTGTGTGTGTGTGTGTGTGTACGTGTGTGCCACAGCATGTGTGTGAAGGTCAGAGGACAACAAGTGGGAGTCAGTTCTCTCCTTTCACCATGTGGGTTGGAACTTAGGTCATCAGGCTTGGTGGCAGGTGCCTTTACCTATGGAGCCATCTTGTTAGCCTGAGATGGGGATCTTTCTATGTAACTCAGTCTGAAATAGAATCCACTGGGTAGCCTTAAGAGCTAGTATTACACATGTGTACTACCATGCCTGGTGACTCGATTTTATACCTGGCTGACCCTCACATATGTAAAACAACAATAACAAACAAACAAAAAAAAACATGGTGAAAGGGCTTGGAAATATTTGCTTTTCTCTCTCTCTCTCTCTCTCTCTCTCTCTCTCTCTCTCTCTCTCTCTCGTTCTCTGTCCCTCCCCACTCTCCTTCCCCCACATCCCCGCCTAGGTGGCCATGACTGTACCACATGCTTGTTGGAGGGAGAGCGCAGGGTTTCCTGTTCTCTAGAAATGTTGGGATCACTAATGAAATCTTGTAGGAGACCTGCTTTTCAACCAGGGTGCTCCAAAAGCCCTGCACTGTTTGCTATAGGTTCTGCCTGTTTGTGTGTCTTTCAAGGATCTTGACAAAGCCTATGTGCTTGGACAGTCCACCTGCAGGTGCTTGAGGGAACAGGACACTGGGGCCAGGTTGCCAGCAGACCATATACATTCCTGAAGTTGCAAACTCTATTAGGGAACAGAAAGAGGTTGTGGAAGAGAAGACATAAGCACACTGGGCATATCAAGGTTGGAGCTGTGAATAGGCACTCAGAGAAGCTTTGTAGCTCTACATAGTTCTGTGTTCCTATCAAGGATTGTTTTCTATAATTATGCCTCCATGTTGCCAAAGTCTGCAGGCCTAGACCTGGCCCACATGAGTGCAAGGGTAGTAGGCCTGAGGTAGAGGCCAGGCCTGAGTGAACTTTCTTCTTGACTGTGGGTCCCAGTGGGCTGACAGAAGTAGGCAAGCCCAGGAGGAAGATGCTGTGGTGTTTTTATAGGATGACATTTTTTCCCCCAATACATACTGTATTCCTGACTTTGTGTCAGGTATCAGGAGTCAAGGACAACTGCTAAGAAGGAAGTGAGGGGCTCGGGATGTAACTCGGTGGTAGAGGGCTTGCCTAACATGCATGTGCCCTGGGTTTTATCCCTAGCACAGAGAGGGGAGAAACGGGGAGATACAGAGGGAGAGGGAGAAGGGAGGGAAGGAAGGGAGGGGAGGAAGTAAAGGAGGAAAGAAGAGAGGAAGGAGGGTGGGTGGTTAAAGGTCCTGAGACTATGAAGAGCTTCGGCTCAGGTGACGAGGAAGGACTGTGCTAATGTTTGGAATTGGTGACTTATTTCCCCTAGAGATAAAAAGATGGAGGAGCTGACAGTGGCTTTCAGTCTTCTCATACGGGCACTATTCACTGAGGCAGGATTTGACTTATGTTCAGATCACAATAGAAACTCTGACCTCAGAAGAAACTGATAGGTCCTTACATATGGCATTCCTGGACATAGCCATAGCAAAAGGTAGGGTTAGATAATATGGCCCAAGTACAGATTATGAAAAATGTGGGCTAGAAAATCCATCTAGGAAGGAAGATACTGAGCAAAGGGTTCTTCCAAGGAAATGAATAAACAGGTCAGCTAGAGGCCCTGCCTACAGGCCTGGAGACTGCCTATAGGCCTGGTGGGGAGAACCTGGGGACAGTGAGACAGGACAAGATCAGATGTTTGTGGAAAGACCTTGTGGATGCTTCCTTGAGAGAGATCATGCTGAAATCATGGGGATGTGAGGTGGTGACACTACTTGGTGAGGTACTTACTGTGTCTTAGAGGATGCATAGCTAGGAACATTTTGGAACATAGAAGATGCTGTGAGATGGTCTGTGATGGCTAGAACCTGACCAGGAAGTGTGTCAGTCAGTTAATAGTGACAATAGCCAGAAATGGGTGTGCAGAGATATATGGAAACATGTGGAAGTCAGATTTGCATACTGCTGGGTTCCTGCCTTGGGGACAATGTGGGTGATACTCTTCCCCAAGAGGAGGACAAGACACTGGGCCCTGGGTGCTCTGGTCACTCCTTCCCGTGTACAGCCTTCCTTGGGCTTTTCTTCTAGGCCTCACGACATCTCCAACACAAGTGGAGGTGGTCGAGATGTGTGACTGGCCCTCTCCCTACTCCTAGCCCAGTGGCTCCAGTCTCTTGCTCCCTGGCCTCTGGGCACCTCTGAAGCCAGCCTGCCCTCAGCCCAGGCCTCCAGGGTACCCTTACCAGGAAGGAAGGCTTTGGTGCCATCCAGACAGGTACAGCTCTGTTTGATCCAGCTCAGACCTCTTGGACCCACACCCTACTCTGGGCGCTGCTTGAACCTCCCACTGCACTGCCTTGCAGCTGTTGTACCCTCAGCCTTCACAGCTTGGCTGTGGTTCTGCCAGCTCAGACTGAAGCCTAACCCTGGGGGTGGGCCTTGCATATGTCTCTCTTGTAATGGTGTGAATTTTGGGGTGGAGGATGGACAAAGTGACTTTCCTGGGCTTGTTACTCTGTGGGTTTCCAGTCTGACCTTACAGGTATGCTTCCTCTATAGACTCAACTAGCAACACTCCCAGGAAACCTACTACCTCCCCTTCTGCTGCCACCTCACTTTGCCCCAAAGTCCAGATGGCTCCATGAGGCCAGGTTCCATGGGAATGAAAATTTCTTCTGGGGGCTTTGCCTGTTCCCTGTGTATACGTCAGATGGTCCCGGAATCTTGGTGTTGGGGGTCCTGTTTGCCCTCTTTAGGAAGCTCTGTCCTGGATCTGAGCAGTTGGGAGGAGAAAGCCAATCAAAGGGATAGAAATGAAATCTCCAGAGAAGGACTAACCTTGTACAGTGGGAGGTAAAAGTTGACAGCTGCTTTAAAGGAACATGTTAGTTAGCTTTCTCTTCACTGTGACAAATTACCCGACATAAACAATTTAGGAGGAAAGATTTATTTTGGTTCATAGTTTCAGAGATTTCAGTCCATGGTCATTTGGCCCCATTACTGTGGAGAGCATCATGAAGAAGAGGGTATAGTGACTCACTTCATGGTATTTAGCAAGAAGGGAGAGGAAGGAAAAGATGGGGAGGGAGACCATCAGATTATAACTCCATCAGTGTATTCATAGATTATGATAGAGCCCTCATGATCCAATCACTTCTCAGTGATTGGGTTCACCAGCTGGGGACCAAGCCTTCAACAAATGAACCTTTTGTGGAGAGGGATATTTTGTATCCAAACCATAATGAGGGGAGAAGTGTTGAGTGAACTGCTGCTGGTATGGGACAGACACTGCTGATTCTGTGTGGTTAGGATAGTACCAAGGTGATCAGGAACTCAGAGGAGGGACCTTAGTTCAGTTTAGGCAGAAAAGGTATTGTGGGGGTGAGATGACAGCTAGAGAGAGGATGGTCAGACAGCAGAGAGAATGTCAGACTGCAAGGCATCAAGTGCCAGGTGCCTGCTAAGCAGCATTTGTGGTCTGCATTGAGAGGCACTCTCGGACATCTAACCAAGTCTACCTGCACATTCAGACATGTAGGCACTTCCCTTTCCCCAGTGCCTCCAGAGTAGATGGGCCTTACCTTCTGAGTTCCTATATCTGTAGAGTGTCCCACAGGGGTTCCCAAGCCTGGCTGCCCATTGTATGGTTGTGACTGAAGGCATTGTGGGCCTGGCCTGCTAACACTCTTTCTCATTGCTCTCTCCTGCCCATCTGCATGTGGCTGCTCTGTCTAGCTGCGCGGTGGTCCCGAGTGCCGGCTGTGTAAGTGAGCATGCCCATCCCATGCCTCTTGCAGTCCACATGCTGTGCCTGACCGCCCCTGTCTGCTCTGCATGGCTGTGTGGGGCTTTGGTGCCACTGACAACCCCTGAGACTATCCTTGGCCATAGTAAGGGGTAGGGATGGGAATAAGGGGATATGGGAGTGGACTCTCTGGAGTCACCTCAGGGTGACCTCCTTCCAGCCAGGCAGGCTGAGGCAAGGCTACAAAGTCCAGGATCCTGCCAGGTGAGGCTGGGAAGTGAGATACTCCCATCTGTCCTTGTGTGTCTGCGAGTATGTTACTGCATCCCTGTCACTACTGCTGCATGTCTGCAACCCATGTAGGCAACATTTCTGCTGTGGTATGCTCCTCTGTGCAGGGAGACTGTCTTCCTGACATGATGTTCTACTGCCTCATAACTGTGATGCTCTACCTCTTTTGAGTGTGAGCACTGCCTGGTGTCTGTCTTCAGTGTCATGGACCTGTTCGGTCATGTGTCACTGCCAGCCTTTATCGAGACTTAGCCATCTTTGAAGCCCAGGTGTCTCTGGGTTTCTTCAAGCTGTAGAGCAGAGCTGTATGTGGGGAGTGGTGAAGATATTATCCAGATTTTACAGTCCAGGGTGTTTGTGGAGGGAGCTCATGCCCAGAGACTGTTAGAGGCTGGCAGGGAGGGGCAAGCAGCTCTTGTCCATGAGAAACTCTTTGCTTTGGTGGGCTGCCCTTGGGGCCTCCATGGAGAGGGTGTGGGGGACCAGTCTTACTCCTTAGATTCCAGTTGGTTTAGGAGTCCTACAGAGCAGGGCACTGGCTCTGACTCAGGATGTTAAACAAAAGGTGGTGACCACAGGATATTCTCCCAACCCTTACTGTCCTGGCTCTGCTTACCTCTGCCCATCCCCACTTTACTTTCTGCCCCTCACCAGGGCCTCACCCACTCTCCCTCCGCAGGCTCTTCAGCAGCCTCGGTGAGCTGAGCACCATCTCAGCGCAGCGCAGCCCCGGGGGCCCGGGCGGAGGGGCCTCCTACTCGGTGCGGCCCAGCGGCCGTTACCCCGTGGCGAGACGAGCCCCGAGCCCTGTGAAGCCCGCATCGCTGGAGCGGGTGGAGGGGCTGGGGGCGGGCGCGGGAGGCGTGGGGCGGCCCTTCGGCCTCACGCCTCCCACCATCCTCAAGTCGTCCAGCCTCTCCATCCCACACGAGCCCAAGGAAGTGCGCTTCGTGGTGCGCAGTGTGAGTGCGCGCAGCCGCTCCCCCTCACCATCACCGCTGCCCTCGCCTGCTCCTGGCCCTGGCGTCCCCGGCCCACGTCGACCTTTCCAACAGAAGCCCCTGCAGCTCTGGAGCAAGTTCGATGTGGGCGACTGGCTGGAGAGCATCCACTTAGGCGAGCACCGGGACCGCTTCGAGGACCACGAGATTGAGGGCGCACACCTACCGGCGCTCACCAAGGATGACTTTGTGGAGCTGGGCGTCACGCGCGTTGGCCACCGCATGAACATCGAGCGCGCGCTCAGGCAGCTGGACGGCAGCTGACGACCCACTCCCTCTCCCATTCTGGCCGCGCCCTGCCGGCAGGGCCCCCACCCCTATCCCGGGCCGCAGGCTCGGCTCCCCGCCCCCCCCCCCCCCCCCCTTTCGCCCCCCCCCGCCCGGCGGGCCCCCCCCCCCCCCCCCGGGCCCGGGGCCGGGCCCCGCCCCCCCCCCCCCCCACGGCACCCGGGCCAGGAATGTTGCATGAATTGTCCTGTTTGCTGTTGCTCGGAGACTTGCCCTGTACATTGCTTAGTGCCCACCCCTGCCGCTGAGCCCCACCCAGCACACAGTAAGGGCGTGGACCAGGGAGGCTGGGTGGGAGGGGGTTGGGGCGGGGTTCTCTGACCTGACCACCTCCCTCACAGCTCCTGGTGGCCATTTTTCCAGAGGGGGAACCTAGTCCAGCATGCGAGGTCAGGACAGGCCTTGGTGACTCGGGGGAGGGTGGGAGGGGGGGAGACATTGGGGTTCTCGATGGGGGCCAAGGAGCTCCCTGTTTTGCATATTTTAATCCACTCTATATTTGGAACGAGCAAAGGAACAAGTATCTCTGTAACAGTTCCCTCCCCTTTACCCTCTAGCCCTCTCACTGGTCCTGCCACAGCTGCCCAGTCTTCCATCACCGGCCCCTCACTGCCACCCCATATGGGGCAGGGGCCACTCCAGCTGGTCTGGGGTTAGCCAGGGTCCTGACAGCCCACCCTGGGGACCCCCGGCTCAGCCCCCTTCCCTTGCTGAGCTATAGTATGCCCCACCCACCCTTCAGGTGCTGCTCAGGGGGAGGGGTGGCAGGCATTGTCCTGCTGGGCGCTAGCAGGGCCAGGTGGCCTGGGAGATTATTGCCCTGGGGCTGGGCCCTGATACCCCAACCCCAGCCATTTTCTTCACAGGGTCTCTCCCCAAGGAGGGGTCTAACCTCCTTCCCACTTCTTGGGCAACTACAGCAGAGAAGCCTCCCTGCCTCGCACCCCAAAGTCTCCCATTCCTGCCCTGTGTGTGTACACATGCGTGTGTGCACACCTGTGTGCGTGTGAAAACTGGGTGCATCTGAGTGCATGGGTGCCCTGTGTGCCTGATTGTGGAGTGGTCCCCAGGGGCTGTTCTGGATGGGTTGCGGGGGGGTCAGTCGAAGTTAGCACAGGATGCATGCATAGGTTTGTACCTATGAAAGCACCCTGTCTCCTCTTCTAAAGAAAGACTGTCCTACCCGTGGGTCCTGCTGTTTTCCCAGCCTGTTCTCCCAGAGTCTCACTCAGCCTAAGCAGGGTTTCATAGTGAATCCTTGCTGCTTGGGGAGGCCTCAAGGGTCCCCTGCAGGCAGTGCCCCCTTTGGGCTTCTGAGGGGATTGTGGGGGACCCTTAGAGTCAGGCCACTACAGCTCCTGGAGCGAGCAAAGACCCCTGAGGGTGCCCGGCCCCCTTACTGTGACTCCTCACACTCAGCAATGATCTGTGGGGTGGGGGGCCCTGGGGCATTTTTAAACATATGGTTTGGAGTCTGGACTAAGCTCCATTCACGTCACTCACAAGTTTCTGTTTATATTTCTAGCTTTTTTTAATAAAAAATAAAAGACAGAAAACAGATGTTTTCATGGCCCAGGGTCCTGGCACGCCGGTCTGTGCCCACCCACCCCACCCTGGCCCACTGGCCCCATTCCCTGGGCACAGAGTCACACTCATTAACCCTCTCACCAACAGACCAGGTCACAGAGCAGCAGTCACTGTAACAGACTGCCACATACACAGTCTCACATTCACCTGTGGGTTTTTGGTTCCATTCAATTTGGGTTTTTAACTTTACAGGGTCAGTTCTGCTTCATCCCTCCTTTTGTATGGAGTTCCATCTGGGGGCTTTCACCCCCTGCTCCAGTCCTGAGGCCTCCTGACCCTGACGTTGTGATACACCCCACAGAGATCTATGTTTCTTATATTATTAATAATAATTATTATAATATTATTATGTAATA
>NW_008339924.1:1976786-2022042 GCF_000622305.1 Nannospalax galili
TTATAAGAAATGAAGCCATGTCTCGGTTGCTTGCTTAGAGTTAGGGAGCAGCGTCTGTCCCTCAGACCAGTCACACAAACCCTCCAGTCTTAACACCATTTCCTGGTGACAGTAGTATCTTTGAATCAAGTCTCTGATGATCTTTCTTCCCAGGTTCTTAGCGGTTCCATAGTCTGCTAGACCTGTCCTAGGCTTCATGCAGTCTGTTTAGTAACTCACTAGGGTAGCGCCTTCTAAACTAGAAGTCTGATGGTCCTCTGGGGTTCCTGTCACCTTATTTTTTGTCTTTCTGGTGCTGAGATTGAAACTCAGGACCTTGCACCTACTAGGCCAGAGAGTTACCACTGAGCAATGCCTCCAGCCCCATTTTAAAACTGAAGATTTGAAACCTCCATAGTGTAATTGTTTAGAAAACTTGCTGCTTTTGATTTCAAACCTCATGTGCCTTTACACATGGCTGCTGTGTTTGGACCTAACCCTAACCCTGAGCTATTTCCTCTCCATTCCTATGCTCTGCCTCTCCCCACACATACCAGACCATGTAAATGAAGCTGGTGGCAGCCCCCTTATGCTGTTCTAGCCTCATCTGCACTCCTGTCTGTCTCAGGCCTTGCTGTTGCCCCCAGCCTTGCTACAGTTCTTGCCTTCTATGATGGTATTTCAAGGCTCATTCTCTACCCATTCCCACCTCCTGCCTGGATTGCCCACTCTTTATCACCCTTATTGGCTGAACTTCAGGTCTCTTCTTCCAGGAAGCTCTCCCTGTTATGCTGTTTCCAGAGTTCAAGTTGAAAACCTCACAGCTCCCAATATTACCTCAAATTAGAGGAAATTGGTGCTTCTCACCTTGGGCCATCTCTCCAAAGTAAGCTCAGTAGTGTGAGGTCTTAACTTTTCCTGTTACCCTGAGCCAGGCACCAGACACGGATGTGACCTTCAAGGGTGAAAGCACAAAAAACGTGACCATGCACAAACGTGAGGAGCTAGTTGTCACTTGCCAATCATGTGGCAAGAGCCCACCATCTGTGGCACTGAGCATCTAGCCCACCATAAGAATAAGTACAGCCATGTAAGAGGGTAGAACAATTCCTACGCAGCAAGAAGGTGGAGAGAGCTAAGGGCTCAAGAGAGTGACATCCTTGAAGGGAGGTGCTTCAGAGGGGCAAGTGGGTACAGAGCCTGGTTAGTGGCTTAGGGCTGAAGCAGGGTCACTTCAGCATGAATCAGTTAAGCTAGGAGGCCTAACTCCTGGGGTGGGGGTGGGAGGATACCCTGCTGATTGGCCAGAAGGCCATAGAGCTTTGTGAGGTCACAGCTTGCAGGCCAGGTTAGGGCAGGAGTATGGTAGAGATGGTGCCAACTGTCGTTCTGCTGGTCTTTGCAGTGCCCGTGTTTGCCAAAGATAACACCATGTGTGAGTAAGTGATGGGGCATCTTGGTGGGGGAAGGGCATCTTCTGAATAACAGGTCCCACCCAGACTTCGTTTGTCCAGGGCTAGGACAGCTCAGTGTTGAGCTTGGGCCTTAGCAGCCCTGGGTAGTCTTACAGCTCCTGTGACCCACAACTCCCAACTTAGACCCTCCCTGCTTTCAGAACCGTTTTTCCAGAATCATTGGGTCTCTAGTCTAAGTTTTCCCCCAGAGAAATCCCCCATTCTTACATCTGTGTCCCCTACTTCTCCAGTTACTGGCCCCATTACCTGTCAGGGATTCGGTCCTGAATTTTAGGAACCCATCCTCCTATGGATAACTGAGGTATCCTATGTGTGAATGAATCCAAAGGAATCATGTCTCTGCACCCTCATGAAGACTTTTATTCTTGAGGGATCCACAGTGCATTCAACTCTGGACCCTCATTGTTCCTAGTAGTGACCCCAATGGTCATGGGCCACTATATTTGCTTGCAGCTACTTTCTCTTAACCTAATGCTACAGCCCCAAGACTCTCCTTGATCATATGACAATTGCCTGAGACTCCTATCCAAGATCCTAGGCCATTTTATACCCCTTTATCTCCATAGCACTTCTGACTCCCACTCTGTCCAGGGGTCCCTCAACACCTCTTGGGCCCATAAAAATATTTCCTAGAGACTATCACATCTTGCACACTCCAGGCTGCTTCTCTTTCCCCAAAGCTCCTCCCCCATCTTTCCCAACCTCATGTCCCTGCCTCCCCCAGGTGTGAAGGTACAAAGACTGCTTGCCTCTTTTTGGTTTGAAAGTGTCTTGATCTCTCCTCAGTGGCCCCTGTGGGTTACGATTCAGGCAGAACCCACAAGCAGGTATCCGGGTTGTCGGAGGCCAGACTGCGCAGCGTGGGGCCTGGCCCTGGATGGTCAGCCTACAGATCTTCATGTCCTACAACAGCCGTAGGTACCATGCCTGTGGAGGCATACTGCTGAATTCTCACTGGGTGCTTACAGCTGCTCACTGCTTCGATAACAAAAAGTACGTGTGGGACTCAAAGAGGGAGGTCTCCAGAATACTCTTCTTGGAAAAGGACATTCCCCAGGGGCTATGCCCAGGGTCTCTTTGGAGCTCTGGGGTCAAGTGGCAACCAGACCTTGACAGGGCTCTGAGGGTCACTTAATCACAGGTTTCTGTTTAGCCAGTCTGTAAATGAGTACGACTGGCTTACCTTTGTGCCCACAGAAAAGTCTATGACTGGAGACTGCTTTTTGGAGCACAGGAAATCGAATATGGGAGAAACAAGCCAGTGAAAGAGCCTCTGGAGGAGAGATACGTGCAGAAAATCATCATCCATGAAAAATACAACGCTGTCACAGAGGGGAATGACATTGCTCTTGTGAAGATCACCCCTTCTGTTGCATGTGGGAGCTTCGTTGGGCCAGGCTGCCTACCTCATTTTAAGGCTGGCCCTCCCAAAAGTCCCCAAACCTGCTACGTGACTGGGTGGGGATACATAAAAGAGAAGGGTGAGTATGAGTGGGCCTCTCTGGTGGGTGCCAATGCACATACTTGGTCTTTCTGTGGCAGGGGTCATATGTTGATGTGTGGCCAAGTAATTTAAGTTCTCCTTATGGCATCATGAATAGAGCTTACAGGCCCTTTCATGGCTGGAGAATTCAGTGTGAGAGAAGCTGAGTCACCTGTCCAAGGTCACGTGACTGGTTGATAGCCTGACTACTGGTTGGAAGACTGAAAGGCAGACACAAGTAGAACCTTGAGCGAGGCTATGCGTGTGTCTAGCACCTGGAGGCCCAACTGCTGGATGCTGGGCATTGGAAACTTAAACTGAAACCATATTTGGAAAAGGCCTCTGGATGTATAGCTTTGTAGCCGTGGTGTTTTCCTTATCTTGAGCATGGAAAGGCTGGAACACATGGCTTCCAGACTTGAGCACCCCCAACCTCTGTGATTTCAGGGCTGTTCTATTCAGTATCAGCAGCAGGCATCTAGGTATCTTTGGGTACTCATAGCAGACTCACTTTCCTTCCTAGGTACTTGATGTTCTCTCTGTAGACTGGTAGGAATGCAGGTAGTAGATACAATTTTCTCTGGGTCATAGTTATTCTAGTAGTTCAAGTCCTTTGAAACTTTCCAGCAGTTCTCTTGATACTCAAGATGAGTGTAGCTGCCTCTTTTGCCCTCTCTGTCCTAGTTCAAATCATTGGCCTTTTCCCTGGCCCAGACCTTTCTTGCACCAATGATACCAGACCCACAGAACACCAGGTGAGTAGAGGAATCTTTTCCACAGCAGACTAGCTCACAGGGGGTCCAGGATGTGATCTAGAGTCATTCCTGACTTCAGGGTTATATCCTGAGTCCCAGATAATGATAATCCTCCACACATGCTTGAAGCCTAGAGCCGTTGTTGATACCAGAAGCAGCAGGTCACCTCCTCAAGTGCCAATAATAGACAGCAGGGTTTTGTCACTGGGACAAGACCAAGAAGAGCTTGGTCTCTGCTCATAAACAATGCTTTCAGCTTCCCATGAGTGGTTGTACAAAATTTCATTGTTATATTAGAGATGTGAAAATGTGACTGAAGTGAACTGACCTCTCAGTTTTTTCTTCGATATTGGAAAGGTTAGGCTTCCTAATTCAAGGCAATTTAGTCATTTGGGTTTTAGAACTCAGCCTTTTTGGGGTAACAAAATGATTTGGGGATTCCCCCGCACTCTTACTCTCTTTTCCTAGAGGTTGATGTAATTCTTTAAAGGTTTACTGCCTGTCCTGTCCTTCAGGGAAGGGGTTCTTATTCTAGCTACTTTTGATTTCACTGGCTTTTCCTGACATGTGACTCTAGCTATTTGGTCTGGGGTGGGGCATTCCCATCCCAGCTGCTGGTGCCTGTGGCTCAGCCTAAGCATGAGGATATATATTATTTGCTCTGACCTATCTGCCCTTTGAGCATGTACATAGATAGCCTGGAGTTCTTAAAGTCCTTGGGAAGCTGGTCACTGGTCTTTTGTTCTTAGAACCCTCTTAAATGAATGGGATTATCGTTCATTTTTGACTTGCAAACATATACCCTCTGCTAAAGCTCTAGTCCTTAAAAAAAAACTCCGGGCTCCAAACTCCCATGGCCTGCTCACGTCTGATTGGTTCTGCCTCCTGTTTGAGTTCATCTGCTTTGGGGCTGGAAAAGCTACCCAGGTATTGTTACTTTTGCTTGGATTTTTACTTAAATTGGCTGGAATTGAGAACATCCTGTTTCAGGACACCTGGTTTCTTCACAATGACTTTCTATGACTTTTTCTATGACTTTCAAGACTATGGGCTCAGCCATAGATCTAAAAAGTTACTTTAATGGCTAACAAGTCAGGACTGTTGTTATTATTAATGCAGTGTCATTCCCACCTTAAGAAGAGGTTGTACAAACCTCTTACTTCTGCTTGGGTGTGAGGAAAGGTGGAGGTTCTGTTGAAAACCAGAAAACAACCTCCCAGTCTCAACCTTCAGACAACCAAAACTCAGCAAGTGTGCATTTAATATCCATCTCCTGACTGCCTGCTAGGTGTTCAGCTCTGCACACACGGCTCTACATGTTTCCTGTCTTACCACCTGTACTCACATGGCTGTCTTCCAGGTGTGCCCTGTATCAGACTGTTCCCCACTTGTGCTGCCCATGAAATCCAGACCCACACTGCCATGGGAGGGGACTGTCACAGCTGCTGCTGTTAAGGACCCTGCTGGCTGCATGTGATGAAGAGGCACAGCTGTGCTGGTTCTGGGGCTATGTATAAGCCAGATGCATGCTGGTTGCATGAGCTGCAGCAAAACTGGTCTTTCCTAATCCCCATGGTAGGATCTGTGGTAGTGAGAGAAGCCCTGACTTAGCTTTCCTCTTCATAAAATCTCAAAGCAGATCTGAGACACACAGAGGAATCCTGTCTGAAGCTGGGTGGAGGAGTCCCAATGAAGGATAAAAAACAGGGAGGGTGACTTCTAGACATACTGTGGAGAATGAAAGGAATATCTTAGTCATGAATCTAGGGGCAATTCTGGCCAGATTTAAGCTCTGCCCATTCTTGAAGCAGGTGGGTGGTACTCTAGCCCCTGGTCCAAACAGGGAATAATAGAACCAAGGACTCAGTGCTAGGCACATGCTAGTTGTATTTGTGAAGCTACTACTAACCTCCACAACCCCTCATCTATCACTAATATAGACCCTCTGCTCTTCTTCCTTTTCTTCTTCACCCAGGCAAAATTCCTTCATTTCCACCCTCATCTGCCCTTTCACTGTATTTCCTCCCCTCAGGAGTATGAGGTGAGGCTGAGGGATCTAGGTTTAACCAGAACATTACATAGAATGGATGGAGGTTCTTGGAGGGAGGAGGCAGGGCTTTCTTCCAGTCCTCTTTGAGCACTGACCACTGTGTGTCCTGGCTGCAGCCCCCAGGCCATCACCTGTCCTGATGGAGGCGCGTGTGGATCTCATTGACCTTGACCTGTGTAACTCAACCCAGTGGTACAATGGGCGTATCACATCAACTAATGTGTGTGCAGGGTATCCTGGAGGCAAGATTGACACCTGCCAGGTAACTTTCTTCCGGTGCCCAGACCCCTGGGTCCCTCTGGGGCTCCTAGCCCCTGGGACAACCTTTCAAGTGCCCGAGCTACACCCTTTCCACTCCCTACTCAGGGCTCTACTTCAGTTACTACTTCCTTAGTCCCTTTTCTCCGTATCTGCCATCAATATGAGGATGGGGGGGTGACATATCCCATCTGCTCTCGTAGAGAAACAGTCACCACACTAGCACACAGAGCATAGCACCCAAATCCAGCCAGCCCTTGGAGATGTTTGCCTCTTCCCCAGAACACAAAGCACCTAAAACCACAGGTGCTCATGCATGCAGGTAAAGTCACACGCATGTAACATGTGCTCACTCATCTTATTGAAAGGAGACTCATGACCATCCGCTACCCTTCACACCCCAGTAGATGTTGGTATCTCCAACTTTGCCACTTGTGTCTCTGGCAGCAGAAAACTATGTGACTGCAGACATTGGTTTCCCACAGCCCCATGATCCTTTGGGCAGGGAGAGTGGTTCAGGCCGAAAGTGACCCCTATGACCTTCTGGACAGGGGGACAGTGGTGGGCCTCTCGTGTGCAGAGACAACGTCAACAGCCCCTTTGTGGTCGTGGGGATCACGAGCTGGGGGGTAGGCTGTGCCCGTGCTAAGCGTCCTGGAGTCTACACAGCCACCTGGGACTACCTGGATTGGATTGCTTCCAAGATCGGCCTTAATGCTTTGCACACAGTTCAACCAGCTGCCCCTCCCCAGTCTTCTACCCACTCACCGCTCATGTTCAGCCATCCCACCCTTCACCCTTGGTATTTCCATCATGTGCCTCCTCCACGACCATCTCAACGACCTAGACCACCTCGGCCTCAGTTTCATCGACCACCCCAAGTCCAATTCCCGCCATACCAAATCCAGCCCTCAACCCCATCCCAATCTATGTCGTATACTTACCCTACACATCACTTTGAGCATCCCACAACACCATTTTCTTTTGTCCGGCACGTACAACAATTCATGGATATTATGAAGAAGAGGCTTTATTCTGTCTCAAATACCAATTTACCAATGAACTACCCCACGTATGAGCCAACAAACCCAGTGAGCCCCTCCTTCATTCCTGAGAAAAGAGAGATGAAATAAAGCACATATATTTATATACACATAGATGCTTTCTGGACTTCTGTCTGCCTTTCCCAGTTCAGTCCAAACCCTCCTCCATCAAATGTATCCCCTCCTTTCTTTACCCTCCAATAAAATGGAATTGCTTGTGTATTCATATTGTTTTTGTAATGTTGAGTTTTAATGCTAGAATAAGGTGAACTGGGGCCATAGGCCAGGCATGATCTTTATTTCATCCATATTGAAACTGTCAGGTGTTAAATGCCTCTCTATATGCAACTGGAGAGTGGGGTGAAAGAGTTCCACCAGCTGAGCTGACTAGGAAAGATGGGGAAGTGGTTCCAGTCTTCCACTAGGAGGTCATTTCCTTGTGATTCTACCAAGAGACAGACCCGCCATTGCTTCTACATGGAAGGCTGAGCTCCCTGGAAGACAAGGGATGACTGGGCAGCCAACATAAGTGTCCACCTGTAAACAGTCTTGTTGCTGACTGAACATTCCCTGTTCAGGTTCATTACCGGTCTGTGGCTAAATCTATTGGTTCTTGGATTCAAGCAAATAAAATTTTATTTGCTAAAGATTCTAGGAATAGCAGCGAGAAGGTATCTTTTGGATGCACCTGAATTTGGAATGTTCTACCATCAGAATGTTTATATGAACATTCATTGAAGGGCTGGAGATACGGCCTAGCAATGAAGGAAATTGGCTCTTTTTGCAGAGGAGGTAGCTAACAACCATATGTAACTCCAGTTCCAGGAGATCTGATGCCATCTTCTGGCCTTTGTGGGCATTACATGCATGTGGTGAACTTACATGCAGGCAAAACACTGATACACATAACAATTAAAATAATAAAAAAGAACATCCATTATGAGGAAGAGAAACCAGTTTGAACCATTTTAATAATATAAAGATGTCATGAAGAACCAATAGGAAAGGCCAGAAGCAGACTCAAGGAACAGTGAGCCTAGCAAGGTATGGGCACAGTCTGACGTTTCCTCAGCCCTCAGGCCAGACTACTCACATTTGTTTTTGAGTCCTGGGAAAGAGATCCTGATGGGCCCTGTTCCACTATCTATTCTGGTCAAAAAGTAAATAAAATCTGCTGGATTAACTACTTGTAAGATTACAGTTGGCAAGGGAGCTGGAAAGGGAGGGAAGGAGAGAAGAAAGGGGGGAGAGAGGGAGGGAAGGAGGGAGGGAGGGAGAGAGAGAGAGAGAGAGAGAGAAGAGAGAGAGAGAGAGAGAGAGAGAGAGAGAGAGAGAGAGAGAGAGAGAGAGAGAAGACTTGTGTGTCAGCCAAATTCAAGATGGTCTGATGACCTAGCTGCAACGGCAGATAACAAAGCATTATGGCAGGCGGGAGGGGCTCTGGGGGAGAAAGCCTGAAGGACTCATTTTTCTGCCTTGCTAGAATAATGAGGCATCTGCTTGTCTTAGAGTTTCTTTGGTCTGCTCAACAAAGCTCTGCTATGCCCCTAAGCTCTGTGCCCTTAGAAAGATGTATGTACCAGCAGATTATGTGATCATGAAATAAGGATGGGTGTATACCATGCAGAGCAGGGTTTGGTATGTTCCAGATGCTTACAAATGTGAAGTGACCTGTAGGAACTGACTAGTGATAAGTTGCTGGTCACATGGTTTGCCCATATGTGACCTTAAAACACTTTGGCCACATAGGAGAGCTTGCATATTGGTCTGGTCAGTCCTATATCTCTGTATCATACCATCATTTGGTTACATTTAAAAGCCTTGGCTGAGAACTGGTATTACTAAAACTTGAGTTTGCAATTTGTTTTGTTTGGTTTGGGACTCTCCTAGAGCCAGTCTCTTTCTTCTCCCTCTCCGTCCTCCCCCTCTACTGTCTCCTTCTCCTGCTCTCTCTCTCTCTCTCTCTCTCTCTCTCTCTCTCTCCACCCCCCAACCATGTAGCTCAGGCTGCCTCAAACTCACAAATCTTCCTGTCTATTAATGCTGGGATTATAGGCATTAGCCATGTACCTTCATGACTTTGAGTCAGTTTAAAAAAACTCTCTGTCTATATAATTTTCTAGATTCTATGAAAATAAAATGCAAGCTCCTGGTCACTAAGCAAGTTAAAAGCTACCTTATACATCACGTGGTCCAGAGAACAGGGACAGTAGGAGCACCATAAGATAGACATGGAGCTGGGGGCTTACAGGTAGGAGTAATGGGGCAAGTTGTGCTTTGGCTAGGATTAGGGTGGTCATGGAGGACATGGGGGAGGAGCAATAACATCCCAGAGATCCTATCCCTTTTTGAGCCTTCTGGGATCCAGAATGCATTCTCCTGGTGTCCCCCCACCTCTCTATTTAATGATATGTAAGTGTACCACATGCATGCAGTGTCCGTGGGGGCCAGAAAAGTGCATTGGATCCCCTTGAAGATGGAGTTATAGAAGGTTATCTTACTGCTGGGAATCAAACTCTGGTCGTCTGGAAGAAGCAGTAAATGCTCTTAACTGCTGAGTCGTCTCCCCAGCCCCTTCTCAAGTGCTCTAGCCAAAGTCCTGTTGTATTCTCTCTTCAGTGAGGTAGAAATTTTTTCTTTGAGCCTGTCTGTTTACACCTTGGTCTCCTTCCTGGAGAAATGGACTACTGTCAGGGAACGTGGACGTGGGTGGCCACAGACCAGGTGGGACAGAGTCCAGGTGATTGTTTCTTGTTTCCCCTTAGAAAGTTCTCATTCGCATGAATGAATTGCTCTATTACCCCCTCCATGTATTTTCACTGCATTCTACTCTACGATTTTTTTTCCACTTAGCAGGTATTGAGGTATTTCTATATGAACATGGCCAGACCTAAGTTCTCTAAGTCCCATATAGCACGGTTCTGTTGTGCCCTGTGCCATTCTTTAGAGAGGTGCATTTAGCATCCTGCTATTGAGTACGCATTTCCCCATATCTCAACAAGCACTGGCTCTTATCAAATGTGTTGACCCTTGCCAATGTATTAGATGTTCTAATTTCGATTTTAAAGATCATAAATGATTTTGTTTATAAGTGAATTGGGTCTCTTTGATAAGCCTTTTTGTCATTGTGGAGATTTGAACCCTAAAAATGACTCATAGACCCTGGAATGGATATTTTCTGAAGAAACAACTGTGCAATAAACCAAGCCTAGGTGACCTAGAATCTGAAAGGTGTGCTCACTATTTCTCATGAGATTCTTCAGCAAGACTTTTATTTTTAGGTGCTGAGGGTTAAACCCAGGGCCTTGTGTATGTCAGACAAGCACTCTGTCAATGAGCCATTTTACCAGTCCCTCCGATAAGAAATTTTAAAAACCAAATTTATAATGAACTGTATTGTTGGGAAAAATAGCAGAAAATGATTAGATAACAGCTGGACTTGCCCTGAGCAGCGGTGTGACTGCAGAAAGGAGGCACGCAGCCACAGATATAGTTATGACATGAGCAACAAGCTCTGACTGTGGACTTGATCTCATGATATCTACAAGGGAAAAACTGGCCCTAATGAATATATTTAGTACATTTAAAATAGAAATGGAAAAATAGAAGTGGGCTACCTTCAATGTACTGAAAACTCATCAAGAAAACAGAATAGGTTTAAGGAGTTTACTCAAGATCACATTCTTAGTAAGGAACCATCAGTGAACTGCTACGGTCACCACAGATGGCTCATGGTATGGACATGTGCTTCCATTTCTCTTGGGTAAATATAGATGGAGCGGGACAGTTTGGTGGCATGGGAGGCATATGTTTTGACATATGAACACACCTTGTGAAGCTACCAACACAATTATGATAGTGAACATGAACACCTGTCACCCCCCCACGGTTTCCTCATGTCCTTTATAATCCACCCAACCCCTCCTCTCTCCTGCTTCAGGCAACTTCAACCTGCTGTCTCTCATCTTTATGGGTTTGCATTTCCTAGAATGTTATGTAGAATCTTCTTTCTCTCCTTCCCTTCCTCCCTTCTACCTCTCACTTTCCTTTTCTCTTTTGTTCCTCTTTCTCTGACAGAGCCTAGGCTGTCCTTAAAGTCAATCCTCCTGCCTCAGCATTTTGAGTACCCAGATTGAAGATGTGTGCCACTTTTGGGTGCAAGTACTCTGTTTTGTCTACTGTTTTTGCTAAGTTAATCATTTTGAGATTTAGCTATATGGGAGTATATATCAGTAATTCCTTTTTATTAAGTATTTTATTGTATGGCTATATCATGATTTGTTTTTCTATTTTCATTGTATTGTTTTCAGTTTTGTCCACAACAAGTAAAGCAGCTATGAAAATTTATATTTATATACCTATCATTTGCATTTTCTTAATCCACAGTGTGCATGTGTTCACATTTCTTGGCTAAGTGCCTTTGGAGAATGGTTAGATCATATGGTAGGTGTATGTTAAGCATATTTTACAAGCAGCCAAAGTATTTTTCAGGGTTGTTGCCACATTTTGCATTCCCACAGTAGAGTTCCAATTCTGGTTGCTCCACATCCCCAACAGTTCTTGTTATGATCAGGCTTTTAAATTGTAGCCATTCTGATAGGTTATGGTAACATTTCATTGTCAATTTTTTTTTTGGTCTTCTTGAGACAGGGTCTCCCTGTAGCCCTGGTTGGCCTGGAACTCACGATGTAGACCAGGCTGGCCTTGAATCATGGAGATCTGCCTGCCTCTGCCTCCTGTGTGCTGGGACTACAGGTGTACGCCACCACACCCAGCAATTTTGTTGCTATTTTAATTGTATTTACTTACTGGCTAGAGGTGGTAAACAGCTTTTCATGTTTTTATTGCCACAGAAATGTTTTCTTTGGTGGTGTCTGTTACAATCTTTTGCCTATTTAAACATTTAGCCTATTATTTTACAGTTTTGAGAGTTCTGTTTTGTGTTGAATGTCATGCTTTTAAATATTTTCTCAATGTCATTGATTTACCTTTTTATTCTCTAGTCTTTTGAAAAATAGAAAATTTAAATTTAGATTGAGTACCATTGATCAATTAGTTTTTTAATAGATAATACTTTTGATTTCAAGTCTAAGAAAAGTTGGCTTAGACCAAATGCTACAGAGGTTCTCTTCTAGAAATTTAAAATTTGTATGTACAATTTATTTACTTATTTATATTTTATGACTACCAGCGTTTTGCCTGCATGTGAGCGTACCCATTTGTGCAATGCCTGAGAAGGCCAGAAGAGGGCATCAGGTCCCCTGGAACTGGAGTTACAGACAATGGTTAGCCTCCACGTGGGTGCTGGGAACCAAACCTGGGTCCTCTATTAGAGCAGCCAGTGCTCTTAACTACTGAGTCATTTCTTTATCCCTGAATTTGGGGTTTTGATTTTAGGTCTATGATTTATTTTCAGTGCATTAGGTTTGCCTGGGATTCCCTGCTTCTACTTGTGTACTGGGACAGGAATATTCCACCAAGTCCATCCGAAGTCCTTTTTTGTGTGAAGACATTATTATGATTGTAGTACCATACTTTACTGGATTGCCTTCATCTCTGAAGATCAGTTATTCATATCTATGGCTCTGTCTTTGGATTTCCATTTTGTTTATCTGATCTCTTTATCTTGATACAAATGTCACATTGCCTTGCTTTATTTCATAATGTATTAAAATCAGGTGATGCACATTAAAAAAATTCTGTTCTTTAACAAAGCTGTTTGGCTGCTGGGGCTGGAGAGATGGCTCAGCGGTTAAGAACACTGGCTGTTCTTGCAGAAGATCCAGGTTCGAATCCCAGAACCCACATGGCAACTAACAACTGTCTGTAACTCCAGTTCCAGGGCATCCAACAGCCTCTTCTGTCCTCCGTGGGCATTGCATGATATGGGTGCACTTATGGGTGCACTTACCTACATGCAAGCAATATACACATACATATTGAAAAAAAAAGCTGTGTGGCAGGGCCTGGAGAGATGGCTCAGTGGTTAAGAGCATTG
This sequence comes from Nannospalax galili, assembly GCF_000622305.1. Taxonomy (NCBI): domain Eukaryota; kingdom Metazoa; phylum Chordata; class Mammalia; order Rodentia; family Spalacidae; genus Nannospalax; species Nannospalax galili. The sequence continues at coordinate 1,989,828 of NW_008339924.1, forward strand.
ACTGCTCTTGCAGAGGACCCGGGTTTGATTCCCAGCATCCACATGGCAGCTACGAACCATCCTTAACTCCAGTTTCAGGGGAATCCTAAGCCCTCTTCTGATCTCCACGGCATTGCACAACACTGGTGCACTCACATACATGCAGGCAATACACTCATACACATAAAATAAAAATACTAAATAAAATATTTTTAAAAATCTGTTTGGCTGAGTTTTGGTCTTTTGTATTTTCCCTGAACTTTATCATTATTTTGTTGATTTTTACAATACAAATCTTGCCAAAATGCTATAATATGACTATGTATATCTAAAGGATATGAAATCATTACGTTAAAGACATATCATCACTCCATATTTATTGTAACAGTATTCATAGTAGCCAAGATAGAAAATCACCCAAAGTATCCATCAATGAATGAATGGTAAAGAACTGATATAGATACATACTGGAATATTATATGGTCATGAAAAAGAAGAAAATCTTGTCATTTGTGACAACATGGATGAATCTGGAGGACATAAAATGGAACAATCCACACACAGAAAGGCATTTTATTTATATTTAGAATGTGAAAAAGTCCAGCTCACAGAAACAGAGTAAAATGGTGGTTACCAGAGGTTGGGGTGGGAGGGTTGGAGATAAGTTAGTCAAAGTACATAATTTTTCAATTAGGAAAATATGTTCAAGAGTCTTATTATATACCATGATGACCACAGTTAATAACATATCTATATGAAAATTGCAAGAAACTAGATTTTTAGTGTTCTTACAGAAAGATGTGGACACGAAAGAATCCATATGACAAATAGCTTGATTGAACCATTTCACAAATATGCATACAGAAAATTCATTTTGCAAATAAACATTTTTATTTGTCAAAATTAATTTGAAAGCATTCTGCTGGGGTATTGATTGTGATTTTATTGAATCTGCAGATCAGTTTGAAGAAGCATCTTAAACCCCATCGAGCCTTCTGAACCATGAACAGGGCGTGTCTTTCCATTTACCTAGGACCTTTTAGTTTCCCTCATCCATGTTTCATGGTTTTGAGTATATATATTTTGTTTATTTTATTAGATTTTTCTCTAAATGTTTCATATTTATTTTGACAATTGTTCATTGCTAGTGTATAGAAGTATAATTTATTTTTGTGTGTTTATCATGTGCCTTGAAATGTTGCTGAACTCATTAATTCTAGTAGTCTCTGTAAGATCAAATTCAATAGAGGGGCATTGAACTATATTGTCCTTTTGGTTTAGATTCATTAGGAGACAACATGGAAGGGGTTCTGAAGCAAATGCAGTCCCTTTAGACAAATACATTATGTTTATATTTGGAATGTAAAATATCCAGATTCTTATAGATTTCTGAGAAAGGGGGAAGATCCCATGCCACATAGTTAATAAGTGACCCATATTATGTACATGCAGTCAGGTTGTCTCTTCATTTTCAGGTGGCAGGGGAGGGAGAGAGATCCAGCCTTTAGTTAACCATCACACATGAAATGTTATCTGTCGACTCTGGTTGCTTGGAGTCTGGTTACCTGGGGAGCCTGTTCAACTTGCCAGTTCTCTATAACAGTGAGAATTAAAGAGGGTGGAGAGGGGGGGCAATTGTAGATTGTTGAGACTTGAATAGTTCCTAGCCTGAGACCTTTCCTGCCTTTTATTTATATCTAAAGAGAGATAACTTTATAGAAAAGAAGATAGAGGAGGAGGCATATGGATTGATGAGTGTTGTATTCAATCTTTGACTGCTTCATGCAGAGTTGGAGCAATGTCATGGAGTCCAGAGACCTCCCCATCATAATGGGGAGTCTGGGTTAGAGGCTTGGTATCTTTTTTTGGACATTTTGTCCATGCAAGTCTATGTGGCATGATGCATGGTGATCTAGATGAACTGAGTAAGCATATGCACTGAAGGGAGCCCCCATGGATATAAGAGTAAAAATGGTTGTTAAAAAAAGTAACTATGGGCGGGGGGTTGCTGGAGAGATGGCTCAGCAGTTAAGAGCACTGACTGCTCTTGCAGAGGACCTGGGTCTGATTCCTAGCACCCACATGGTGGCTAAAAACTGTCCATAACTCCAGTTGCAGGGGATCTGACACCTGACCTCTGCAGGCATTGTACAATGCAGGTGCACTAATACACATGCAGGCAATACACTCATACACATAAAATTTAAAAAAATATTTTAAAAAAATTAACCATAGGGCTGGAGAGATGGCTCAGTGGTTGCTCTTCCAGGGGACCCAGGTTTGGTTCCTGGCACTCACATGGCAGCTAACAACCCCAACTACAGGGGATCTGACTCTCTCTTCTGATCTCTGCAGGCGTTGCATGACACGGGTGCACTTACATATATGCAGGCAGTACACTCATACACATTTTTTAAAAAAAAGATAACCGCAGGTATGAGCCAGGAGGTTCATGATGAGTTTTGAAAACCATTATGAATTAGAATTGTTGAAAAGATGAGGCCAAGGGTAAAAAAAGAGTTAATGACAATGATATCAGAGGAAGGAGTACCCATAGATTTAAGTTTTGTTTTTTTATTTCATTGCCTCATGGAAAGACAATTTTTGATAGTTTAGAGGATGTTGTGGGGAAGATGACAGAGTAAAGACAACTTTTAATAGGGCTGTTACAGGAGTCCTTAAGGTTAATTCCATAAAGTGGTTTTGGAGCTCTTATCATAAAAAATGTCACATACAAAGGAAATTAATAGATTGGATATTTTCAAAAGGCTAAAGTAGTACAAGGTAGTTTTGGCTCCAGATCTTCAGTATTTTGACTGCTCATAGTTATTGTCTTTAATCACTGACGTTCTAACAATACAGGTGAAATTTTTTTCTGGAAAGTTTAGCTTATGGTTCCCTGTTGACCAAGCATCACATTTTGTGTATGTAAGAAATGTTTTCTCATGTCCCACATTGCTAGGTGGTAGCTGTTTATTAAATAATCAATCTAGAGGACTGAAGATCACAGGCACAATGAAATTTTTATATAATGAGCCAAATTTATAAATAAATTTTAAGTATTAAGAAAAAAGTTTCATGATTATTATTTTTGATGATTATTATATAATTTAACATGAATAATTGAGATAGGAATAATAAAAGTTTTAAGAAGCTGCACCATTATTACATGGACTTTAAAATCAATACAAATCAGAGATTGGAGAGATTCAGTGATTAAGAGCACTTACTGCTTTTAGCTGGGCATGGTGGTGCATGCCTTTAGTCCCAGCACTCGGGAGGCAGAGGCAGGTGGATCTTTGTGAGTTCAAGGCCAGCCTACATAATGAGTTCCAGGCCAGCTGGGGCTACAGGGAGACCCTGTCTCAAAAGAGTACTTACTGCTTTTGCAGAGGTTCCCAGCACCTACTTGGTGGCTAACAACTATCCATAACTCCAGTTGGGATCAGACGCCCTCTTCTGAGTTCCACAGGCACTGCATGCACATGGTGCTCTCACATACATGCAGGCAAAACATATATATAAAATAAAAATAAATAAAACTTAAAAATCAATTTTAGGTGCTTCTTGAGTACATATCATGAGAAATTTCTGTCAAAGAACAGCATATCCAGCAGGCAATACCGTAAAGATGTACACTTTCATTTTTAGAACAATATGCAAGACTAGATAGTTGAAAAGAAATTTTGCATAATTTACCAATTGTATCCTATTACATTTCTTCACAGTTTCAAACCATTTTAAGTTTTTTAAAAGCAGCCAAAGTGCTAAATTCTGCTTTTTTTCCCTTTACTTCACTATCATGGTCTCAAAATAGCACATCTAATCCACTTTGAAGGAACATGGCATTATAGCTTTTATTATAATGCTCTAAGTGGGCATTTTGAAGCTTTGTTTTCTGTTATGTTTGCGTCTATAAAGGCAACACATGATGGTTGACTATTGATGCTTTTTTTTTTTTTAAGAGAGAGTCTTTTGCTATGTAGCCCTGGCTGAACTCAGGAATAATTATTTTAAATAGAATTTTTCCTACTGTTAAGCCAGTGCCTATCCAGCAGGTGGCTCTAGCTAATACTTCCAGTACTATACTGAATTAGAGTGTAAAAAGTGGGAACCTTTGTCCTTTTGTTTGTTTTTCTTTTATCTGCATTTATTTTATTATCAATTTATTCCCCTGCCATAAGTTTTTGTTTCTTCAATTTCTTCTGCTATATATTTTTCTTCTGTACAACTTCTTCAGGCTTAGAAACAATTTGTTCCTTTTCAGTGAGAATTATTTCAGTGTGGTAGAGGGAACTCATGTACGGGTTAATCTGACCATGAGCTCTGTAAGTTTTGCCATGCATCTTGAGTGACTGTTGACCTGAATACACACAATGACTAGAGAGTCTACATCTAAACCCTTAAGTCCAGCATTATTCTCTGCATTTTTAAGCATGTGCAGCAAAAACTCAACACTTTCTTTGTGTCACTGACCTTGTGTCCAGTCCCACTGTTTGGCCTGGGCACACCTACTGACTCCACCATTATACCGCCGGAATAGCACACATTGCTTCTTTAAAGTGATGTCTTTTAGGTATTTGGTGACTTTCCGGATATACATACCCTTGATGGCCTGGGCAGTTTCACAGGTGTTCTTAAAGGTGAGCACAGAGATTGAAACCACTTGATCTGTATGATTTTTCTGGGTCAAGAGAGTCACCCCAGGCCACTTATAGGAAGAAGAGTGAGGGCTCCTGGGAGAATTCATGAGAACTCTCCTTGTCTTGTTCTTAATTTTAGTAAAAATGCTTTCAGTCTTTCCCCATTTAATATAATGTTGGCTATAGGTTTGTCATGTTATAGCCTTTATTATGTTGAGTTATATTCCCTCTATTTTGGGTTTCTTTAGGACTTTTATCGTGGAGAGATGTTGGATTTTGTGAAAAGACTTTTCTGTGTCCCTTGAAATTACCATGTATTTCTGTCCTAGAGTTCATTTATGTAATTTATAATATTTACTGACTTACATATATTGAACCAGTCACCCGTCTCTATGATAAACCCAACTTGGACATGGTGAATGATCTTTTTGATGTATTCTTGAATTCCATCTCTAAGTATTTTGTTGAGAATTTTTACATCTGTTTATCAGGGAGATTTCTTTGTAATTTTATTTTTGCTGCATCTTTATCTGGTTTTGGTATCAGGGTAATGCTAGCTTCATAAAGAGTTGGTAATGTTCCTTTTCTAATTTATGGAATATTTGGAAAGTTGGTGTTAGTTCCTTTTTGAAGGTCTGGTAAAATTCATCAGTGAATCCATCTGGTCCTGGACTGAACCATGCCTCACCTGAAGCCCCAACTGCAGAGATGGCAAAACAGTATCTGTCTCTCCAGTCCCTGAGTTTGAATTATGGTCAGGTTCCCAGCCTTTCAGTTTCCTTTCTTTCCTCTGCTACTGCAGCTGTGGCAGCCTCTGCATTTCTCTTCTTAACAATAATAGCTCAAATAGTTCAGTAGAAGAACCCAGAGACAAAAGCCAGTCACCAAATGGCAGCCATCTCAAATAAGTCAAAAGAAGCCCAAAGTGTTCACCCCCTCTCCCAACAAAAACAAAAGCAAAGTCCAAGGTACACTGACTGGGGAAAGCTTACCAAGGGTCATATTTTCTTGAGAGTTCAGGACAAAGCCCAAACCTGTTCTTCTGTGTTACCAGATGAAAGTAAAAAGCAGCTGATGGCAGCAGAAGTAGAAAGACAGGAAACTGTCCCTGGAGAAAAATGACTCCAGCAGTTGCTGGGAATTTCCATCTTTCCTCTCCATCTGTCAACTTGCTCTGGGCAGCAGACACACCAAAATATGCCGTTTGTGCCATCTGAGTTGCCATATTGTTATAGGACTTAAGGATCACAGCTTGTACTTCAACAAGCCAGGTTTGGCCACTCATCCTCAGTAAAACAAAAGAATCAAATTAACAGTGAAAAACAGAAAAAGAAGTTGATTTAATGTGGCCACATTGGGAAGAGGGATGAAGACATACAGTAACCTTCTCCCCCGATTTTATTTTCAGGGTCCTAATGTGAGGGAAGAGTTTTAAAAATTATTTGAGAATTTCATATGCACATATAATTTGTTTTGGTCAAATCCACATTCATTCCCACCCCTCTGGTTCTTACCCTACCCCCCACCACTTTTCCTCCTAAGTTCAGGTGCTGTTTTCTAAAACTCACTGAGTCCACTTAGTGTTGCCAGTGTGTACATGGGTGCAGGGCTATCTACTGGAACATGGGTAGTTTTTCAGAGCTGCATCCCTGAAGATAACTGACTCTTCATCCCCCAGTAGTCATCAATTTCCAATAACTCTTCAGCTAGGGGCAGGACTGTGTGAGGCCCTTCCCTCATGCATGATGGGATTTTTGTTGGCTTGATCTTGTACAGGTCTTGTGAATTCAGTTACAGCCACTGTATGGTGGTTTGACTAAATGTCCCCTATAGGCTCCAAGTATTTGAACACTTTGTCACTTGGTGGTGCTATTTGTAGAGGTTCAGGAGGTGTGACCTTGCTGGGAAAAAGCATATCACTGGGGGCAGGCTTTGAAAATTCATAGCCATGTCCCATTTCCATTTTCACCCTCTCTGCTTCCTGTGCCTGCTTGAAAATGTGAGCTCTCAGCTTTCTGCTCTAGCTTCCTCCTATTATGCCTCCTTACCATGACAGACTGATCCCTCTGAAACAATAAGCCCAATAAGCTCTTCCTTCTACAGTTGCTTTGTTATGGTGTTTATCACAGCAACAGAAAAATAACTAATACAGAATGTGAATTAATGAATAGAATGGCCCTATTCATGTCCAGAAAACATTGTTTTGCTGCAGCCATCCACTACCTTTACCTCTTACAATCTTTCTACCCCCTATTTTGCAATGACCCCTGAGCCTTAGGGGGAGGGGTATGTTATAGATGTCCCATTTAGGAATGAGCACTCTACAGTCTCTTATTCTCTGGACATTGACCAATTGTGGGTCTTTGAATTAATCACTATCTACTGCAAAAAGAAGCTTCCTTGAGGAAGGTTTGGAGATGCATTAATCTATAGGTATAAAGATAAGTACTTAGGGAGCAGTTTACTACTATGTCCATTTAGCAGAATACTAGTACTAGGTTCTCCCCTAGGGCCTATGGCCTACCCAGACGTGGTTTTTGGTCCATTTAATGGTACCAGGCATGAGTTCCATCTTGTAGAGCAGGCCTTAAATCAAAGCAGAAAGTGATTGGTTATTCCCATAACATTTGTGCCACTGTTGCACTAGTGGGTATATCTTGCCAGGCCATTATTATTGTTGCTTGAACGGTACACAGCTGGGTAAGATGGTTGATGACTTTTCTCCCCTAGTAGCATGCATAGCACTTTCCAGCACCATGAAAACTACTAGCCTGTAGGGATGAAGCTTCTAGCTTAGTACCAGCTTGATTTCTCCATGTCCCATGATTCAAGTATGTGGTGTCTTCAGCAGTAGGGTTTTACCATCAAGTTCTGGATTGTAACCAAGAGTGATGACAATAACCTGTAATGTTTGAAGGTCTATGGGACCTCATTGACCAATAGCTTGAAGAGAGATAATCTATACTAGGCCTATGGTGTCTGGGAGAGGAATTGCCCCTGCCCCCATTATGGGGTGATTCCATTTAAGCTTTTTACATATGCATATATAAATGTTTTAGTAGTTGGGATGGTTTGAATGAAAATGTCCCCCACAGGCTCCAAGTATTTGGACATTTTATCCCCAGATGATGGCACTGTTTTGGGAGGTTTTAGAAGGTGTGGCTATCCTGGAGGAAGCACGTCACTGGGGGTGGGCTTAGAGAGTTCTTAAGCCTTGCAGGATCTCCAGTTTTTCTCTTGCTTCCCATGCCTGCATGGTGATGTGAGAGCTTAGCTTCTGCTGCTCCTGCTCCAGCTACCTCCAGCCACCTCCAGCCACCATGCCTCTCTGCCATGATGGACTGTAATTCCCCTGGAACTGTAAGCTCAAATAAACTCTTCCTTCTATAAATTGCTTGGGTCAGTGTTTCTGTCATAGCAACAGAAAAGTGAGTAATACAGTAGGCTTCTACAATAGTGGGTTTTCATATGTTTTTTCAAAGGTCTTTAGTATTACTATTCCTCATATGCTCTTCTCTACCCTGCCTTTCCATCCCCCCCTCACTTAACCCTTCCTACTCCATTATTCCCCTTCCCCCCTTTATACCACCTGTATTCTTCCTCCTCTTAAAACCAACCCGTGGCCCCTTACTAGTTTCCTGACTTTTATGGGTACTCCAGTTTAAACTCACATTTCTAAAAATTCAAAGTTGGCATCCACATAGGAGAGAGAACACATTGCATTTGTCTTTCTGTGTCTGGGTTACCTCACTCAGAATAATTATTTCCACCCCTATATATTTACCTGCAAATTTCATAATTTAACTTTTCTTTACAGTTAAATAAAATTTCATTGTGTATATATACCAGATTTTCATTATTCATTCATCATTTGATGGACATCTAGGCTGTTTTCATTCCTGGTTATTGTGAATAGAGCAGAGATGAACATGGTATCTCTGTAGTAGTAGGATCTGCCCCCCCCATTACAGAGCGGGTATCTCTGTAGTAAGATACAGAGTCCTTTGAGTATGTGCCCAGGAGTGATACAGCTAGATCATATATATGGTAGATCTACTTCTGCTTTTTGAGGAACCCCCACACTGGTTTCCATAGGGATTGTAACAGTTTGCGCTCCTGTCAACAGTGAATAAATGTTTCTATTTCCCCCACATCTATGCTAGCACTTATCATTTTTTCTATCTTAGCCATTCTGGTTGGTACTATGAAATCTCAAAGTAGTCTTAATTTGAATTTCCCTGATGGCTAAGGATGTTGAATACTTAAAACTGTTTCTCAGCTGTTTGTATTTCTTCTTCTGAGAACTCTGTTTAGTCACAGGTCCTATATTTTAATTGGGTTGTTTGTTTTATTGGTATTTAGTTTTGTAAAGTTCTTTGTATATTCTGTCAGGTGCATAGATGGTAACATCTTTTCCTGTTCCGTAGGCTGCCTCTTTGCTCACAGGATGGTGTCTTTTGTTGTATACTTTTTTGTCTCATGAGGTGCCATTTATCAATTGCTGATATTAATTCCTGCGCTATCAGAATCCTATTCAGAAAGTCTTTTCCAGTGCCTATAAGTTAACGCATATTCCCTACTTTCTTCTCTAGCAGATTCGGGGTATCAGGTCTTATGTTGAAGTCTTGATCTATTTAGAGTTGAGTTTTGTCATGGTAAGAGGTAAGGATCTAGTTTCATGTAGTTATCCAGTTTGACCAGCATCATTTGTTGAAGATGCTGACCTTTCTCCAATGCGTATTTTTTGCCTCCTTGACCAAAATCAGGTAGTTGAAGGATTGTGGGCTTATATTTGGGTCCTCAAGTCTATTCCGTTGATTAATGTGTCTGTTTTTGTGCCAGTTCCAGTCTGTTTTATACTACAGAGTTACTACAACTCTGTAGTATAACTTAAAATCAGGAATGGTGATACCTCCAGTAGTGTTTTTATAGTTTAGGACTATTTTGGCTATCTTGGTTTTTTTCCGTTTCCATATGAATTTATTATTATTATTTTAGGGTTGGATATGGTGGCACTTTATTTTTTAAACTTTTATAAAAACTCTATTGAGAATTTCATACATGCATATAAGGTGTTTTGATCAAATCCATGCCTACTCCCTCCCCTCCAACACCTCCCATATCTCCCCATCACTTTTTTCTTTTTCTTTTCTTTCTTTTCTTCTTTCATTTATTTATTTTTATGGAGCTTTTGCTACTCTAACATTCCCCCCCTCTGAAGAGGTAACCCTAAAATCTTTTAAGGATTAGATACAATCTCCCAAATACTTTTGATGTTTTTGGCCTTTGGAACAGAGTATGTTGCTAACAGGCCCAAGGACATTTTGACTTTTAGCCAAGAAACTGGCTACTTTTCTTTGGGGTCTTTTTACCCTATCTGCTAGCCAATTCCTACCTCCTATTCTTATCACACCATCCTCTGAAGAGGTTACTCAAATTGCCGATAGGGAATCTGTGCTTAGAATCAGTGTCAGTTCCCTCTCAAGGGCTTTGAGATAACCGAGGGGTTATTATTTTTTACATTGAGCTTTTGTACATTTCATACAACATGTTGTTCTTAATCAGACTTAGACCACCTCCCCATCTGTGCTCTCACACCTGCCCCAGTAACCCTTACTTATGATCTCCATATGAATTTTAAGTTGTTTTTCAATTTCTGTGAGGAATTACATTGGACTTTTGATGGGAATTGCATTGAATCTGTAGATTGCTTTTTCTATTTTTACAATACTAGTCCTACCAATCCATGAGCATGGACAGTCTTTACGTCTTCTGGTGTCTTTATTTTGTTCCACCAGTGCCTTAAAGATTTCATTGTAGAGGACTTTCACCTCTTTGGTTAGATTTAATCCAAGATTTCTTTTGAGGCTATTGTGAATGGGATTGTTTCCCTGATTTCTTTCTTGGTGTGTTTGTTGTTGGTATATAAGAAGGCTACTGATTTGTGTATGTTAATTTTGTATTCTGCTACTTTGCTGCATATGTTTGTTTATCAGCTATAGGAGTTTTCCGGTGGAGTCTTTAGGGTCTTTTATGCATAGAATCATATCATCTGAAAATAAAGATGCTTTGCTTTTCCTTTCCTATCTGTACCTTTTTATTTCCTTCTTTTGTCTTATTGCTGTAGCTAAGACTTCAAACACTATATTGAATAGGAATGGAGAGAGTGGACATCCTTGATTTGTTTCTGAATTGGTGGAAATACTTTTTTTCTCTCCATTTGGCATGATGTTGGATGTGAACTTGTTGCATATTTCCTTTATTATGTTGAAATCTGGTTCCAGGAGTTTTTACCATGAACTGATGGATTTTTGTCAAAAGCCTTTCTGCATCTAAATGAATTGATCATGTGTCTATCCTTGAGTTTATTTATGTTGTGGATTACATTTTTTGGTTTACATATGTTGAACCACCCTAGTATCTCTAGTATGAAGTTGACTTGATCATGCTGGATGATTTTTTAATGTGCACTTGAATTTGGTTTGCAAGTTTTTATTGCATCTATGTTTATCAGTGAAGTTGGTTTATAATTTTATTTTCGTCTTTATCTGGTTTAGGTATCAGTGTAATACTGGCTTAATAAAGAGCATTATGAAAGCATTTTTAATTTTTAGTGTTCTTTTTTATTTTATGGAATAGTTTGAGGAGCTTTGGTTTAGTTCTTACTTAAAGGTCTGGTAGAATTATGTGGCAAATTCATCTGGACCTGGGCTTTTTGTTATCGTTGGGGGGTGTTAAAATACATTTTTATGAATTGAGAACTTCTATTTTGATCATATTCCCCCCTCCCCAAATTCCTCCCAGATCTACCCTCCCACCTCTTTACCCACCCAACTTTGTGTTCTCCCTACCCTTCCCCATTGAGTGCAATATGTATTGCCCAATTACTCTTGGGTGTGGCACCTGCTCTGGATTGTGGTTCACCTACCAGGGGTCACACTCTTAAAGAAAACTGGCTCTTTCTCTCCTGGTAGCTATCAAATGCCAAAAACTCCTCAACTAGGGGTGGAAGTTTGTGCCCACCTATCCCATCCACGATGGGATTTTGTCTGACTTGGGCTTCAGCAGCTCCGTTCATGTTGTCACAACTGCTGTAAGTTCACATGTGCAACTCTGTTCTGTCTGGAAAACACTGTGTCCTTATTGTTGTCCACCACCTCTGGCTCTACAATCTTTCTGTCTACTGTATCACAAGATTAGTTAGGAGTTTTTTCTTATATTGCTATTTCAATCCCGTTAATTTTTAAAATATCTTCTTGGTTTAATTTTGGTATCTCATATGTATTAAGACATTCGTTCATTTCTTTTAGATTTTCCAATTTGGTGAAATAAAGTTTCTGGAAGAATGTTCTTACAATCGTCTGGATTTCATTGGTATCTATTGTAGCCCCAGCTGGCCTGGAACTCATTATGTAGATCAGGCTGGCCTCAATCTCAGAGCTCTGCCTGCCCACACCCAGCTGTTATTTGGTTCTTGATATAGACATTAAGTATCAGATGACAGGGGTTGGAGAGATGACTCAGCTGTTAAGAGCACTGGCTGCTCTTGCAGAGGACCCAGGTTCAGTTCATAGCATCCACCTGGTGGCTAACAATCATCTGTAACTCCAGGGGATCCAACACCCTCTTCTGACATCTGTGAGCATTGCATGACACGGGTACACTTACATACATGTAGACAATACACTCATACACATAAATTAAAATAAAAATAAATAAAACATTTAAAAAGTATCAAAGGACAGATTAGTGTGGGGACATTGTCATTGTACTGTTAGGTGTTTATCACTTTATGGAGTCTGGGCAAAGGAGTTGTACCCTTTTCCTGGTTTGGCATGTTTGATAAATTTTGAGGCCTTTTAAAAAAATATGATTTTTAAACTAGTTGTGGTGGTGCATGCCTTTAATCTCCACACTCAGGGAGGAAGAAGCAGGTGAATCTCTGTAAGTTCAAAGCCATCCTGATCTTCATAGTGCATTCTAGATCACCCAGGGTTACACAGTGAGACCCTGTCTCAAAAAAAAGTAGGAAAAAGTCTTCTATTCATTCTCAATGCAAAATAAGATTTTAATACTCATGTGCATGTGTCTGTATAGTTTTAATTTACTTTGATTAATTTGTAGAGTGATAACCCCCCCCCTTTTTTTTGTCTTTTTGAAGCAGAGTCTCCCTGTGGCCCCAGCTGTCCTGGAACTCACTATGTTGGCCTTGAACTCACAGAGCTCCGCCTGCCTCTGCCTTCCAAGTGCCGGAACTACAGGCATGCGCCACCACGCCTGGCTGGTGATACCCTTTTTACTACCAAGAGGAAGTCATTTATTAGTCTGTGTTGTATGGGTGGTATCAGACAGATTGTCCTACTTACTTGTTTACCTAGGAGCCCAATCATTCTCTACCTTCAAAATGGAGTTCAGCTGGGCGTGGATCACTGTAAGTTCAAGGCCAGCCTGGTCTACATAGTGAGTTCCAGGACGGCTGGGGCTATAGAGAGACCCTGTCTCAAAAAGACCAAAAAAAAAAAAAAAATGGAGTTCAAAGCTATTTGTTCTGGGTGTGTGGTGGCTCATGCCTTTAATCCCAACACTCAGCAGGTAGATCTCTGTGAGACTGAGACCAACCTGGTCTCCATAGTGAATTCCAGGCCACTTGGGGCTAAAGAAAGACCCAATCTCAAACAAACAAATAAAAAACAAAAACAGCTATTTGTAAAATGAAGTCTCTCAGGGTAAGGCACGGTTTGAAAAATCACTGCTTTAAAAACTATGGAATAACTTAGAGCAGGGCATGTTTCAGCACAGCACCATATATAAGTTCAGATTTGATAGAGGGACAGTTAGATTGTTCCTCTGAGTAAGAGATTTATTAGGGTAGTTATTAATATTAAATATGATAAAAGGAAGAACATCAGTTGGTGGTTTGTAAAAGGAGCTGACATGTAATTACCCTTCATAAACAACATTTATTAGGAGAAAAGGCTTTGAGACCATCATTGGGTCATGTTGAGGTCAGGCTATGCCCTACTCTAAGCTACCTCATATTGTACAAAATAGTGATTTTTCAGGTTGTGCAGTGCCCTAGGAGACTCCATTTTACAAGCAGCTTTTGACTCCATTTTGAAGAAGGATGACTACAGTCCCTGGGTGCACACTTGACACACCTGGGTTGAAGGAGCCTGAATTGGGGAATCTCCTCCATTGGACTGGCCTGTGGCCATGTCTGTGGGGCATTTTCTTGATTTTTGAGTGATATGGAAGGGCCCAGCCCATTGTGGATGGTGACACTCCTGGGCAACAGGTCCTGTATTGTTTAAGAAAGCAGGTTGAGCATGGGCCAGGGGAGCAAGCCAGTAAGCAGTGTTCCTCCATGGCCTGTGCTTCGGCTCCTGCCTACAGATTCCTGCCCTGAGCTCTTACCTATGGCTCCCTGATGAATTGTGACCTGGGAGATGAAAGCCAAATAAACGCTTTCCTCCCCAAGTTGGTATTGGTCAGAGTGTTTTGTCACAGCAATGGAAGGAAGACTAGAACAGAAATTGGTATCAGGATCATGGGGTATTGCTGTGACAGACATGACCTTGATGTTCTTGGGAGGATTGTGGAAGCGTTTGGAACTTTGGGCTGGAAAAGCCATTGAGTGTTTAGAGTTTGTTGCTGTGGAGCTTGGAACAGTTACACTGAAAGAGTTGTGGACAATGGAGGCCTGGCTTGTGAAACTTCAAAGGGAAGTGGAGACTATCAGGGCTGTTTGTGTGATATATTGAATTGAGAATCTGTGGTTTCTGGTTAACTGGGGCTGAAAAATCAGATGAAAGTAACAAGAGGCCAGCATCACCGTGGCAAAATCTTCTAGGAAGTATTTACTCAGGGTCAGCACAGAGAAGCTATGGCCCAGAAGAGGGCCGAGCCTCCATCTCAAGCTGGAAGCAGGACTTGGTAATGTATAAGAATCGCCTACATGGTTCTGGTGTTGAAAGCATGAAGGGGTCACAGAGGGCAGCTGAGGCTTGGCACCCTGAGAGGCCAGGAAAGGTCGTTGGTAAAGGTGCAGCCTCAGTTGTAGTGAAAACCCCAGGATTGAAGGGGTTATGGAGAGAATCTGAGGCTTTGCACCCCCAGAGGCCAGAAGAGGTCATTGGTGAAGGTGCAGTCTCAGTTTCAGTGGAGATGCCAGCTTTTTGGAGCTGCCAGGAACATGGGACAACCACCAAGGGCCCAGTAGGTGTGGAATGGAGCCAGCCTGGGTCTGCGAGATGAGCTGTGTGTGCTGTGGATGGCAGAGTCAGAGAAATGGAGCCACCAAAACTTTTTGGAGCCCAGAAGATCATGAGTGAATCCCACATATCCAGCCTTGAGTTACTTGGTTTGACTTGGGTTTTGCTTAAGTGTGCCCAATTCTTCCCTTTTGAAATAAGACAGTACTTGTTTTGGATTTTACAGGAGCCCACAGTTCAAGAGACTTTAAAAAGATGCTGTGAACTTTTAAGTGTTTGGATTTTTTAAGGACTGTGGGACTTTTAAGTTTGTACTGTCTTATGTTATGATATTATTAACATCATATCTTGGGGACAAGAAATGGAAAGGTTACAGTTTAATAGTGATGTGTTTGTGTCAAGTTGACAAGGGTCAGATATGCTGGATAGCTTTAGTTCTCAACTTGACACACCTGGGTTGAGGGAGCCTCAACTGGGGAATTTCCTCCATTGGACTGGCCTGTGGCCATGTCTTGGGGCATTTTCTTGATTTTTTGAGTGATGTGGGAGGGCCCAGTCCATTGTGGGTGGCACCACCCCTGGGCAGGTGGTCCTGTATTGTTTAAGAAAGCAGGTTGAGCATGGGCCAGGGGAGCAAGCCAGGAAGCAGCATTCCTCCATGGCCTGTGCTCCAGCTCCTGCCTACAGGTTCCTGCTCTGAGTTCCTACCTATGGCTCCCTGATGAATTGTAACCTGGGAGATGTAAGCCGAATAAACCCTTTCCTCCCCAAGTTGGCCCCACATCAATCTATCATCTGATACCTGGTGTGTGTGTGTGTATGTCAAGGACTGAGGACTCCCCAACTGTTCCTGGAGCTTTGGCTCAACTTGATCACTTACCGTTGACTCAGTCTACTTAATTGCCTGCCCATCTATCTGTTTGCCTATCTGGAATGACCTTCCTTTTCCTCCACCAAACTGATTTGGCCTTTCATCTCAGAGCTGAGACTTGTAGCAGCTCCCTCCTGGCACTGATCTGGTTCATTATCTTATCAATATAGACTCTTAGCCCACTTCTGAAACCTCCTGAACTCTGTTGCAGCCTTTTTAATTTGTATTCATTCTGTAATCCATATATATATGCATATAGATGTATAGATATATTTACTGTGTGCTGTGATGTATTATAAATAAGATTGTAATAAAAGAACGTTCGTTCACCTCAGCCAGGCTGCAAAGGTAGGTGTCATATAGCATTATATGACAAAATGCTATCATCTATGAACAAAAATTCCCAGAAAAGAACCCTGTGTCTTCAACTGAATCTTCTGCAAGGTTAATTTACTGATTAGAACTTCAGTGATTGTGGAGAGTTTTGAATGTATCAGGTCCAGAGCTTAATTACAGTTTATTTGGGGTTATCTTTAGCCATTCCTTGACTATCTTTGTGTCATATCTGACATTCTGTGACTAACAGATAAAAACCTTTTGGAATGTATTGACTTAACAAAACCCTAGTTTCAACCAACCAAAAGGCTAAGAGAATGTCATCAGATAGCATCTGAGGCCTGTAGCAGAATTTTTCCCACTTTGATATAACTTGCCTACTTAATTCTTCCAATTTATTCAAAAAGTTGAATCAAGTCATGTGTATATCAACAGATAAGTGGATAAAAAAATTGATGTATACATACAATAGAATGATATGCATCTATGAAAAGACTCAAAGGTCTGGAGCTTGTAGATATGGCTCAGGGATTAAGAGTGCATACTTTTCTTGCAGAGTACTGGAATTCAGTTCCAAGCATCCATGCTGGGTTGCTCACAACTGCCTGTAACTTCAACTCCAGGTGTTCTTATGCTTTTGGCTTCCATAGGCACCTGTACTCATGTACATATACCCCACCCACATACACATAATAATAAAAAAGAGTTGAAGTTCTGATGTGGCAAGGACCCTCCCAGAATAAAGGGAAGGTGACACAGCATGTTCTGTTTCTGAGTGAATGTATACAAGTCTGTCTGTCATGACCCTGTAGCATGGAACGCCAGTCAGAATATATGTTACCATATATGGGAGACAAAGAGAATAAACTGTAAAGGGGGAACTAACAGGAGTTATAAAGACTAAGCCCTACTGCATTCAGCATTCAGACTTTGAATGTGAATCCTTCAATAAACCTGCTTCTTGGAAGAAAAGCCTTGGTGTTTGACTCTGTACAAAACTCCTACAACACTGATACATTGCACAATATAGACAAATCTTGAAAACATTATAACTGAAACAAGTACAAAAGACATATTGTGATTATATTTACATGAGACATATAAAATAGGAAATTCGTGGACATAGAAGAAAGATTACCTGTGCCTGAGGGAGGAGATAATGGGGAGCGCTTGCTTATGGGTATAGTTTCTGTCTGGAATCATGAAAACTTCTACAGATAGGCAGTGGCAAGTAGTTTCAGGACATTGTGAATACAGTTGATGCTACTCAATAGTGCACTGAAAATATTTAAACTATAAACTCCATGTTGCTTATATTTTAATGGAATAAAAATTGAAAAAGCTATACCAAAAAATTAATTGAACACAAAATAATGGGGAGAAAAGCATAAGAATGGCACAGTGGTGGTGGAAGTTTGCGTAACTTAATTTATAGGTGGATGACAGGTGGGCTGGGAAAGAAAATGCCCCACAAACAGGTCCACAGCCAGTTTGATGGAGAAAATTCCTCAATTGAGGTTCCCTCTTCCCAGGTAGCTTTAGTTTCTATCAGGTTGACAAAAACTAACCAGCACATAATCTTTCCCAAATAGTGCTTTTATCTTCCCTGTCTCATGGTACTTCCACATTCTTAGAAGAAAAATAATGGCCACTGATGAAGAATCTTATATGTATTTGCTCACTGTTTTCTAGTATTTCATTGCTCATAATTATGCAGCCTTATCTTGATTGTATTAAAAATTCA
Organism: Nannospalax galili; assembly: GCF_000622305.1. NCBI lineage: Eukaryota > Metazoa > Chordata > Mammalia > Rodentia > Spalacidae > Nannospalax > Nannospalax galili. The sequence goes on from NW_008339924.1 coordinate 2,007,612, forward strand.
AACATTTTCAAACAGCTATGAGTTAAAGAGCATCATATAATTAACAGATTTAAAATATTTTAAATTATGTGTACTTATGTGTGTCTGTGTGGGGGTATATGCATGTATGTGAAGTGTTCACAGAGACCAGAAAAGGGCATTGAATCTCCTGGAGCTGGAGTTACAGGTGATTGTGAGCCATCCAGTGTGGGTGCTGGGAACTGAACTTGGATCCTCTGCAAGAGTAGTATTTGTTCTTAATTGCTGAGCCATCTCTCTAGCCCCAGTGTATTATTTTTAATTGTTAAATTAAGCCAAGCAGGTTGTCACTTGCAGGGGAATTCTACTTGATGTTGTGAAGTGTACAGACTGAGGAACTGAGCCTCAGAGCCTCCTCGGGAGCAGTCAGGATCTTGACTGGTACCGCAGAAAAGAACTTCAGGACAAGGCAGGGTAAAGCAAAGATGTTGAGTTTATTGAAGAAGTAGAAGGATAAGACACACCTAAAGAGAGTCAAGTGTGGGAGTTAGGAGAACACCCTTAAGAGCCTCAGCTTTAGCTATATCTGTGACTTCAGGGCTTTGAAGCTACTTAATCTGCAACTAAGTTTAGAAATTAGGAAAAGTATGTCTTATTTTTCTTATCCCAAGAATTCTGTCCTCGAAGAGGAGACTTAAAAGGTACAGTGTGCAGTTTTCAGGTAGAGAAGGGAGTACAAATAGAGATAGAAACCCTGATCAAAGAAATTTTTAAAAAGTTTGATTTTGAGATGAGTATGGTGGTGCATGCCTTTTATCCCAGCACTAAGGAGGCAGAGGCAGGCAGATCTCTGTGAGTTCAAGGGCAGTCTAGTCTGCATAGTGAGTTCCAGGCCTGTTTGGGCTACACTGGGAGAGACCCTGTCTCAAAAAAAGATTAATTTTAATTATGTGTATGTTTGTGTCTGGGTGTGGGTATGTACATATTAATGAAGGTGCCTGAGAAGGCCAGAAGGGGGCATAAGATCCCCTGGAGTTGGAGTTACAGGAGGTTGTGAGTCACCTGATGTAGGTATTGGGAATTGAACTTGGGTCTTCCGTAAGAGCAGTATATGCTCTTAACTGCTGAACCATCTCTACAGCCCCAGGAATTCTTACAAATATGTTGCAAGAAGGTTGGACTTAACATATGGTTCATTAACCATTTTTAACCACTTTGTTCATGATCTTAGAAAGGACAGTGTAGCTCTTTTGTAGGTGGTCTGGTCTGCTATGTTGAAATTCCTGGATTTCAGCAAGAGGGGCTTTTTCCCTTCTCATGTCACTTCTGTCTCCTAACCAGCTAGTCTCCCTCAAAGTCATAGCACTAAAATGCTTCACCGAATTAAAAAAAAAATCAAAGGAAAAGAGAAAGAAAAAAATCAAGATTTAAGATAAGCATTATGTGAATTGAAAACTTAAACTTTCTAAAATGCACACCTTGCAAGGTCTTACATGGGAATATACTATTTGTAGGTATGATTGAAAAGGAAAACTACTAGCCTGAGAACTATAATGTTCATGGCAAAATACCATCAGTATGTATGCACATGTACAGCATGTGCTATGGACCAGCGGAGCCTTGTCAAAAGTAATTGCCTGTGGGACTATGAAATGTCAGTCTAGCCATTTGTCAGAAGGTTAAATGCAGATTACCTCACAATGCTGTAATTCTACTCTTAGTTATAGATCCTACTGTAGACTGAATTGAGTATCTCCCACACAGATTTATATTGCTGAAGCCCTAACTCCCAAGATGACTATTTGGAGACAGGCCTTTGGGAGGTTATGAGGTTAATGAGTTCATAGGGAGGTCGTTATCTGATAGAATGTGTGGCCTTTGAGAAGAGGACCTTTTTATCTTTGTGTACGCACCCCAAAAGTCATGTGAGCACACACAGAGATAGATGGCAACCACACCAAGCCAATAAAAGAGGCCTCAGAATGATACTTATCCTGATGGTACCTTGACCTTGGACCACCAAATCTCCAGAACTAAGAGAAATAAATTTCCATTGTGAGCCCCAGTCTGAAATTTTGTTATGACATCATGAGTAGTGTTGTGTGACTTTTCCTAGGGAGACATGAACAAACATCTATTCACCCTAGATAGCATATGAAGAACAGAACAAAAATTAATCCATCCAAGTCCAACTTGTTTTACTGGGATTTACTTTCAGGTGAGGGGTTACTTATAGGAACATGAGTGACTTTCAAACAGCTATATCACTGAAAAGTTCTATCCCAGCATGGGTGATGACCTCCTGAAAACTGAAAAGATAAATTTCTTCCTTCAGTTAACCTTCCATATCCTATAAAGTCTGCTTTAGCAGTACCCTAGACCATATACAGCTGAGGCATAATTACATGTAGCTGGGGGTGGGTTAGGAGGGAATGAGTGGCTGGAATCTGAAGATGGCAAGTTTATTGATGAAGGAGGGAGAATATAAGACAGAAACAATACAATATATGGAGATATGAACATGATGGGGCCTTAAAAGGAAGAAGGGGCTTCTCTAAACAGCCTGGAGAGAAGCTTCATTGAGAGTGATGGGGCGGGGGGGGGCGGAGAGAGAGAGGGAGAGAGAGAGAGAGAGAGAGATTGTGAAAGGGATGGTGGTGATGGTGGTAGTAGTAGGGAGGGTAGAGGAGCCTCTTCAGAGAGCAGCCTTTATCTCTGGACCAAATCCTCCTGAGCAGTCTCTCTGAGGAACAATCCCCAGAACAAAGGAAAGGTCTGACTTAAAAAAAAAAATAACCTTTTAGGAGTGGTGGGAAGTTTCACATCAGGTGATTTAGTTCAACACAGTATATGTGACAAGGAGCATGGAGGAGCTAGGTACCATAAATTGAGAGCTGTCAAGTCACAGCACAGACTGCTTTTTCATGCCCTCTCTGAGAGAACTGCAGGGAGGTGTGACTTGAATCAGGCTATGGGATCAGGCCTAAAGATATAGGCCCGTGTTCTAACAATGAGTACATGTTCTGGAGTGTTCTTAACATAACAATTCTCAACAGATAAGAGTTGAAAACAGCTCAAATGTCCATCAAAGAGTAAATAAACAAAATGTCAAATATATATGTTCTATCATATATATATATATGATAGAACATGATCTAATCACAAAAGAAATGAACAGTGCATACATGAATCTTGAAAGTGGAAGAAGCTAGACACAAAAATTCACATAGTGTATGATTCACTTATATGAAATTCTCAGAATCAATAAATCTACAGAGTCAGAACACAGACCTATTAGTAGTAAAGAATTCACTTTGGAGTGTAGGAACTACAACGAACTGTGATTACACCACATTGTGACTATAAAACAACTGAATAGTTATTATCATGTGCATTCCACCTCAGTAAACTATTTTTTAAAAGATTAATGAATACTGGTGGTTACCACTACATCTTTATTTAGTTTCCCTTTTTAATTTGGTCCCTTCAAAAACTGGCTAAATTACAGAGCATGAGACAGTGGATCCCCTAAAACAGTAAAAATGTGGCCTAATGGTAGCCACTATGCAGTAGTTGGTATCTTGTGAGCCATTCCTTCCACATACTAGTGTTTAAACCCAGGACCTTGTGCATGCTAGGTAAGTGCCACATTGCTGGCCCAAGCTTTGGTATCTTTATAGAGTGAAATAATGGAAGCTTGGAAACATGGTATATGATTACAACTAGAAAAATGTAGTATATTCTAAACCTACTGAGAGGGACCATTATTTGTATTTACATAGGGCCAACAGTTTTATAATTGTACATATCAATAGTTCTTCCTGAAGCTATGCTAGTTCTACTTTGTAGTAGTATACTTTGAGAGTAACTTGACCTCATGCAGTACCTCAGTCCAAATGACACAAGCTAACTGTATTTGGGGAGCTAAGTACTTGGTAGGATGCATGCACTCCAAAGGGTGAAAATACGAATATTCTAGTGCCTGCCACATTGTAAAATTTTGAGGTTTATTTGTATGGGTTACCTCAGTGCATGGAGTGCAAAAATGAACTGATGACCCATTCAAGGGTGACATTAAAAGATGGTAATCCAAGAAGCTACACACATTTGATAGAAGGAAGTGGCCTGAAGTTAGGGTATTTGTAGGTTATAGGGTCAAGCTAGTTGTTTGGATACTGAAAAGAGCAAGATAAATAAAAATATTAGGTACAGGAGAGTCTGCAGGGATATAAACATACAGTTATTGTCTGTCAACAAAAATTAAAAATAGGAAGACTGGGGGCTAGAGAGATGATTCATGGTAAGAACATGTACTACTCTTGTAGAGGACCCAAGTTTGATTTCCAGCACCCATGTCCAGTGGCTCACAACTACCTGTAATTCCAACTTCAGGGTATCTGATGCCTCTGGCCTTCACAGGCACCCATATGCATGTGCACATACCCATACACCCACGTACACATAATTAAAAAGTAACATAAATCTTGCCAAGCGTGGTGGCGCACACCTTTAATCCCAGCCCTTGGGAGACAGAGGCAGGCAGATCTCTGTGAGTTCAAGGCCAGCCTGGTCTACATAGCGAGTTCCAGGACAGCTGGAGCTACAGGGAGACCCTGTCTCAAAATAGACAAAAAAGTAACATAAATCTTGAAAAAATAGAAAATCTGTATCTGTTGGGCAAATAATCAAAGGCAAATAATCTTTGTTTTGTAGGTGAATGACCAGCAGTGAATATCAGTGCAGAAGAGACACTGACTAATCAAGTAGGAAAGAGAAGCTGAGCGGTAAATGCCAGCCAGTTTCTGCCTTTGACTGACCCAGTATCTACTCAGGGTCTCATGAGCAGAATGGCCACAATGGTGGAATTGATAGCTGCCCAGGGTCTCAAAGATGATTGACTAATGTTACTAATTATGCAACAAAGGCCAGCAATGAACCCTAACATCTATCATTTTTGAAGAGACTAACCAGCCACTTGGTGCCAAAATGATCAAATCAGTCTATTCTCTCCCAGCAGTTTCCAGTCTTTTATGTTTTAGATAAAAGCTATGTGTTGTATGTTCTAGGTATGGATTTGCCTGCAGAGCCTTATCCAGCACCATGAAATCTACAAGGCATTTTAGTGTTTGCTTTACCAATGTGGTGTCTTGCAAACTATCACTTCAGGCCAAGTCACCTACTTTATAGCCTTGTCGTTCAATGGTGGCACATGGCTATGGGCCCACTGCTATATTGTCTATAAGCTACTGCTCCAATAGGGCAATGGCGGTCCTTCTAAAGACCCAAATAAGATGGTACTTTGGAGGTGACACTCTTGGGATGGGGCCTTTCAAGATGTGCTATACATCTCAATGGTCAATATATGGTTCTGTGCTCCATGCTTAGTGATCAGGGGTTGATACTGGAGTGCCCTGCTCACCATCTCTCAGTGACACACTTGGGGGAAATTGTGCTTCCTTTTTTGCAGTTGCAGACTCTATGAGTGGATGTCTTGGGCTAGGATTTCCATTAAGTGACACAGTAAGAGTTCCACAAAATATAAAGCCATGGCTGCTTCCTCAATATTTAAAAAAAAGTTCATCATTCTGGAAAGAGGTAATTGACCCTCATTATCATTAGCAAGAAAGGATGGTGTTATACAATAGAGGCAGGAATGCATTTGGTACTCAGCTATCTGTGCCATTGTTAAGGTACTCTCATATCTAGCTCTAAGTAAACTATAACCTAATAAATGTTCAGATCCTTCAGGAAAGAGGAGTGGGATCCATGGAATCCACTCCCCAGACCAGCAGAAATGCTAGTCAGGGGATGGTAGTAATAAAGGGAAATGATGTTTTGGTCTCCAAGAGGGTCTAAATGTAGCATCAGGGATTTTCCTTTCCTAGAGACTCTCCTCTTACTTTTCAAGAACCTATCAGTCGGAATCCTGGGGAAGTGTTTCTGACTAGGATGAACTATTTAAGGAGCAGATGGATATGAGCAACAGCTGTGGATGCTGTTGGTGCCTGTCTAAGAATCCACCCACTAAATACTCCCATGTGTTGATGGATAAATGTAGTTTCCCTTTTTCCCAGAGAAGTGTCTGAGCTAAAGCAGGGGGCACTCTGTCCTGGAGGATACATGCTGTCTCTTCTACCTCATGCACTTCATAGACAGTCCTCCCTTGGTAGGCCCAAATCTGGGGCAGTTTGTCCTCCAGAGCTTCCCTGTGATTGGAGGTGACAAAGCTGGCCTCTAGCTGAGATCATAACCTTATTGTCTCACCTCCTTCTGTTTCCTTTATTCATCTGAGAAACCTGTCATAGGCCATCTAAAAATTGCCTTCTCAGGCTGTTTCTAGGGGAACAGTTTCTAGAATATGAACCCTATCTCAACAATGCTGTTTGTATTTTTAAAATATTGGGCTGGATACACTCCAGTGGTGAAGCACTTACCTAGCATGTATGAAGCCTTGGGTTCAATCCCCAGAATGCAACACACTTACTCCCCCAACCTACTAATCATTTACAGTAACTAAAAATTTCATTTTTCTCTTTAAAAAAAAATCTTACTTTGGGGGCTGGAGAGATGGCTGTTTTTGCAGAAGACCTGGATTTGAATCCCAGCACCCACATGGCAGCGAACAACTGTCCGTAACACCAGTTCCAGGGGATCCGAGAGCCTCTTCTGTTCTCCACAGGCATTGCATGACACAGGTGCAATTACCTACATGCAGGCAATATACACATACACATAAAAATAATAAAGGGGCTGGAGAGACCACTCAGTGGTTAAGAGCACTGGCTGCTCTTGCAGAGGACCCGGGGTTCAATTCCCAGCACCTACATGGTGGCTATGAACTGTCCTTAACTCCAGTTCCAGGGGAATCTGAAGCCCTCTTCTGACCTCTGTGTCACTGCACGACACGGGTGCACTCACATACATGCAGGCAATACACTCATACACATAAAATAAAAACAATAAATATTTTAAAAAAAAAATGACAACAAATGCTGGCAAGGGTGGGGGTAAAGAGGAACACTCATCCACTGGTGAGGGGGTTTTGAACTTGTGCAACCACTTTTGAAATAGGTATGAACTCTTAAAAAAATAAAAATAAATAGGCCAGGCATGGTGGTGCACACCTTTAATCCCAGCACTTGGGTGGCAGAGGCAAGTGGATCTCTGTGAGTTCGAGGCCAGCCTGGTCTACATAGTGAGTTCCAGGACAGCTGGGACTACCCGGAGACCCTGTCTCAAAAAGACAAAAGAAAAAAAAATAGCCGGGCAGTGGTGCAAGCTTTTAATCCCAGCACTTGGGAGGCAGAGGCAGGTGGATCTCTGTGAGTTCGAGGCCAGCCTGGTCTACATAGCGAATTCCAGGTCAGCTGGGGCTACAGGGAGACCCTGTCTCAAAAAGACCAAACATAAATAAATAATAAATAAAATATTAAAAAAAACTTACTTCATCAAGGCAATGCATTCCTGAAAATTCTTGGTCAGAAACTGAACATCTATCATTTACTTAAAGGGGAAACATGTTATTGAGATCCCCAGTCTTTTAATAAAAATTTAAAAAAAGCCCCAAACCAAACCCAACAAAACAATCCCCCCAAACCACACTAAATTCCACTTAAGTGGTCTTTAGTTGATCAAGAGTTTACTTGGGCTACCCTGTGGCAGTCTTCCCTCATTAATGTGGTTGATGTTTTCCTTTGTACACTTTAGATCCACGAAGCAAACACATATACTGTTTGTGAAATTTAATCTTTATTGTAAAAAAGGATACAATACAAAGAAAACAATGAATAAAATTCAGATGATGCTGGACAATCATAAATGCCAACTAGCTTCAGGCAGCAGGTCTTCCTCTGTAGTTCTCCGACACCTACAGAAGGTGTGTTTTTACTAATCCTAGAGAAATGGAGGACAGCCTCCTATTCTGAGGGAGGCTTTGAAAGAAACTGTGGTTCCTGTGGTGGGGCACAGTAATGTGTGCATTACCAGATACGGCTAGACTTGTCATCTGTTTCTATTTAACTGTAATGCAAACTTGTTCCTGTGATCTCAGCCTGACCCAGAAGTGGTCCTGAAACACTCAGTACTAAAAAAAAAATAAAATCTGAAATGAACAGTTGTCTGTCCAAAACATTGTTTAAAAAAGTTTGTGGGGAGACTCAAAGGGAAAAGGGACATAGGTGTCACACGTGCTGCAGGGGAATGGGGCAATTGGGTTAGCAATCATTCTCTTGGCAGGTCAAGGTCCCTGAGGTCAGTTTGGAATGAAAAACTACAAACATCTAAATGTCCACTAAATCACATGAACATATTCACTGATTCTACACTGCCTGGTGGGATGGGGAGATGTGAGACACTGACTGGTCCCTCACTCTACTGCTGGAAGTTGGTGGGATGTCACATTGGTCCAGTGTGCTTGTTTTGACCTCATCCTGAACCACAGGACAGTGAATTTGCAGGAAGTTGAGCAGGGGTAGCCTGGAGAAGTTCTCCAGAGATGTATGAGTATTCCAAAAGGCTCCCCAGCACCCCAACTCATCTATATGCTGCTGTCCTCTGATCAAGGGGGAGACGGGTTCTTGACCTGTCACTCTGCTCTTGGTCTGCTGTATTTTCCTCGTTCTGCTCCAACTTGAAGTTCTGCGAACAAGGTCACAGGTGAGACCTGGCCCTGCATTTGACCAACAACAGCTCTAAGATATTTAGGGGTAGCAAAGGCAGACAAAACATCCTGTATTAGATTGTATTTCACATCACTGAAGAGACTGCCTACTTTTTCTGTCCCGTTAGAAACTGGGCCTGACTTACCTCGAGCTCCTGTAAAACCTCATCCATGAAATCCTGGGAACTTTGTTTGTAAGCCACAGCTAATCGAATTGCATCATTGAAGAGCTAAAGGTGAGGCAGAAATGGTAGAAGCAAAGTGTGGCAGTGGTCAGAGGATCCTGGACCTACCTTTATAACCAACAATATCACCCTCAATGTATCTTCTCCCTATTGCCCTGATCCTATGCATAGTCAGTAGACAAATGTAGCCTGACCAGCCTCTTCTCTCTGTTTTACATAGCCACCACTCACCGTCCCTGTCCTCTTCCCTTCCCTTCTAGCCTCCCTGCAACTTCAGAACCTATAACCCACCTCACCCGCCTGCCTTTGGTCTGCCATTACCTTTACAACATTGGTACCATCGGCTGCTGAGACAAAGTACAGGGGCAGGGAGAACTTCTTGGCAAAACTGAAGTTTTTTTGTGTCATCTGTATATCTGCTGCAGAGAGAAGTAGGGCATTGGCCTGTCCATCCAGGGAAAGGGAAGAGTTTGGAGAGAGGGTCAATGGAGGCTCTGTGCTAGAAAGTTGGGAAGGGACATTAGGTAATGTGCTCTCAAAAGAGTTCAGGTAACAGGAATTTATGTACTGGGAGGACGTTTGTATTACTAGCATATTTACTGGGAAGGGAATATCTTGGGAAGGCAAATAACTGAAGGTGGCCCATCCTGGGAAAGGATGTGTGTGGTGCTGGGTCCCCAGGAATTACTGTCACCCAGGTAAAGGGATGGCCCCACCATCGATTTTATTGGCCACCAGGATGCATGGGATCTCCGGCCTGAACTCCCGAAGTTCTGCATACCAGGTACTCAGGTTCTTATAGGTGATTTTCCTCTGGACATCAAATACCTGTAGAGAGTAAAAGTTCAGGTATGTCAAGGTACGGTATCATCTCCAGATGATATATAGCTAAGTAGGAGTGTGTAAACTCAGACCAGTGCCCTCAGAAAAGGCCTGAGAGAAACCAATAGACATGCATACAGATGGGAAGTCACTCCCAGACAGAAAAGAGGTGAGCTCAAATATCAAATGCCAGAGCAGAACTGAAGCTAAAATGGCTAAGGCTGACCTTCCTGTTCCTGGGGGTGGGGAGTCATCAGATTTCTGGGGTTACATAGCCGCATTTGCCTTACCTCACACCCTCTTTTTTTTAGTACCCTTAGTTATAATAAAAAATCTGGAACTTAGGGGCTGGAGAGATGGCTCAGTGGTTAAGAGCACTGACTGGTCTTGCACAGGACCTGGGTTTGAGTCCCAGCACCCACATGGAGGCTACGTACTGTCCTTAACTCCAGTTTCAGGGGGATCCAAAGCCCTCTTCTGACCTCCGTGACATTGCACAACATGGGTGCACTCACATACATGCAGGCAATACACTCATACACATAAAATAAAAATAATAAATAAAATATAAAAAAATTGGAACTTCTCAAGGGTTTTTGTACTTGGGGGACTTGGAGGAACAGGTGATGAGTCCCTTCCTTACTCTCTGTCATCACTGTGGGTGTCTACCAGCTGGCAAGCCCCTGCATGTGGCCTGTATATGTACATGACTGTCAGTCTATGTACAAGTGGTTAGAGTCCTGCAGGTGCGCAAAGGAAGAGCAACTCAAGATTGGAAGAGGCTGCACAGAGGTGGTGGCATCTCAGCAGAGACTGAACCATAAGCAGCATTTTCATGGAATGGACGTAAATTCCAGAGGGTTGAGGGAAGAGCAGAGAGTGTATGTGTGAGAGAATGGACCAGTTTCTTCTGTATCCCTTTTGCTACTGCTACTTATGGATGAAATGATGCCCATTCACAGTGAGAACAAGGTTACAAATACTGTAGGAGGTGGGGCCAGAAGTGTGGGTGGTGCCAAATGCTACAAAGTGCCAGGGCAGACTTACATAACAAGGATGCCAATTTATCCATCCCATTTGTTCTTATTAGGGACACACCTGTTTCTTCCTTTTGTGATTAGGGCCAGACTGAGGTTATGTGACTTAATGGAGCTAGGCCATAGTACAATATCGATTCTACTTCATTTTCTTTGGGCACTCAGTCTTGAGGTCCAATTGCCACTCTGTGAGCAAATCCACATTAGCTCGTACTGAAAAAGTACTCAGGGCAGACACAGAGCAGTACCTGATCATGGACCAGCCTGCTGCCAGCATGTGGTGAGATGACTGTGACTCAGCTTAGGAGTTTTCTCAGCTGAGATCCCAGACACTGTGGATTCCTGATGCAGAAAATTGTTTTGTGCCATCAAGTTTGGGTTTTGTGTAAAACCTTGAATGCTGTTCTAAGAAGTCTGGGTGACTAAAGTTCTCACTTGGAGACAATTCCTAGGGTTCATAATTAAGACAAGCAGACTATGGGATTTAGTTGCAGTTCAGTGGTAGAATATGTTCTTAGCATGCACAGAGCCCTGAGTTTACTCCCCAGTACCCAAACCAAACCAACCCAAATCAAAGAAGTCTCACCTCAAACCAGTCTATTGACTCATGTGTTACATAGGCTTGGTATTAGAGAAAATGTTTTATTAAGTAGACCAAAAGTAAAACATACTCTTCAGCATATAGTAGTGGCCTGCAAAATGAGCCTAGGAATTCATAGGCAGGACCTCCTAGGATACATAATCTCTTGAGCCGCATACACACTGAACTTCAGGTACTTCTGTGGCATCTACTACCCCTAGCCACTGGGTGGAACCCTGGTGACTATAGTACAGTGAGAGACTGGGAGGGAGGTGAGGACTAGTTTGAGAGGGAAAGGTCCTTCAGAAGCAGTGGGCAACAGTTGAGGAGGCCCTAGGAGCTTGACTGTGCTTGCCCATCAGGAAGGCACTGTGGCTCTGGTTCAGCCAGGTCAGGCTTGAACACTATATCTGCTGTTGAAGTCCAGCTTCTTCACCTTTGTTTTATCTGCCCTCATCTGAGGACAGCCCTTCTGGCATGTTCTTAGTTAGAAGCTCTGGGGTGAAGCATCTGGGTGGCCTTGAACCCCCTTCAACATGCCCAGCTCTGGTAATGGGACCGAGGACTGATGAGCCTCTTGTCCCCTCCACCCATTATGTCAATTTGCCCAGTTTACCACCCAGCTGGTTTCATACCATGATGCAGGCGTGGGCCTTGTAGTAATAGGAGGCATGCATGCTCTGGAACCGCTCCTGGCCTGCTGTATCCCAGAAGTCTGCAACATGAACACAACTCTGACTGATGTGGCTGGAGGGCAGAGAGACCTACATGCCCCAAGCATTTCTGTGTACATATCTATGTAGAAATATGGGTGTGTTGTGAGAGGTAGCATACACTGGTATATATAGGAGGACACAGAATCAGGAGGAAGGACAGTGCAGACAGAAAGTCCCAGAAGCGGGAATGTAAGTGCCCCGTAGACCCTTCAAGACCTAAATTTTCACAGATGGTGAAAAGGCAGGATATAAGGCCTGGTAATCCCACTGAAAGATCAAGGCTTACATTTGAAAAAGTCAGACCACAGATGTTATTTCTTTATATTAGCCGAACAAGAAGCCCTGCAATGAGGAAATCTACTGCCTGGTAGGCCTCTGTTTTCCTTTTCTCTCTGACAGGAATAATCTTCCAATGTCTGCTTTTCTGAACTCTGCTCTGCACACTTGTCCTGGCCTGGGCGTCATTAGAGACTATATGCCCTTGTGTATCTCCTTCCATGCTTTCTGGCTCTCCATTTTCCTCTCTCCTTCACTCTCTCCCATGGATTTCCTTTCCTAACCCCCTTTCCCTGCCCAGCTCAGTATGGCCCGGGTACATGCTGCTCACCCACAAGGATGGTCTTGCCGTCTACAGTGGCTGTGTGCTTATACAGAGTCAGAGCATACGTGGACAGTTGCTGTGGCTGACTAGATGCATGTTAAGGAGCAAAGGTGAATAAACAGAGGAGTAAGGAAAGAGGGGAGTGTTTGTGTGATAGAATAGGCCCTTTCCTTACTTTTTAAAAATTATTTTAAATTATCTGCGTGAGTTTGTGCATGAGTGCAGTGCTGGAGTTACAGGCTGCTGTGAGCTGTCTGACAGATTCTGGGACTTGAACTTAGGTCCTCTGGAAGAACAGGACATGCTCTTAACCACCAAGCCATCTCTTCAGCCTAGTTTTTGTTGTTTTGTTTTTTGAGATAGGTTTTCCCAGTGTAGCTCAGGCTGATCTCAAACTTGTCATTCTACTGCCTCTGTCCTCTATTTATAAAGTTAAAATTTTAAACTGAATGAATTATACAGACAGAGCCAGTTTCAACAGCACAGGGTCTACAGAATAGTGAGGGTAGCAGGGGCTAGGAGCATGTCCTGGACATCTAACATGGAGTAGGATTTTAATAAACTGTCTTAAGCAGCATCATGAAGTTGGAAAATACAACTGTAGATACATCAACTCCTTCATGGACTCAGTTCTTATAGGGTAGAAAGGAAATACTGACTTTAAGCAGTAAGTAATATGACTGTCTAATGGATAAAAGCACCCATAGTCAGGTAGCTGACAAAGTATATATAAACCCAAGTTCACTTGTGTGTGAAACTCTTTAAGAAAAAAATCTGGGAAAAAGCATTTCTTGAAGCCGAAATATTCTGGACAGTTTAATGAGCAAAGCCAAAACAATACAGATAGGATGGGTGCACAGGAGTGTTTGGTGTAGCTTGAACAAAATATCTAGATTCTAGGGTGAGTGACATCAGCCTTTTGGGGTTAGGGCCAGGGCAGAGAACAGAGTCCTGCAGTTCTTGCCTGCAGTTCTCAGTGGTCCACCTGGAGAACTTTTAAAGAAGCTCTCAGTTATAGGTAAGTTCTTACTCCAAATCTATATGATGGGAAGAGGACGGAGCTGGTATCTTATATTTTACAAAATTTATTCACATCACAGACTTTTTAAGCTCTGAGATGAGAGGTTAAGTGACTTGCCCAAAGTCAGAACTGCTAAGTAGGAGGCAGGGTTTGAATCAAGGCATTTGATTCAGACTAAGTGTTGCCTGCTATTCTTCCTGTCTTCCTAGTGGAAATCCAAATATGAGTATGCTCTAGTAGCAACAGCCTGTATTATTGGCTGTGGTATGGGTCAACCAGTGAGGAGCCAGTGTGAAGGAAACCTATTGGTCTTCTCTGGGCTGCTGGTATAAAGGAGTAGACAGGAGGTTAAACTGCATGAGAGTTGGAGGAGACATAGGAACAGGGGGAATTTCAAGCCCTGAAGGATACAATCCATCCATGAGAAACCTCTCCATGAGCCTGCAAGGGAAATATGAGAGGTTGTAGGTCAGGCAGCATCTTAAATATTTTTCTCTTTGTTCCTACTTTATATCCCTGTGATGATAACTTCTAGTTACAGTTTTTGTTAAGTTTGCAACATAGGAATTACAGTTGCCTAGCCCACACAGTCAAACCACTGGTATACTATGAGGACGAGTCCACATGAGGCTCTCTGATCCACTGATTCCATCTCACACACTGCTGCACATATAATTACCCCTGTTTAAGTATGAGGAATCTGAGGCCAGAAGACTGTTCACCATCCAAATTGTATCTCCTGAAGACTCTGAAGTCCTAAGGCTTTGGTCAAATGCCATCTAAGCAGGGAGACTGTCTCTGATGATTCTGTAACAGGGAAGAAGTCCACCTAGTGTGTATTCCTTCATCTCT
>NW_008339924.1:2023012-2025279 GCF_000622305.1 Nannospalax galili
AAAAAAAAAAAAACTAACAAGAAATATTAACACCCCTGTTATGGTCAATTTCAATTGTCAACTTACTTCTATCTAGAAGAACTTGGAAAAGGTATCCTGGGCCTGCCTATGGGAGTTGGGCACACTAAAACTGGCACAGAACTCCTGAGTACTATTGAAAGAAATAAGGTTTTTCTCACCCACCCGCCTTCTCCCAGGCAGTTCCCATCATGACACCTCTCTGGAACAAGTTGCTTGAGGTATTTCTAGGGGGTTGGGAACAAGGCTGTCTTCAAAATTCTCCCAGGCAGTTCCCATCATGACACCTCTCTGGAACAAGTTGCTTGAGGTATTTCTAGGGGGTTGGGAACAAGGCTGTCTTCAAAATTCTCCCAGGCAGTTCCCATCATGACACCTCTCTGGAACAAGTTGCTTGAGGTATTTCTAGGGGGTTGGGAACAAGGCTGTCTTCAAAATGTCTTGGAGACTAGTGCTGAGGTAGTCTTTGATGCTCTGTTAACAATGTAGACTATTTTTTTCATTATTGCCTCAAGTGGGGTTGGCCTGGAATATGGGGTTAGGTAGGCAGGTCCCCTTGGGTTTCTCTCCAGTCCACATTTCCCTAAAGGTCTACCATTTATTCAGTAAAAAATCTGGTTTCCCCTTGCCTGCCATTTGTGGTCTCATGAACAAAGAAAGAGCTGATATTTATTGGGTAACCATCCCAATCATTACTTTTGCGGGATATTGTTGAGGTCAAAGCAACTGTAAAATACTACAGCAGAGCTTCAATTTGAATGTGTGGGGTGGAGAAGTAAATGTGAATGGCCTAAAACTAGCAAGGCCACAGAATTATTTAAAGTAGAATATGAGGTAGGCTGGGAACCTGTGGGACAGAAGACTAAACCAGACATTTAGGTAGGAACAACTTTCTTATCCTGTGAAGGCAGAAATGGGCATGTACCCTCAGTAGCACCACATGGGCAAGAGATAGGATGTCTCATGGAGATAAGTCACAACCATTTCAGTCTTTCTTCACCCCTCCAGGTGGAGAGTTCCACACCTGTACAGGTAGACACTCAAGTCAGAATAAGCTGATCCTTAACATCATTACAGTCATTGCTATCCATTTTTTTCAATCTCTGGGAGTTCCTCCAAGAAACCATCTTTACTACCTTTATTCAACCTGTTATTTTTCTCTCTCCATTCCTACTGTCCACTCCAGCAATCCCTCAGCCCACAGTCACGTAGGGACAGTCCATTTCCTACCTCCTTACTCTGGACTATTCCAGTAATTTCCAGGGTGACCTACTGTATTCTACTCCACAATTTCTGTCAGGACTCATAGAAAATGCCCTGATTTCTGTCCTTTTGACTTGCTTCCATTCCCTCCTCAACATACTCCCATGTACATCTGGGCTCCAGTTAAGACTCCCTCTCTCACTAGCCCACAGAAGCCATGGTCCTCTGTGTCCATGTAGGACTTTTTTATCAACTCAGACCCATTCCTGGCCTGATTTTCTTCCCTAATTTTCCAACATACTTTGACTTGCCCACTGCACTGTCTCCCAGGCAGATGATTTTCACGTTGTCATGAGCATCATATTTCTTTTGGTTCAGCTCACAGTTCTTGGTTTTGTCGCCAGCCATTAGCCCCTGGATGTAGACAAGAGCCAGCTGTGGAATCTTGTCAGTCTGGAAAAGTCAACAAGAGGCTGCTGTTAGAGAAGAGTAATCTCAATTAAATCTAGATTTTCTTCCTCCTGGACAAGAGCTAAAGAGAGGGCCCAAAGACACCCATACCGCCCCCCATTCACCAACAACTTGGCTGCCACCTCCTGAGTCTTAGGGCTGTAGCTTTGTCTCTAGATTCTCCTGTCAACTCCCTACTGCAGGTGTGTTCAGGTCATACCTCCTATGCTACCTTCCATGCTAGATTTACAAGTTCAACAGTCAGGCTTTCTTACTTGTAAAACACAACCAACAACCAAAAAATATTGCTCATATCACACAGCAAGTGTGAGACTATTTGGTAAAAACAAGCAGACACAGACCACATAATCAATGATGCCTGACCCACATTTTTCATTTTTTTTTTTTTTTTGGTTTTTTTTTTTTTTTTTTTTTTTTTTTTTAGCACTGGATCAGAATCAGAAACGGCCCTCATGTGATGATGGCTGAGGCGGAGTTTAACTCTTTTATTAACCCCATTTGGGAAAAAGCTGGTTTCCACATTGTGAGCACAGCAAGTCCTTAAATGGATTACTAAGAAAGAGGGAATAATTGAT
>NW_008339924.1:2025466-2032949 GCF_000622305.1 Nannospalax galili
TGCCTCTGCCTCTCAAGTGCTGGGATTAAAGGCATGTGCCACCACGCCCGGCCTTGACCACATTTTTTAGTATCTCCCCCTTCTCTGTCCACCTGCTGACATCACCCTCCCTCAACATGGGTATTCCTCAAAACTCTATTTTAAACTTCTAGTTTCAACCATTTCCTAAATGAAGGTGATGCAAACAGTACCTAAGCTGAGATTACTCACTCACTGCTTGACTCAGATATGTAATTGTCCACCAGGCTTGTAACTAGGAGACTAGGGCATACAGGCATGCCACAAGTTAAAACCGTGTATATTCCCATCACTACCACCCAATGTAACATCATCCCCAGCCTGTTCCACTCTCTTCATACCCAAAAATTATTTGGTAAACATTTCTAAGAAGGTACTTCAACCTGATTCTGAGCTAGCTGGGCACACAGAAATAATACTATGGCAACAACAAAGCAGCAGAAACTCGCCTTCACTTAACAGTCACATGAGCAGACCTTGCAGTGGACCACAGTAAGGGCTATGATAGAGGTGAGCACGCCGGCCAAGGACAGAAAACAGCAACAGGATCCTGAGTATACACGAGACTGTGCTCCCGCACAGCTACTGCCTCAGCATACCATGGAAGTGAGTCTTGCTCACTGCAGTATTGTCAGGCTCTAGAGTAAACCCAATTGAGCATGGTGAGGCCTCTGCCCCTTCCACCTCCATCCTGTAGGGAGGGCAATCCATTTGAAACCCAAACCCGGCTTTAGTGGCGGTCACTGTCCTCGCGGTCTAGGGGGCAAGTTCTCTTTCAAGAGGCAAACGTTTCTGGGCACCCACCAAGCCTGGCCGCCACCTTCCGTAAGGCCGCGCGCAACTGCCTTGCCTAGCCCCATCCTCCCAAGGCCCGGGGCTCTCGAGGGGCGCTTTGTTCTCACTGCGGCCTCGCGAGGGCTGGGGGACCCGGGACGCCACCGACGCGCTTGCCCCAAACAGCCCTCGGACCGCTCAGTCCAGCCGCTCAGCTCACCTGCTCAGCAGACCACACCACACTAGCGGCTGGGCCGCGTCCCTGCGGCTGCTACGCAACCGCACCAGGACCCCGAGCAGGGCTGTCCGCCTAGAGCCCGAAGGACGCCGCGCGGCGCGGGCTGACTAGCGCAGTGCCTGATTGGCAGGCAGACTTTCTAGTGGCACCCTAATTACCACAGCAACAGACTAGCTATTGGCTTGGTGCAGGGGTGGGGACCGCAGGTTGCTGCAGCTGTGATACCTTGATAGGATTAAATCTAAACATGTTTCTCTACTTTATTAAACTGAGGGCTGAGATGTATACAGCACATGAAGTCGTGTGAATGTGTGCATTTTAGGAAAAATTTAGCAAAAGAAAATTCTCTGAATGCGCAATGATAAAAAATTAATTCAAAATGAAATTTGTAATGAATCTTGGTGTTTCTGGGAGCGCTCCCCTTGTGCAATCTTATGGATTCTGTAAGCCTTAGCTTTGAACACTGCTCATGTTAAACTGCCTCAGACAGTCAGGAATACTGGAGGGTTTTAGGGTTAGGGTTAGAGAGTTAGGGTTAGGGTGTTAGGGGTTAGGGGGTTAGAGGTTAGGGTTTAGGGTTTAGGGTTAGGGTGTTAGGGTTGGGGTTGGGGTTGGGGATAGGGGTTAGGGGTTAGGGTTAGGGTTAGGGTTAGGGATTGGATTAGGTTAAGGTTAGATTTAGGGATAGGTTTCTGGATACGTTTAGGGTTAGGGTTAGTGTTAGGGGTTAGGGGCTAGGGATTAGGGTTAGGGCTAGATTAGGGGTTAGGGTTGGGGTTAGGGTTAGGGTTAGGGTTTTAGTGTTAGGGTTAGGGGTTAGGGTTAGGGTTAGGATTTAGGGTTAGGGGTTGGGGTTAAGGTTTAGGGTTAGGGTTTGGGATAGGTATAGGATTAGAGTTAGGGTTAGAGGTAAGGTCAGGATTAGGGTTAGGGTTAGGAATAGGGTTAGGGATAGGGTTTGGGTTAAGGATAGGGTTAGGGTTAGGATTAGGTTTAGGGTTAGGAATAGGGTTAGGGTTAGGGATAGTGTTTTGGGTATGGTTAATGTTATGGATAGGGATATAGTTAGGGTTAGGTATAGGGTTAGGATTATGGTTAGGATTAGGGTTAGGGTAGGGTTAGGGTTAGGTTAAGGGTTAGGGTTAGTGTTAAGGTTAGGGATAGGGGTAGGTTTAGGTATGGGGTTAGGGATAGGGTTAGGGTTTGGGATAGGGATAGGATTAGGGTTAGGGTTACTGTTGGGGTAGGGTTAGGGTTAGGGATAGGTTTAGGATTGTTAAGGTTAGGGATAGGATTAGGGTTAGGATTAGGGTTAGGGATGGGGTAGGGGTAGGGTTAGGGATCAGATTATGATTAAGGTTAGGTTTAGGGTTAGGGAATGGGTTGTGGATATGTTTAGGGTTAGGGTTAGGGTTAGAGTTTGGGATAGGGATAGGGTTAGTGTTAGGGTTAGGTATAGTGTTAGGGTTAGGGTTAGTGTTGTTAGGGATTGGTTTCGAGTTAGGGTTAGGATTATGGTTAGGGATAGGTTAGGGTTAGGGTTAGGGCCTCCTGCCTCTGCCTCCTAAGTGCTGAGAATATAAGTGAACAGATGCCACTATAGTAAGGATTATAAGTTTTTAAAAAGACCACTATAGAGGTGAAGTGTCCTTCCCATAATATCCTATGGAGGGGAAAAACCTGTGACAAGCCCACCACCAATGAATGGTGAGGCTTACCTTAAGCACACAGGGATATACCTATTGGGTTTCTCCACCAAAAGCAACAGTGCAGGAGACAGAACCAGGGCTCTGTGCTTGCAATATAAGTGCCCTGCCACCAAGTTACACCCCCATCCTGAAATCCATAAAAAAATTTTTTTTAAGATTTATTTTTATTTTTAATGTGTGTGTGTGAGGGGTGCCCACAAAGGCCACAAGACGGCATCCAATCACCTCAGGAACTAGAGTTATAAGCAATTAAGCTAGCTCTTTTTCCAGTCTCTATTTTTAATTACCTTTCAAAAATCCTAAACCATGCCTGTAATCCTAACACTTTGGAGGTGGGGGCAGAAAGATCAGGAGTTCAAGGATATCCTTCATTGCATGGAGAGTTTGAGGTAAGCCTGGGCTACATGAGACCCCGTTTCAGAAAGAAAGAGAGGTAGGGAGAAAGAGGGAGGAAGGAAGAAAGAAAAAAATAAAAAAATTAACTATGGTTTGAAATGCAAAAAGGAAAAGATCTCTCCCATCTCTGTCCCCAACAAAACCATTTCCTTGTGAATCATTCTAGAGGTATTTTATGCACAGACAGGTAATTATATATGTTTATAATGCCCCACCTTTCTTACACAGTGCCAGCAGCCTGGCCATATCGCTCTGCACAAAACTGCAGAGTTTCTTGGTCTGGTGAGACCCTGTAGACAACCCAATTTTATTTTGTTAAAAAATATTATTTTTATTTTATGTGTATGTATGTATTGCCTGCATGTATGTAAGTGCACCTATGTCATACAATGCCCATGGAGGACAGAAGAGGCTGTCAGATCCCCTGAAACTGGAGTTGTTAGCTACTATGCGGGTATTGGGATTCGAACCTGGGTCTTTTGTAAGAACAGACAGTGTTCTTAAGCCCTGAGCCATCTCTCCAGCCCTGACAATCCAATTTTACCTCCAGAAGGGATGGGTAATTTACATTCTGTATATGGAGGGCCTGGCTACATCCACCAGCAGCAGCATTGTTATGTCAGATTGTAACAGTGTGATGGCACCTTGAATCATTGTGATGTCACATTTGAGGATAGTGATGTGAAGGCATATTGTGACATTTTGATGATATATTGGAGAAATATAATGGCACTTGGGGAGTTAGTGTTGGCACTTTGTAGCATTGTGGTGTCATTTTGATGCGTTGTGAAGTCAAATTTTAACATTGTGAAGTCATACAGTAACACTCTAAGTGGCATTTCGAATATTCTGATGGCACACTGATGCATTGTGATGTCACATTGGGGCATTGTGATGTAACACTGGATAATTGCGATGTCACAATGGAACACTATGAAGAGATATTGTAAACTTGTGATGGCATATGGAGCAATATAGTGGCTATTGTGGCGAGGGTGTTGTCACACTAGAGCATTGTGACGTCCCAATGGATCTTTGTGACGTCCCAATGGAGCATTGTAAAGTCAGATTGAAACACTGTGATGGAACCATGGAGCCTTGTGATGTTACATTTGAGGACTGTGGTGTGACAAGGGAACATTGTGAAAAGGTATATTGTAACATTGTGAGGATATATTGGAGGTATATAATGGCACTTGGTGAGTTCGTGTTGGCACTTTGGTGCATTGTATTTTCATATTGAAGCATTGTGAAGTCAAATTTGAACATTGTGAAGTCATATTCTAACACTCTGAATGGCATTTTGGAATAACCTGATGTCACATCGGAGCATTGTGATGTCACACTGGGTAATTGTGACGTCACAATGGAACATTGTGAAGACATATTGTAACATTGTGGTGGCATACAGAGCAATGTAATGGCACATGGGACGAGAGTTTTGGCATATTGAATCATTGTGACGTCACAATGGAGCACTGTGAAGTCAGAATGTAACAGTGTGATGGCACCATTGAGCATTGTGTTGTCACATTTGAGGGTTTGATGTGACAAGGGAACATTGTGAAGGCATATTGTAACATTTTGATGATATATTGGAGAAATATAATGGTACTCGGGGAGTTAGTGTTGGCACTTTGTAGCATTGTGGTGTCATTTTGATGCATTGTGAAGTCAAATTTGAACATTGTGAAGTCATACTGTAACACTCTGAATGGCATTTTGGAATAACGTGATGTCACATCGGAGCATTGTGATGTCACACTGGGTAATTGTGACGTCACAATGGAACATTGTGAAGACATATTGTAACATTGTGGTGGCATACAGAGCAATGTAATGGCACATGGGACGAGAGTTTTGGCATATTGAATCATTGTGACGTCACAATGGAGCACTGTGAAGTCAGAATGTAACAGTGTGATGGCACCATTGAGCATTGTGTTGTCACATTTGAGGGTTTGATGTGACAAGGGAACATTGTGAAGGCATATTGTAACATTTTGATGATATATTGGAGAAATATAATGGTACTCGGGGAGTTAGTGTTGGCACTTTGTAGCATTGTGGTGTCATTTTGATGCATTGTGAAGTCAAATTTGAACATTGTGAAGTCATACTGTAACACTCTGAATGGCATTTTGGAATAACGTGATGTCACATCGGAGCATTGTGATGTCACACTGGGTAATTGTGACGTCACAATGGAACATTGTGAAGACATATTGTAACATTGTGGTGGCATACAGAGCAATGTAATGGCACATGGGACGAGAGTTTTGGCATATTGAATCATTGTGACGTCACAATGGAGCACTGTGAAGTCAGAATGTAACAGTGTGATGGCACCATTGAGCATTGTGTTGTCACATTTGAGGGTTTGATGTGACAAGGGAACATTGTGAAGGCATATTGTAACATTTTGATGATATATTGGAGAAATATAATGGTACTCGGGGAGTTAGTGTTGGCACTTTGTAGCATTGTGGTGTCATTTTGATGCATTGTGAAGTCAAATTTGAACATTGTGAAGTCATACTGTAACACTCTGAATGGCATTTTGGAATAACGTGATGTCACATCGGAGCATTGTGATGTCACACTGGGTAATTGTGACGTCACAATGGAACATTGTGAAGACATATTGTAACATTGTGGTGGCATACAGAGCAATGTAATGGCACATGGGACGAGAGTTTTGGCATATTGAATCATTGTGACGTCACAATGGAGCACTGTGAAGTCAGAATGTAACAGTGTGATGGCACCATTGAGCATTGTGTTGTCACATTTGAGGGTTTGATGTGACAAGGGAACATTGTGAAGGCATATTGTAACATTTTGATGATATATTGGAGAAATATAATGGTACTCGGGGAGAAATACCATTCTCTCCAGTGACATTTCCAGGAGAAAATAGTCAGTGAAAGTGCTTACCTAATAAAGAGAATCATCATTGGAGGCCACACCTGGGGGAGCAAAAGAAGAGTTACCAAGGCACAGAAATGCAAGGCTGACTAAGGTTTTCTGATTTCTAGATGAAGGCGGTAACAGATGAAGGTGATTGAATGCAGGGGAGGTAGCCCACGATCAGTTAAAGAATTAGCTCCCTGGCATGACCCATGGTGGGTTAAGGCTTTCCAGTGTGTATACCCTTGGGTCATACATACACCTCAGCAACCCCTCAGTTATTATGGTAAGCAAGCTCAATAAATTCATTGGTTCCCCGGTAAAACTTTAGTCAACATTGGCTTGACACCAGAACCTTAAAAGGGAATAAGCATTGCTTAACATCCCCAGGAAAAGAAGTCTCACAACAGATGGAAAATTTATTTGTTAATGATATTATGTCTCACAATTATTTAAAAAAGAAAATGAGAATGTAAAAGATGTTAAAAGGATATGGGAGATGAAGAAAAAATGAGAAAGCCTAAGCAAGTGATGAAGGTCTGTTTAGGTTTGTCACATAAAGAATGAAACACAATATGCACATAATCTTAAATTTTCTATGGTCATAGTTTAGTCCACTAGTTTAAAGAACAAAATATATAGCTAGTCAAGGTTTATCTGAGAATATTTGATTTTTTACCCAATCCTTATCTATATAGCTCATGATAATTAAAAGCACCAGACTGGTGGAACTAACATTATTGGATGTCTAACAGTCATACTTTGAGGACTATACTAATTTGGTCAAAGGGACTTAAAGGACAGTTTTTGCCCCTTGCCCTTCAAGGTCAACTAAATTCCAGGGACTACGGAGCATCTCTCAAAATGTCCTGTAACTGTAGTAAGCCACCTGTCCTCTTGATCAAGGAGGCCGTGGAGACCCCATGAGATGGACTTGAACCAGTGTCCAGTCTACACAGAGGAGGGTCAACACAGAGGAAACATTTCCACCATGCTTCCAAGTGAAGCCAGCCACAGTTGAGCAGGACCTTTGACTTATCGTGACATAGCTGGAACTGGTAAAAGAAAAGAGCCAGGGACTCCTTCCAAGCCCACATGACCCCTGAGGAAGAGATCCTCAAATGATCTTAAGAGTAAAAATAAATTGGTTTATTTGGGCCAGCTGTATGGTCTTAAACACCCAAAAGGCAAGTATAACCAAAGATTAAAGTGATCAGTATAATTCTTTAAGAATCCATGTGTACAGCTTAAGGCTATATAACAAGAAACAATGCCAGACAGGAGATACCTCCTACTAAGTTGCTGGTCAGGGTAGTCTAAGAGACTCTGGAAATAACAGCCTTTAATTGTCTCATAGAACTTGAAAGTAAGATCCTATTGCTGAAGACATGACATACTTTGGACACAGGACTTGGAGTTGGCATTGCTCAACATGAGT
>NW_008339924.1:2033413-2037777 GCF_000622305.1 Nannospalax galili
ACCTAGGGTAAAAAAGACCCCAAAGAAAAGTAGCCAGTTTCTTGCCTAAAAGTCAAAATGTCCTTGGGCCTCTTAGCAATATACTCTATTCCAAAGGCCAAAAATGTTGAAGATATTTGGGACCGTCTATCTAATCCTTAAAAGATTTTAGGGTTACCTCTTCAGGGGGTGTTAGAATAGCCAAAAGCCCCATAAAAGTAAAGAAGAGTATGTGAAGTTATCAGAAAAAAATGATGGGGAGACATGGGAGAAATTAGAGGGTTGGGAGTAGGCATGGATTTGATCAAGGAGGAGTATAGAGGCCGACAGCACCCAGATCATCTAAAGGAGAAGGAAAGTTTCACCAAATGGAGAATGCCCACATCTATAACACAGGCAGGAGTGAAGGAGTCAGGGTGACTTCTAGAAATGTGGTTCCCTTAGCCTGCCTGGTCTAGGTGGAGTGAGCCTATCTCCAGAGGTGTCTTGGGGTGCTCTTCTGTAGCTAGAAAGGATGTGAGGACTTATAAGAGCCTTGAGACTAGGAAAAGGTTATTCCCTCCGAATATTCAGAAGGGAGGGAGTCATTTAAGAATCCAGGATCCCCTGGCAAAGCAGGACATGTGATAGAACACACCAGTTCTCACTGGGAAAGTGACCTTACTTACCGTGGTAGAAAGTTGAGGGTATGCTCTAGTCACTTTCCCTAAATAAACAGAAGACATTGTGATTGCTATGAACATGCACAGGACCTTTGCTCATTGAGTTGGGGGGGGTTGGTAAGTATGGGCAGATAATTCTTAGGAAATCCTTGTTCTCAGTGCTGTCCACTTACCCCACGCCTGGTGCTGCCTTTCCTTTCCTCATTCCTTAATCTAAATGTGATCCCTCCTTGTGTGCTGTCTGTATGTCTTCCCAGCCAAGGTAGAGCCGGCCAAGATTGCCTGGGAATGTCCAGAAAAAAACTACGCCCAGGGGGAGGGCTCTATGGCCAAGAAGGTATGTCCTTGAAGTTGGCGGTTGGTGGGCCTTTGAGGAACTGGCCTTGAGCCATTTCCACAGCCAGGAAGGACAGTGTGCTTTAGGCCTTGGGGGGCAGCCTCTGAGAACCCTTGCTGGCCTCTTAGGTCTGTATAACTTTAATCCCCCCAGACAGAGGTGCCTGGGGCCAGGCTGGCCCAGAGTGGGCCTCTGCCACCTGCTTCACTTCACAGTTGCCTGTCCTCTCTGCTCTGCCCTTACAGGTGAAGCGCCTGTTAAAGAAGCAAGTTGTGAGGATCATGTCTTGCACCCCAGACACCCAGTGTCCCAGAGACCATTCCATGGAGGACCCAGACAAGAAAGGAGAAGCCAGAGCCAAGAGCGAAGCAGGGTCCGTGAGCCCTGAGGAGCCACCAGATGGGTCAGCCAGCCCTGTGGAGATGCAGGATGAGGGTCCAGAGGAGCCTCAGGAGGCAGGCGAACCACTGCCCCCTTTCGTGTTGAAGGAGGGTGGAGATGATGGGCTGCACTTGGCTGAGCAGGATGCAGATGATGAGGCCGCTGACGACACAGATGACACCAGCTCGGTGACCTCCTCTGCCAGCTCCACCACCTCCTCCCAGAGTGGAAGTGGCACAAGTCGTAAAAAGAGTATTCCCTTGTCCATCAAGAACTTAAAGCGGAAACACAAGAGGAAGAAGAGTAAGATCACTCGTGACTTCAAGCCAGGGGACAGGTAAATCCAGAGGTTGTTCCCTCAGCCTCCAGTGCCCAGTCAGAGGCCAGGAAAGAGCCTACCTGGGGCTCACATGCATGCTCAGGAGCTCACAGACCGTAACAGCTCGGGGCACACCCCATCCCCAGACGATGGGTGGTGCAGAATAGGTCTCAGTGAATGAAAGTGTGGTGTTAGGCCGGCGGCAGTGGCTGGCTTCCTTGGATCACATTTGGGGTGCAGGTGCGCTTGGCACTTGTCAGACTCTCTCACTCTACCTATGTGGGGCGAGACTCAGGCAGGAGGGAAAGAACAGAAGGTCAGCTGCCCTATCCCTAGAGACACATATATGTGTGACCTGGCTAATGGACTTTCACCTGGTAGGGTCGCCTTGGAGGTGGTGACCACGATGACCTTGGCTGATATGATGTGGCAGGACGGCTCTGTGGAGTGCAACATCTGCTCCAACGACCTCTTTCCTGTGCACCACCTGGACAACAACGAGTTCTGCCCTGGAGACTTTGTGGTGGACAAGCGAGGTAGTGCTGGCATCGGGGTGGTCAGTGGGACAGCTATGGATGAGACCCTGGGTCAGTAGGGATGGGGCTTAGGATCAGGGAAGACCTTTTGAAGGGAGCTCTTTTCTGGGCCAGGGGAGGCCTGAGTAGTTTAAATGTGGCATCTGGCAGGCACCCCAGGACTCCTCAGCTAGTTGAGTCCCTTCTGGTTTCCCTAGTCCAGAGCTGCCCAGACCCTGCTGTCTATGGTGTGGTACAGTCTGGGGACCACATTGGCTGTACCTGCATGGTGAAGTGGTTTAAGCTGCAGCCCAGCGGGGACGATGTGGAGGTGAGCCTGCTACCCTGCTGCTTCCTCTGGGTGGACTCTGGGGAAAGAGGTAAGACCCTGGCTCACATTAGTCTGCCCTGTGCCACAGCTCATCGGAGGAGTATTTGAGTGTCTACGACATTGCTGACCACCCTGACTTTCGGTCCGTACAACTGACATCGTCATCCGCATTGGTAACACCGAGGATGGAGCTCCACACAAGCAGGATGAGGTACCCGCCCCCCATACACACCTTTCCAAGTTCAAGTTATGGTAGCTGTTCCCACCCTGATAGTGACTGCAATCCCTGATACTGCCACCAGGTGGCTCCAGGAGGAAAGACCTGAAAGTCTAGCTCTGTGTCCCAGGAGGCAGTGGAGCCCAGATGCTTACAGAAGGATTGGGGCTTCTTGAGCCCTGCCGGTTATGTTTCTTGGCTCTGTATTGTAAGCTAAAGTCACACCAGCACAAAGTACAGCACAGCCACATCCAGACGAGGCTTTGCTATGGGACTTTAAAGAAGACGTGGGACTGTTGGGAGGGGTCAAGATAGCAGATAGGAAGAAAGCAGGAACAAAGCTCTGGAGACGGGAAGCCCCATGCTGGAAGGGGTGCAGAGCCAAGGAGGCCAGAGCACTGCCCGTGCAAGGGCATCGCTGGGGACTTGGGAAAAGCCACACTTAGCTTTCACTTCCAGGCAAGGAATGGGCAGTGTGGACAGATATCCTGAGAGGCGATTGAGAGGGACCTACAGGTGCTCACGTCCCTCCGTCGTCACAGCTTTGACCCCTGCCACCCACCACTAGAGCCCTTCAGACGTACTCTGGCACTCACCCCTTCCAGGGAGCCCCTTTAACTCTGTCCCCTTTGTCTCACAGCCATCAGTGGGCCAGGTGGCCTGTGTGGACGTCAGCAGCAAGGTGGAGGTGGTATGAGCTGACAGCTCAAAAACTATCATCCTGCCACAGGTGAGGCTGGCAAGGCCCTGACCACTGGCCTCGTACGGCCCTGGCCACCTGGGTTGGTGGTTCTAGTCTGGCTCCCATCCCTGAGAGCCTAAAGGCAGCTCTTTAGCTTTTGCCCACAAGCCCCAGGGACAGGAGACAGGGGCTTTCTAAATCTCACAAGTATGTATAGTTGCTCCCAACCTCTAGGTCGCTCAGGATTCTCTGCCTACTGTGCTGAGACAGGCAAGATATTTTCCTAAGAGGAGACAGCGACTTCGCTACTATAGTTTCTAGAGACGCAGTGACAGATTAGGGACAGAAAGGAAAGGCTGGCCCCATTCCAGCTACCCTGGCTGGTCTCCTTCCCTTTCCCCTACTTGAGCTAAACTCACAGCCCTCTCCTGGTGCCCAGTAGGGGTTGGGTCAGGTAGGCAGAGAATGGCTTGTCCCTCGCCTTGGCAGCCACTCAAGGGAAGAGCAGGACACAGCATGGCCAACTCCTCTGTACCTGCCAAACCCTCCAGTCAGATTACCCATTCCAGGTGTAGCACGAGGCCCCCTGCCTACCCAGTAGCCAGCCTGAGTCCTGGAGATGGGCTCTCTTTGCTGAGGCTTTGCTGAGGCGTCCCCTTAGACCTTTCACCACCACCCTCTAGGCACACGATGGCAATTTGCCCAGAGAGGTGATTGCATAGGCCCTTAGCTGGGCTCCTGCTTGGGGAGGAAGTGGGGCAAAGGGCCTGTCGTGGAGACCTGGGGACCTCACAGCATAGTAAGGGCTTCAGCTGGAAAGTTGAAAACAGAAAAGGGAGGAAGGGGATCTCCAAGGCCTCAGCAAGTCAGGTCGGGGACCCCAGAGTGCCTCAGAGTGAGTTCCTGTCTGAATTGCTGTTGCGCTCTCTCCCCCAGCACTT
>NW_008339924.1:2038192-2039873 GCF_000622305.1 Nannospalax galili
GGGCTCCCCCACCTCACCCACTGTGGAGCCTGAGAAGCCAACCTGGGAGAAGAAGTTTCTGGATGACATCAAGAAGCTTCAGGAGAACCTCAAGAAGACCCTGGACAATATGGCCATCGCAGAGGAGGAGAAGATGGAGGCGGTGCCTGACACAGAACGCAAGGATGACAACCCTGAGGGGCAGTTGCTGGTGAAGGTGGAGTGGCCCAGTGAGACACCTGTGCTCTGCCAGCAGTGTGGTAGGAAACCTGGAGTCACCTTCACCAGCGCCAAGGGCGAGGTCTTCTCTGTGCTGGAGTTTGCACCCTGTCAGTCAACCATCACCTTCCCTCATCACCTCAGGTTCCTGTTTGGGTAAACAAACCTGGAAGCCAGGTGGCTTGTCCTCTCCATGTCCCTGAGCCTGCCCCACGGGACAGTGGTGGGAGGCACCTGGGCACAGGCAGCTATTCCCTACAGGCCGTGCTTCCCAGGGCAGCCGCCAGGGCCTTCTGTTAGGCACTGACTGTTTTCTTTGCCTCCAGCAAATCACTCTTTCAAGAAAATTGAGTTCCAGCCTCCAGAAGCCAAGTTCTTCAGCACAGTATGGAAGGAGATGGCTCTGCTGGCTACCTCACTCCCCGATGGCATCATGATCAAGACTTTTGAGGACAGAATGGCAAGTGGGCTAGTGGGAGTTTGGTGGAGTCAGGTGCAGGGATGCCTTGGGGTGCTCAGTGCCCAAGAGGCCTCCAGCCTGCAGTGCCTGGACCCCAAGAGTTGAGCAGCACCCACCTAGCTACATCCCCAGGGTTGGCAGCTCAGCTGAGGGCTCAAAATGGGAGTCCTGCAGACCCCAAGGACACCCTCGTGGGGCCCCATTGGCCTTCCTTTACAACTTAGCTTTACATCTGTAATTTTGACTGATCTTTCTTAAAGATGGGAGCCTCATAGAAGTGCTCAGGCTGCCTATGGCCGTCTCTTACCCCCTGTTTGCCCAAATCCAAAGCCTCCTCTCACTCCCAGAGGTCATGGGACGTGGGTGGAGCTCCTTCCAGAGGACCTTTTCTAAAAGAGAGTGCATTCTGTGTCACTCAGCACATGGTCGTCATGCACATCCCTGTTTTGCCTTCAGGACCTGCCCTGTATCTTCCTGTTCACCCAGAGTGTTCTCTCTGTTACTGAAGAGCACATTCCACTAGGCCACTCCTGTGTTAAGGACAGGCCCTCATAGAAAACGGTGTGAGAAATGGGAGGCCATGCTCTGTGTGCCAAAGAGATGCTCAGCATACGCTTTCCTTGAAGGGAAAGACAGTCTGAGAGCTGGATGGGCCAGGGCAGCAGAGCAGGCTTTGTGTTGCTGCTTGAGGTTCATTTTGTTCTTTTCGGACTGGATCCCACTCTGTAACTTAGTAGCCCAGGCTGGCTTCAAACACACAGTGATCCTCCCACCTCAGCCTCCCAAGTGCTGGGATTACAGGCATGAACCACCACACCCAGCTTGCTTGAGGTTCTTAGCAACACTTTTTTTTTCCCCTGGGTTTTGGTAAAGTTCCTTTAGAAAATTCCAGCCTATCCTGTAGCAGCTGCTCTGAGGGAGGAGGCGATCAGTTACTTTTTGTTCTGTTAGCTTTTTCCCATGTCTCAGAGACTCCTTCCCAGGGTGGCTGAGAACCCATGGGAGGGCCCTGCTCTCCAGTTG
>NW_008339924.1:2040304-2040933 GCF_000622305.1 Nannospalax galili
GCAGTGGCTGCCTGAACCCTAACCTGTATGACAATGGGAAGGTGTGCGTCAGCCTCCTGGGTACCTGGATTGGAAAGGTAAGGATAGCACCGGAGCCCCAGTGGAGAGAGGGACTCAGCAAGGCAGGTATCTGTCTGGGACAGCCCTGATAGTGCTGTACATGTTTCAGGGGACGGAGAGGTGGACGAGCAAATCCAGCCTTCTCCAGGTGCTCATCTCCATCCAAGGTATGCTTGGGCTGGCGGGTGGTGCTGGGGGCTGGTGGAGGGCACACTGACCAGCAGTCTTCTTGCGGGTCAAGGGCAAACCTGCCCTCATGGAGACTGTCTTCCTGATAGGTCTGATCCTGGTGAATGAACCATACTACAACGAAGCTGGCTTTGACCTTGCCCGGGGCCTGCAGGAAGGCTATGAGAACAGTCGCTGCTACAATGAAATGGCCCTAATCCGAGTGGTGCAGTCCATGACACAGTTGGTACGGAGGCCTCCTGAGGTGTTCAAGCAGGAGATCTGGAAGCACTTTAGCACCGGTGGCTGGCGGCTGGTGAACCACATGGAGTCCTGGCTGGAAACCCATCCCCTGCTGGAGAGGGCCCAGGCACTGCCCAACGGGATCCCTAAGGACAGCA
>NW_008339925.1:0-1494 GCF_000622305.1 Nannospalax galili
AAAGTCTCAGGTCTGGAGGAAATTAGGGGCAGAGTATCCTAAATAGACTAACATGTACGGCCTTACATCTTTCCCATCACTGTGTCATTTGCATCAGTTTGGAAGCAGAATGAGATGAAATCAACAACCTAGCACCGAAGTCTCTCAGATTCTGCTCACCATACCCAGCCCCACTGGAAGTTAGAATCCTTTTGGTCTTCTGCAGAGTAGCAGCTAAAGAAACACACACACACACACACACACACACACACACACACACACGCACATGTGACCATCCATGTCAAAGCAGATTCTCATACCATGCATAGGATGAAGTGTCTAGTCTCACAGCCCAGATTTTTAGCTAATGGCACTGTCTACGGAGAATGCCAACAGGGTCTATCCCAGACCCAGCCCTGCTCTCATTTCTGAGTTAGATGATTTTTCAAGGAATAATTTGAATTGGGCTAGTTAATAATAACAATACTCCAAATCCTCCACATTACAAAACAGTGTAAGGGAATTTTAAATAAGGAAGCTGCTCAATTTTACCACCATATCCTGCTAGGTTGCTTTGGGGAAAATCATTTCTCTTGGGAGAGGTGACAATTCTCTCAGTGGGAGTGTTTAAAACAATCCAGTCCTAGGGAGGGATGGAAGGAACAAGGCCTCCATGTTTATGGAGGAGAGTGCCTACTTTTCCAGTGTGTGTGTGTGTGTGTGTGTGTGTGTGTGTGTGTGTACATGTGCACAATGGTGCACACATGTGGAGGTTCTTCTTCAATTACTCTCCACCTTAGTTTTTGAGTCAGGATCTCTCACTGAATGCTGATTCAGCTAGAATGGCTGGTTAGTAAGCTCCCCAAGGATCTTCCTGTCTCGGCCTCTCCGGCATTGGAATTGCAGACCGGTATGCAGTCCTTAGCTTTTTACATGGGTGTAGGGGATCTGAAGTCAAGTACTCATGCTTTCACAGCAAGCACTTTACTGACTGAGGCATCTCCTCAGCCCCCTCCAAACTGATGTTTAAGAGAGTATGACTTTAAATCACCCCTCTCCTCTGACACCCCAATGAAATTATAGGCTATGTACATAATTTTTCTACGAACACAATTCCATTTAAATATAGAAAGGTAGGCAAAATAGACACACTAATCAAAAGCAATGAATTCTATCACTTCTATATTCTCCATCCTTCTTACGAAAAGTTACTAAGTAACTCGAAGGAAAATCCCATTTCAAATGGCAACAGTTTTCTACCTGTAAATCACCCCTCTCCTCTGACACCCCAATGAAATTATAGGCTATGTACATAATTTTTCTACGAACACAATTCCATTTAAATATAGAAAGGTAGGCAAAATAGACACACTAATCAAAAGCAATGAATTCTATCACTTCTATATTCTCCATCCTTCTTACGAAAAGTTACTAAGTAACTCGAAGGAAAATCCCATTTCAAATGGCAACAGTTTTCTACAGACACCAACAAGTTCTCCCTAGTGAAAAATAGAC
>NW_008339925.1:2748-3746 GCF_000622305.1 Nannospalax galili
AAAGCAGCTCATCTTCCTTTCACTCTCTTCCTCTTTCTCTCCTGCCTTTCACTTTCTGCAGTGGGATGACCCAGTACCAAGGCCTTACTGGAGGCCAGTGCCATGTACTTAGATCTCTCAGTGCCCAGAAAATTCAGCCAAAGTTATACTGCTTATAATGTATCTGGTCTTAAGTACTGCACCATAGCAGCACAAAATGAGCTGAGACAGCCATCAGAAGACACTTTGGAAAATACTTAAGGAAAGTACTTGGCCATTTTCTCAAGAACAAGTAAGTCAACATTACCTTCTTTCCAGATAATTTCTTTCTTTTCATCTTTTTGACTCCCTTCAGGGAAAGTACCAGAAAAATAAGAAGTCAAGTAGTTCACTGTCATGCTACATTAGCCTTTCTTAGACATATGTGCATATAACAGCCATCAAAGAAGAAAGATGGGGGGTTGCTCAGAGGGATGGGAAGAAATCCTTCCTGGGAACAGCATTTTGTTTGGAAGACACCCTGGTTCAAGATCCATATAAGTGCTTTCCTTTATTCAGAGCTAATGCTCAGTATACCTCACAAACCAAACCACCACAATTTCCCAATAGGGTTACCGCTCATCTTGTCCTGATGGGCCTAGCTTTCTTTCTTCTGAACTTTCTAGCTTTCTAGCTTCTCTTTTTTGAGATGTTCTCACCATGTAGCCAAGATGGACCTTAAACTTGAGCTCCTCCTCACTCAGCCTGCTGAGCACTAGGGACATATAGACATCACTACCAACCCTGTGCCATCTACAGTGGAGAATTTGTCTTTACTTTTCATGTTTATTGAACTAGGAACAATTGTTGCCTTCCCAATATACACTGGATGATTGCAGTTGCCTCATTAGACAAGTGCTAAAATACTATTCTAGCTCAAAGACATTCAAATATGCAAGGAGATTTAATTATTGATACCAACAGAAATGAGGGGAGGAGGAAGAACAAGACCTCGTTTTGGTAATGTCTGTGTTAAAGAA
>NW_008339925.1:3761-6274 GCF_000622305.1 Nannospalax galili
TATGAGTCAGAAGTTGGAGTGGGTGCTGTAAATTGTCTTTTGGACACCAGAGTCAGTACACTCATGAATTCACTGCAGCTGTGGTGATCTGAAGAAGACCAGCACGAGATGGGATCTGCCAACATTTCATCATGGAAGGGCTCGTGAGGCCCCACCCCTTCCTTCCTGTGGGGCTATTGATAGTTAATGGCTGCTGAGGGAAGGCATGCTACTTTCTTCAGCGGTGTAGCCACTGGTAGTTGCCCTAGCTTCAATAAACAACCTCTAGGCTGGATAACTTTGTCAACGTGACACATCTGGGAAGAGGGAACCTCAACTGGGGAACTTCCTCCTTTGGACTGGCCTGTGGCCATGTCCATGGGGCATTTTCTTGATTGTTGAGTGATGTGGGAGGGCCCAGCTCACTGTGGGTGGTGTCACCCCTGGGCAGTTTCTTCTGTATTGTATAAGAAAGTAGGCTGAGCACTGGCTGGGGGGAGGACACCATAAGCAGTATTCCTCCATGGCCTGTGCTCCAAGTTCCTGCCATGAGTTCCTACCTTAGGCTCCCTCAGTGATGAACTGTGACATGGGAGATGTAGGATAAAATAAACCCTTTCTTCCCCAAGCTGGTTCTAGTCAGTGTTTTTATCATAGCAATAGAGAAGCTAACTAAGACAACCTCCCACCCATGTGCATGCAGGCAACCCTGTTGAAATTCAGAGGGTCACACACCCGAAAAGGACATGAAAGTGTGAGGGCTTGTCAGGAAGAAGGGTTTCAGTGGGGGGAAAGAGCGGGGATGAAAGAGGGTCAAAGGAGGTGAAAAGGACTAAAATCATTATAAACACATATGAACCTTCAAAGAAAAAAAAATAACAAAAAGAAATATTTTAAAACTTGCAAAAACTGGCCTTCAATCTTCGAAACTATCAAAATCAACAAAGCCAAAACAAACAAACAAAAGAATGGTAAGGAACTATTAGAAATTAAAAAAATAAAACGGCAAAGACATTGAAGAACTAGATTCTGCACTAGCAGAAATCGCTGTGAATGACATTAGGATAATTGATGAGACAGCCATATAGACAATACATTATTTAAAAATGAGTGGAGCAATATCAAATTTCCTTAGTTTGAAAACAGGGAAACATTCTCGTGGTTAGCATTGAGAACCTCGAGGTTTATTTCCCCTCCTCCCCCTTTCCCTTTTCCCCACTCTTTCCTTTTTTTCCAACCATTTATTACTTTCTTTCTCTTTCTGAGGGAGCTGTCCTGACAGGCAAATCTGTGCCATTGATCACACACCGAACAAATCCAGTTAGCACACATCTGTGGAGTTATTGTATGGTCATCACAGTGGGGGGACAAAGAAACAAATAGAGCACAGCCCCTGCTCACAGGATATTATAGTCTGGAGGAAGAATGAGGACAAAATGACCATTGTAAAGAGGGAATGTCTCAGTAGAGATGCAAAGCACCTGCCATTAGAGCAGACTCACCCAAGTGATCTGGAGACAGACTCAGCTTCCCACACATTCAGCAGGTCAGGGATGAGGACATTCATTCATCCAGCAGCCTCCAAGTACCAAGTGCTAAGATCAGAGGAGCACTGATTCAAAACCCGCCAGGCCTCCCTTTCCATTGGAGAGGTCCATTAAGCAGAGCTGCTCATCCCATTCCTACGCTTGCTGTTCCCACCTGATGCCTCTAGTTTTCCTGCACTGTGGTAGGTAAGGAGATACAAACGTGAAATCTCAAGCTTACATTCTAGCGGGGACATTCAGTTTTAAACAGAGACTTCTGAAGGCTACGGAAGTTCTGATGGAAGCTTCCAAAGACAAGGCTATGATGACCTGAGTTAGATCTCTGTGACCCATTTGGTGGAAGGAGTGAACGGAACCCACAAACTGCTCTCTGATCACCACAGGTGTGTTGTGGCACATAGGTGCATACACAGACATTAATAATTAAATAAATGTAATAATTTTTAAGTTTTCTACAGGGGGAGGCTAATTCTACTGGGAAGAGATCAGAAATACCTTCATATAGCAGTTTAATTGTTCTAAAAATGAGTAGATTTTTAAAATCAGAAAATGAAAGTGAGGGTTGAGGGATGAGTGTGCAGGAGATGGGGTCTCACTCATCAGAGGTGACATCAAAGGTATGATTTTCATTCATGAAAAAGCCTCCCAGTGTTTAGGAAATTGGTTCTATCAGAGAGTATTGGGCCTTAGGGAGAGGATGCCACAGAGGTGGACTGTGGCCAGACCATAGAGGATATCTGTGTTGGTTCTGTTTCCATTAGGCCCATGTGGTGCCAGCAAGGTGGTTAACACCTCCCTCTTCACCCCATCCCCAGGAGATAATGAGAGGTCACTCACTTTGTCACGGGGCAGCTGGTACAGTCTTCCTGGGTCGGTCCCCAGCACTTGGCACATGAGGCTTCACAGGGCTGGCAGTGGCCTTGCTCATCAATATACTCCCCTGTGGAACAAAATCCAGTTGTTTACTTTACTGCCCATGGCAAGCCT
>NW_008339925.1:6609-12205 GCF_000622305.1 Nannospalax galili
CATAGTTCCCAGTTACAGTGATGGTTCAAGTGAAGTCCTTGCCAGGTCCCACCCACATCTTATTTAACCACACTACAGGTGGTAGGATTGTGGTTTCTGGGCAAGAGTGAGAATTGAGTTTTGACTGACATTTGGCAGGTATAAGCTAGTTCTCATCCTAAAAGACTATCCATGAAGAGACAGTCAGGGAATTGTTCTTTATTCTGAAAAGTGTACCTTTCCCACAAAAGAGTGCATATCAGACCTCATCACAGAACTCAGCACAGCTTCACAAATTTCTCTTGAACATCTAAATCTCTGCAAAGGGGGTAGAGAGAGGTGAACCTCACTGAAGGTGAGCATCAAAGACAGGCGGGCACTCAGTAAATCCAACCCTCTTCCCACACCACATTCTTTCTCCCTCGCCATTGTTTAAGAAGAAAAGAGGACAGGTTTCTTCAGCCAAATCCAAAGAACCACATTTTGTTCTTTGAAAACAGATCACACTCAGAATAAAATGCAGTTCTGGATTCTGGCAGACCATGCCCTTCCTTCACTTGACCTCACACCACTCTAACTGTGACAGCCATTTAAGCATCTGAACCTTGTCAAGTCTGAGGTCCAGCTGGAGTGGCGAGGTGGAACGGTCCGTCCCTTGGTCAAGCTACCTCACTGATCCTCTAAAATTTACTGCTGGCTTTACTGTAGTTACATTGAGACAAGCCCTGAGAACACAGACTTGATGGGTGAGGATGAAAGAAAAGTCATCCCTCTGGTCTTCCCTGAAGCCTTATTGAACTGGTGGAGTTAGGAAAGGTAAGTCTTCCATACACATAAAGATATTTTATTAATTTGGCTGTGAAGGGTAAATAGACATGCTCTGAAGGTTGCAAACATCTCTTACCTTTCTAATTGTTAGTAAGGTACAGAATGAACTAAAAATCTGATACACAGCTTTTAGGGTGGAACTGTGGTCTTTTCTTGGGAGGAGAGACCTGGGCTCACAAAATTGAGTACCCATCACGAGCAAGGAATGTACACTATTACCCACTGTGTCTGCCTGCTCACATGGTCAAGCAGCCACAGAAATTAGACCTCGTGTGTCTCATCATGCCAAGCTCTCTGTTACTAGCTGCTCTGCTTCTGTGGGAGACATCTTTCACTAACTCACTGAAGGTGTTGAAGTGGGGTCTTTGTTTCTTTTCTTTCGCTGTAACAAAATGCCCTGATAGAAGCAACTCTAGGGAAAAAGGATTTAGTAATTGACTCACAAGTTCAGGGTTTCCATATACTGTGGCAGGGAAGTCGCAGCAGTAGGAGCTTGAAGCAGCTAGTCACATGACTTCCACCATCAGGAAGCAGAGAGCAGTGGATGCTTGTGCTCAGTTTGCTTCTGTTTTTTATGCAGCCCAGGACCCAAACCCAGTAAACGGTGCCACCTACTTTTAGTGTGGCTCTTCCCACTCCAGTTAAGCTAATCAACATAATCCTCCTGAATGGAATAAAGACTGTGAGGGCCAGATAAAGGTGTAGACAACATGACTACTGTGTGGACATCCAAAATGACTTAGTCAAGATGACCACCTCTGGAGGCCCAGAGAGCCATGACTAAGCAGTAAACGTGACTCATTGTATAAGCAGACCTCATCTTGAAATGACTCTTCATTGGCCCTCCCACCAATATGTAGAGAGTGCTGGCCCTTGTCGATATTGAAACTGACTGTACTTTAGTTCATGGGAACCCAGATCAGTTTCCTGGGTCAGCTGCATACATAGATGACCATGGTGGCTGTACCATCAAGGTCAAGCCAGTGACTATGACTTTGAGTATTGGCTGTTTGGCTCCCAGGTCATATACAGTGTATGTCTCTCCAGTTGCTGAATATATCACAGGGGTACATATCTTTCAAGGTCTGGCAACTCTCCAAATGTGAGTTTAGATTGTAAGGACTGTTACGCTAGTGTAAAGAGGCTGTCTACATCACCCCTTACAAGTGTTGTCAACTCCCAAGAGGATGGTTCAGGTATGCCAGTATTAACTATCTGGGGGGCATGAAGATATTATTAAGAATATTTTGCAATTAGAATCAGCTGGTGTAATATGGGCAGTGCACAACCCCTCAACTCCCCCATGCTACCAGTGTGGAAGCCAGACTGAAGGTGGAGAATGACTATGAACTACAGAGAGCTCAATAAGCTGACTCCACCCATGTATGTTGAAGTGCATTCCGTTATGGATTTGATGGACCTACTGACTTTGATGGAGTCTATATCATTATGTGGTGGGTCCAGCAAATACTTTTTTCTCCATTGACATTGCCCTGGAGAGTCAAGAATAATTTGCCTTTACCTGGGAAGGTTGACAATGAACATTGGTCTCTTTTTTCCCAGGGGTATCCATCTGTGTAGACCCACCATTTGTCAATTTTGGTGGCATCCTGGAAATGGACCCAAACAATCACACTTTATCATTACATTGATATTATGCTAACTTATGAGTCTCTTGCACCTTTGGAATCAGTGGCTGTGAGTCTGAGAGCTACTCTGGAATCATAGGGATGGGCAGTAAATGATTCTAAAGTGCAAAGGCCTGGTTTGTCTGTCAAAGTCTTGGAAGTTGTTTAGTCGGCCAAGACCAAAACTATACCAGAGGCTATTGACAAGGTTCAGGCATATCTTAGATCACCATCAAACAATTACAAGCTGTCCTAGTTTGTTTCTCCACTGCTGTGACAAAACAGTCTGACCAATACCGACTTGGAGAGGAAAGGTGTGTTGTGGCACATAGGTGCATACACAGACATTAATAATTAAATAAATGTAATAATTTTTAAGTTTTCTACAGGGGGAGGCTAATTCTACTGGGAAGAGATCAGAAATACCTTCATATAGCAGTTTAATTGTTCTAAAAATGAGTAGATTTTTAAAATCAGAAAATGAAAGTGAGGGTTGAGGGATGAGTGTGCAGGAGATGGGGTCTCACTCATCAGAGGTGACATCAAAGGTATGATTTTCATTCATGAAAAAGCCTCCCAGTGTTTAGGAAATTGGTTCTATCAGAGAGTATTGGGCCTTAGGGAGAGGATGCCACAGAGGTGGACTGTGGCCAGACCATAGAGGATATCTGTGTTGGTTCTGTTTCCATTAGGCCCATGTGGTGCCAGCAAGGTGGTTAACACCTCCCTCTTCACCCCATCCCCAGGAGATAATGAGAGGTCACTCACTTTGTCACGGGGCAGCTGGTACAGTCTTCCTGGGTCGGTCCCCAGCACTTGGCACATGAGGCTTCACAGGGCTGGCAGTGGCCTTGCTCATCAATATACTCCCCTGTGGAACAAAATCCAGTTGTTTACTTTACTGCCCATGGCAAGCCCTCAACCATTTGAACTGGGTGTGGCCATTGACACAACAGGTTTTGATGGGGGGTGTGTGGCAATGTGTGGGGAAGAAGCCAGAACCACAGATTTTGGTCACAAGTGTGGAAGGGAGCTGAGACCTGCTATACCCTTATCAAGAAGCAGTTAGAAGTAGTGTGTCCAGCCTTGTAGGCTTGTGAGTCTATCACTGGGAGAAGTAAAATTCTAGTTGCACCCAGAGCCAGGGGCTCTGATCATCTCCTGGTTTCTCGAGACCCTCTACTTCTGGCCCCCAAACTCAGCCCCCACACCCTTACAGTCATGCTCAGAGGGTAAATAAACTTTCACAGGTATGCCTGGAGGCTTGTCTCCTAGTTTAGTTCAGATCTTGTCAAGTTGATAGTCAACACGAACATCACAGATGGACTAGTTGCCTACTTGGTAATCAACAGACCCTACGGGAAAAAGCTGGGGCTTTTGTCTAGAAGGAGTGGCAATTTCAAGCTACCCTCAAACTTGTGGTCCTCCTGCCTCAACTTCCTGAGTGCCAAGGTCACAGGTGTGTACCACCATGCTCAGTGTGAAACCTTTAAATTCTCTCTCATTTTTGTCCTCATTTCCATCAATACCTTGGCCATGCTAGTTTTTTTTTACTTGCTCAGCTATAATGGCCTCTATTCAATACTAACAAAGGTCCATCAGATGTAATGACCACTGAGCATTGCCCACGTCCAGGATTTTGGAAAACATGCCCTAAACGCAAACTTTTACTGCCATATCATGATTTAGCTGACCCTAACTCATTCCCTAGGTTCTCACTCCATTGCATTATGCACTGAGGCTAGGCCAAACTTGTTCCAAACCTAAGTCCTACCCATATT
Source organism: Nannospalax galili (assembly GCF_000622305.1). NCBI lineage: Eukaryota > Metazoa > Chordata > Mammalia > Rodentia > Spalacidae > Nannospalax > Nannospalax galili. The sequence continues at coordinate 10,826 of NW_008339925.1, forward strand.
TGCTCTAGAGACATATTCTAACCTGATGATAAGAGATCTGGGCGCCTCAGCTTCCGTCTTCTCGATGCCTAAGCTCTTCCCCAAGTTCTCCTTGCTTGTCCGCTCATCACCTGTCTTTGAGGAAGTTCTGTCTTCTCTGCCCCTTGTCAACTCCCCATTAAATGCTCTCCTTTCCTCAGGATATTTCTGGCCAGTCCAACTGTCTGCAGTCTCCTCTTTGTAACTCCATTGTTACAGGATCTACAAAGTTTCTTCCTTGATCTAAAACCTTCCCAGGCCTTCCTCACCCCATATGCAACTCTTCAGGCTGTTTATTTTCCTCCTGTTACTTGGGAACAAAATGGAGACAATTTCATGACCTTGAAGCTTATGTAAGAGAGTCAGAGAAGGACAGCAAAATGGTTCATCCCTCTCCAGTCTGCACGCCTCTTCAATTCAGAGTAAGCTTTGGCTTTACAACAGATGACAATAGAAGGACTTGCCCCAATTCTCATATTTATGTAGATGTCCAATTAGTTGCATAAACAACTGCCCCTAGCCCTTGTACACAGACACAAGTTTTCCACTGCACATCTGGAACTGAGGAAGTCAGATTCCAATGACATAAGGAAGTTAGTTTTTTTTCGTAGTTGTTGGAACAGCAAATTCTTGTCATCTGTCTTCATTGCACAATGAAGTTGAACGTTTATGACAGGCGTGATATACAAAATTCTTAGAAGAAGTCACTCTTAGCAGAGTCTTCAGGAGCCAGTATTTTGTTCACCTATCCCACAAATTCTTCTTTCTGACATCTTCTGTCGTTATTATGTCCAAAGCATCTTCCTCCTGTGACTGGAACTTTTTTTTGTTTCCCTTTTAGATCCTTTCTCATCCTATTTTTCAGAGGTTTAGGGGACACTGAGGAAATGGTGCCACATGGAAAGGAATGATGCTTTGAAAGCTGGTGACCAAGCTTAAAAGCTAATGCTTATACATTTAGAAATGTACAAGTAAGTGCCTTGTTCTGCTTTCTCCATCCACTGGTAATACTATAGAATATTATTAATAAATTTGGATTACAAAAAGACTCATGTGACATCATATGGAATAGGTGAACATGCATTATATCATCCAGAGTTACAACACACAACAGAGATGTAATAATAGAATTTTTTTTTGTCTTTTTGAGACAGGGTCTCCCTGTAGCCCCAATTGGCCTAGAATTCCCTATGTAGACCAGGTTGACCTTGAACTCACAGAGATCCACCTGCCTCTGCCTCCCAAGTGCTGGAAAATAATAGATTCCTAGGTTCATATGCCCAGGCAGAGCTTGTTTCTTCCCTGCCTCCCTCCCTCCATCCCTCCCCCCCCTCTTTCCTTCCTTCCTTCCTTCCTTCCTTC
>NW_008339925.1:12760-14833 GCF_000622305.1 Nannospalax galili
ATCCCAAAAACTAATTAAATAACATTATCTCTTTGCAAGGATGCCAATACATAACTTCCAATTTGAAATACCATTGTGTGAAGACAATTTTCATGAAAAAGAACTACGCATTTATTACTTTATGCCAGCTACAATAAATGCTCAGCAACACTTTCAACTAATTATATGCTAATGAAATAAGTCAGTTTTTAAAGCCTCGTTAAGCTGAAGTTTTACAGCAGGACTCAATATATGAGACCATCAGCTGAGAAAGCAGTATCTTACTTTAAAGTCTATGTGATCACTCAGCCTTGAAGGGGAAGGAGATTTCAATGTGGTCTACAACAGGGATGAACTTTGAAGACATTATAATAAGTGAAACAGGCCAATCACAAAAGGATGTTTTATGAGGTCCCTAGAGTAGTAAAAGTCATAAGGACAAAGTGAAATGGTGATTTTTCAGGGATGGAGGTAGGTGGTGATAGGGAGTTAGCGTTTCACAGACTGGGCTAAGAGTGTCAGTTGGCAACGATGAAAATGTTCTGGAGATAGATGGTGGCCATGGGACAAAGAACTGTGAATTTGAACTCTGAAAATGGTTAAAATGAAAACTTTTATGCTATATACATTTTACCACAATTTGAAAAGTCTCCCCAATGAATTTGTTCCATAACAGGTCAGTACTTGATGACAAAAACCTCAGGATTGTTGGATTTGTAAAAAAGCATCAATCATCTTGGGGTGCAAATCTTTTGGACGGAGGCTTGACGTGTGATGGTGGGAGGAAATGGAAACAGATAAAAATCTGTCAGAAGGGAGATATCTGGTAGATGGGAACTTCTGTATTTTCCCCTCTTTACGGTTCACCACAGGCAGAATGAACAATTGCGCATCTAGGAGAGTCCTACCTGTTTCCATAACCTGGCTGTGTCTGGTGGGGGGTTAGGGGTGCTGCTTCTGTAACTATTCTTTCAACAACAGCCTCTCTTGTACACTCCCCACCCCTGGGCTTTTCAGATCGACAAGTCTTGTGTTCCCTGGTCCTGTGACTCCCTCACTCTCAGGCAAGGGTATAGATCTGTGTGCTGTGTATGGACACTTGGTGTGCTGCTCTGCCACCATGAGAGTTGGCTCTCCTGAAAAGAGGATGGATTGTAAATCACAGATCCAACACACATGCAAATACTTAGCTTCCTTCGGCTCACACGCTGTCCAAAGACAGAATAAAGAGTTGACCCTTTTACTTTCCATCCTTGTTTGGGTACTGACCATAGTCAGACAGCTACAAGAACATATCCAAAGCAAAGTGTTGGCCAGCACACCTGAGTGCAGTGTGGATGTTGCAACCACACAAGCTCCTATTCATCGATCCTTACCATGGTACAAGTGCTTTACTATGTAATATTTAATCCAGACAAAAAACTCTTGTGAGTGAGAAACTGAGGCTGAGAGAGATTAAAAGTTTTGCATAAGTTCATTCAACTAGGTGAGTGACAGCTGGGCTGGGCCCCAGGTATTCTGAGCCTACCCTCTGCTCACACACCCCTGTGATGGATTCAGTTCCTCTTTCAGTGTTCCAAGTAGCTTTGCTGTTTATAAAAAAGAAAGAACGGAGTACATGCCTTACCTCAGCAACTTGGTGAGGTGACAGTAGTGAAAAAGAGTTCACTGTGAGAATAAATGGACGTTGAACTGGCATGTGGCACGAACTGGATTTACTCAGTGATTAAATTTACCCTCCAGATTTATTGTCTCTGGAAAAATGACCATCATGTATTAAAAGGAAATTGTGTGAATCAAATGAACTGAGTTTCACACGCAGTTTGCTCTGCTCATTAACAAAAACCTCCTAAGTGGGATTCAAAAGTGTTACTTTTTCAATTAATAAAGTAAATTCATGAGAGCCCCAGACAAGGATTTTCTTTCTCTCTTCCTTTTCACAGTGCTACAGATTGGACCCAAGGCCCTGCATATGCTAGGCAAGCATTGTACCTCTGACCTACATTCCCAGCCTGGGCATGTAAGTAGTGCAGAAAATCTACTTACATGCTATCCAAAACCAAAACAGAACAGAGCAGAGCAGAGCAGAGCAGA
>NW_008339925.1:16238-18323 GCF_000622305.1 Nannospalax galili
ATCAGACCTCCTAAAGTTTCTGTAGCCTCCTAGAACTTCCAGCTGGGAACCAAGTATTCAAACACATGATCCCGTGCAATACATTTCTGGCAGGTGTGTAAAATTTCTCTACTCAAGGAGTCGACCGTCTTTCCACTCCTGTAAGTGGTACTATTATTTTCACAGGTTCTAATAGTGTACTCTCTCTCAACTTAGGAAGATTTTTATCCCCAGATGCCTGCTCTATTTGTGGTTTTAACAGGATGGTTTAGGGGTAGGGAGGCGTAGAGTGTCTGATCCATATACACTGAGGGCCTTTGAGGGTTTTGATACACAGTGGACAGAAACAAGGAAGGGACCAATTTAATGAAATGATTTACCTTTTGGAAAGCCTCACTGACTCCATAGGACATGCTGGGGGAGACACTGAGGAAATGAATGACTAGCAAGGGCTCAGGCCTAGGAGGTGGCCACTTCTCATTGAAGATGTAAGCCAGCAAGAGGCAGGATCAGCTGTTGAGTGGTGCTTCTGTGTAACCCCATAAGGGAGCACGTGCTATCAGGCCCAAGGAGCACACCACTTCCTTTCTCTTTGGAGTGATGTCAAAGTGTTCCCTGCTACTGCTCAAGTTCTGAAGGATGACCTGTGACCTTCTAGTTTCCCTTCTATAGCAATGCAAAGAACCTTTCAACCATTTGTCATCACTCTGGTAAGCCCTTCAAAGGATAGCTACTGTCACTAGCTCCACTCCACTGGGCCATGGGAAGGAACATCTTCAAATCACTCTTTCTCCACATCAACACAAAGAAAGTACTGACTTCACCTTTCCTCCCAACATTCCCCTAGCTTCTCAAGCCCTGTCTTCCTGTGTGCCAACATCTCAGCTGGCTCTCTAATTAGGAGGAAAAAGAAACCATAGAAAAAGAAAGATTGCATTCCACATCCTAGCATCGTGGCCTGTCCTAGGACTGAAGCTCGCCCTAGCTCTGCAGCTATCCTAGCACTGCAGCCCATCCTGACATTTGAAAGTCTAGCCTGTTAGCATCACCATCCATGGCATGGGTGCTGATATTCAGAGATCTGTTAGCTTGTCCAGTGATTGGTCTCTGTGGAGCTCAGCACCCAGCATCAGTGACTGGAGGAACATTTCATTAATCAGGTCACCATGTGTTCTATTGAGAGTGATCACTTTGTGATTTTTAAAAAGCCGAGAGTGTAAATAAAGAGAGGAACTGAAGATTTCTCAGTACTGTGTGTCATCAGAATAGGAAGCATCATTCTGCGTAAATGAAGAAAACCTGGAGTCAACTGACCTGAGGTTGATTTTTGGGTCTCTTCTCCAGCTGTGTGAAATTAATCAAACCCATATTTCCCTGACATTCCTTTTCTGTGAAATGTGTATAATAACATCTCATATTACATGGTGGGGATTAAATGAGAAAACAGACCTCAAGCACCTTGAGCAGTGGATGGCAAAATGTTATGATTGCCAGGTACTTTAATTTTGGCAGACCTATACATTTCTAATAACAATGTAGGGTTGATAGCTCTGTCAGCTTCATTTGTCCCAATTAGGAGTTCAAGCATCAGGCTGCTAACTCTTTGAGCATCCTTCAAACCCTGGCAGACTGGATTCCAAATTGTGCTTTCTCTACAATTCCCAAGAGGTTTTGAAGAATGTATTGGCTGCATATGTGGGTGGCAATGAGGCAACGAAAATTAACGGCCCCACGGACTGGAAACAATGACCTCTCAAGGCAACTGAGCTGCAAGACGCAACCTACACAAGTTATTTTATTTATTTTTTATAAATAGCCCTTGGAGACAGTCTTTCTGTATCAGACTGAAATCAGCTCTCCCTGAACTTTGCTGTGGAAAATTCCAGAGATATGGGAGTGCCCTTCTCGGGCTGCTGAAATCAAAGACTTTCAAAAGTGGGTGTATCTCTGTTAGATCGGGCTTCCATTCAGCAGTTTTACCAAGTCAGGTTCACACATAGGATGATGCTTGGTCTCACTGTAGAGTAGTCATTGATCATATATATATATATATATGATCATATATATAGATATATCCATGGGTTACCCCAAACCTAAAAATTTATG
>NW_008339925.1:19968-28602 GCF_000622305.1 Nannospalax galili
TGCCCACTTCTGGTCTCCATGAACATTGTACAACATGGGTACACTTCCATACATGCAGGTAAGGCAGTCATACACATAAATAAAAATAAATGAAATTAAAATATTTTTTGCTGGTCTTTTTGAGACAGGGTCTCCCTGTAGCCCCAGCTGGCCTGGAACTCACTATATAGACCAGGCTGGCCTTGAACTCACAGAGATCTGCCTGCCTCTGCCTCCCAAATGCTGGGATTAAACGCATAAGCCTGGCAATAAAAAAATTTTAAAAGAAAGTAGAGTGACCCCCAGGGAAAATGCTGAGGGTCTATTTGGGATGAACTTTATGTCTTAGATACCTCAGTCATGTGACTCAGAACTATTTGCTTTCATACTGTTTCCAAGGGGTGTGTCTACCCTTTACGGAATTGGCTTACCTCAATATCAAGAAGGTAAGGCACCGTGGAGTCATGTACTGAATATGAAAGAGATGCCCAGAGCTGCTGGTCATGGCTGTGTTCCCTGAGGCCATTTCTAGTTTGGTTTTAGATTCCCACGGCCTCAGTGTGTGAGAAGATTGTGACTAGATTGTTTTGTGTTTGGTGGGAAGGAATTCATTAAAGTTGTTCATTTGTTGAACTTAATTATGATTGGGTTGGACCTGAAAAGATAGATATGTTTAAATGGGTGAGAAGCAAAATGGAGACTATTTCAGGAGAATGGAGGAAGGACAGCAAAGGTTTGAGGCTGGAATGGGCTTGGCCTCTCTAGAGGGGACAAATAACTTCAGCTTCAACCAAGTTTGAGGAAGTGAAAAGGGAGTTGGGGTGGAGGAAGTAGACAGGTAAGAAAGTGTCAGCTAGAGGAGCATCCATCAATACGGCTGGCTAACGGGAGCCATTACAGATGGGTACAAATGTGATGGAAGACACCCTGGTCAAGGAATAACGAATGAACCTGAAGTAAAACATAGGAAACCAACTAGGAAATGGCTCCACTGAACTGTGGCTGAGGGAACAGAGCTACTACAACCAGAATGATGAGATCAGGATGGTCCCCAGAAAACAAAGCTGCAGTGAGCTATAAGCCTTAGAGCTCATGTACTCCAGCTGCCCCCGTGCCTCTTTCCCAAGGAGCAGGCTGAATTCCTGCAGTGATTTAGCCCTGTGCTTGCTGTGTCTGAAATAACACTGAAAGGGGAGGCGAACCGGATGGACTGAGAGAAGACTTCTACCTCCTTTTTGGAAAACACTGACTAATGAAAGAGTCCTTGTGGTTGGCCCAAACCAGCCTCCTAGGTAATTTCATATGTTGAGTATTTCAAAGAAGAAATAGCAGTGAAGCACGCTATTCGTGAGACCCATGAAGAACCAGAAGACTGGAGCCCGAGGCTCAGATGGGCAGCTTTGAGTAGGTCAGTGACACTCGGAGTCTTAGTCACCTCAACAGCAATGGGGTGATACATGTCCTGCCTCGATTTCTGGTCTATTTGGAGGATAAATAATGTACCCTGTGACAACTTTGGAAAGCTCAAAATGCCACCTAGAGTGGCAGACGATATTATTGTTCCATAGGAGAAGATCTGATAAAGTGTAGCGACAGAGAAAGCTACATCTGCCTTCTGTCTGCTGCTGTGTTTCTGTGTTTTTGGACTGCCACTGAACTTCTCTAACAATAGCTACAAAGTGAAATAATAACAGTCCATTTCTCAACTGTCCATCATTATGACCAAAGGAGGAAAGATGCACTTTGCCTCACACTTCCAGGGGTTTCAGTCCATGGCCACTAGGCCCTGTTGCTTTGGGACTGTGGTGGCACCATATGTCAAGGAGGGAATTCATGACAGAGGAGGCCTGTTCACCTCATGGTGGTCAGGAAGCAAAAAGAGAGAAATAAGAAGTGGTTAGTGTCTCAATATTCCTTTTAAGTCATGGTCACAATGACCTAACTTCTTTTGACTAGGCTCCAGGCTTTCAATGTTCTGCTGTCTCCCAGTACCACCACAGGATGTAGGGCAATGCTTCAACACATGGGCTTTTGAGTGATATTCAGTTTCCAAACTATAGCATAGTATTCCCTCAGAGAGTTGTTATAACTACATTTGATGAAGACCTTAAAGTTCTCAGTATAACCTGTGTTTGGTATTTAACACACAGAGAATAAACACCATCAGTATTATTTTTGATAAATGTTAATGACCTGCACATAGGAAATGAGGGGGGAAAGAGAGAGAGAGGGGGGGGGAGAGAGAGAGAGAGAGAGGGAGAGGGAGAGAGAGAGAGAGAAATAGAGTCCATGGATTGAACTTGAGTCAGTACAAAATGTTGTAGTATTACCAGAGTCTGAGAAAGTTAGGGAAGCTGGTTGGGATGATCTGGAAGATATCTGTTGCAATGCAACTCCTGGCATCTATCTGCTTTCCCACATGCCACAGGCAGTGTTTTCACAGTTTTGAGACCTACTTTACATTGGACTGCTGTGTTCTATCTATGACATGTATTTAACAAGAGTCAATAGAGTAAAATACAGTGCAGGCATTCACAACCTGTTCTGCCTAAAGCCAACCCATGAACAGTCAGGAGCTCAGTTATTGTTGCCGGATAAAGTATTATCAACTTGTCAATGCCAAGATGGTAGAAGTGTCGTCACCTTCGCATTCCCATGGAGAGGTTGTCTTGTCCTCTGCCAACGTAACTGTTTGGCAGAGAAGCCATGCATCTGTGGAAGAGTCACCCATGCACAAGGTAGGTAAACCCGGGGCTGTTACCGTCATGGCTTCAGCTGCTTGGATTTCATGACTGTTCTGAAAGGTGGTTCTAAGGGCACCATCTTTTTAATCAGCAGCCAAGTCTTGGTTAAGAATAAATGCCAGCAGGTTAAAGGAAATCACCATGCCAGAAGAGTTCTTTACCCACTGGGTAACTTGCCTTCTAGGATAAGGGCACAAGTTTGATGTTTTGTGGTCAGAGGAGTGAAGTTTTTTTTTTTGTTTGTTTGTTTGTTTGTTTTGAGATGGGGTCTCACTATGTAGCCCTGGCTGGCTGGAAGTCACTATGTAGACCGGGCTGACAGACCTTAAATCACAGAGCTCAGCCTGCCTCTGCCTCTGGGTGCTGGGATCAAAGGCATGTACCACCACACCCAGCTTCAGATGACTGAGCTTTACAAACTCTTTTGAGAAAGTTCCTTCAACTGACCTCCACACAAACTGGGTCCTACTACACGACCCCTACTTTACACAGGAAGAAGCTGATACTTGGAGTTCATCAGCTTGCCCCAAATCCCACAATTCACCTTGTTCTCCGTACATATCCTTCTGTGCTGATAGAAAAAAAAATAATAAAGTAGAAAAATTTAAAAAACACAATCATTTGGGGGAAGACACAAAGCAAAACTATACTCAGGAACAGTAGAAGCCATGCCATCTGCAGGTTGGTCAAAGGACTTGATCATGGGGGACACTGAGAGCAACATACAGTCAGATCACCCTACACAGGCAACTTCTAGCTATTTACCCTGAGCTTTCTTCTATGTCCTTGGCCTCATATACCTCTTGTTCAGTGGTAATTTCTAAATGGCTCTGTTCAGTTCAGCTGAGTGATCCCATATCTAATGCCAACTGCACTGTTCTCTTGGATACTTCCCAGGGACCTCCAGCCCCATGTTCCTCAGAGCATAGCATCTCAATCCAGTACTCATATCCCTCCCAAATTTCCTCTCTAGGTAAGTTCCAGTACCATCCAATCGGGGAGCCACCATGGAGAAGTCAATCTCAACCTTTGTCTGTGGAACATCTCTTGTTCCTCATTAAGACTCTCAGCTCAATCACTCCTATTCTATACGAACTTTGCTTCCTGAATTTTCTTATTATCTCCCCTCCCCCCACCCCACCCCCAGTTCTGTCCTTCACTTTACAGATGGAATGGCCTTACATAAATTCACTGTTTTGTTTTTTGAGGCAGGGTCTCGCTCTGAGGCTCAGCCTGACCTGGAACTCTTTATGCAGCCCAGGCTTACATTCAACTTGCAATGATCCCTCTGCCTCAGCCTCCTGAGTGCTGGCATTACAACTATGAGTCACCCCACCAGTCACAAATTCAAATTCTGTAAGAACAACACACCTGGGGCTGGAGAGATGACTCAGTTATAAGAGCACTGGCTGCTCTTGCAGAGCCCTTGAGTTCTGTTTCCAGAACCCATATGGCAGCTAATAGCTGTCCGTAACTCCAATTCCAGTGGCTCTAACACCCTCTTCTGACTTCCACAGGCATTGTACGACATGGGTGCATTTACAGACATGCAGATAAAATACTCATATACATAAAATAAAAACAAATCAAACAGAAAAAAAGAGAACAACCTCAAATTTCCTCACCTAAATATTCCCTCCATATAGAATAATGTTTACAAATGACATACAAGAGCCTTCAAATTTTGGTCCTGGCTTTCATTTCTGTCTCCCCCACAGCTCTCCTTGTAAACTGTAGCAGACACTGGTGCTCTGTAAAGATTTTTTGGTGTCACCATGTGGGTGTTCAGAAACTGAATGAAAGAAAGTGAATCTGCTGGGACTTCCTGGAGACTCTCTCCAGTGCCTCAGAAGGCTGCTGTCAGCCACACATGGCATGCATGCTAGTCCACAGTATGGATCTGAAAGCTGACCAGAGAAGCAGATGAGGGAGTGCTGGAGGATGTGGCAGGAGGGAATGCCGTTGCAGAGTATAATGGGATTCAAACTCCAAAGCTGCAGAGCTGGAATGGGAGGCAGTGGGTTGATTAAGGACCAAGGACAATAATGGTTAACCTGGCAGAAGGATAATAGCAACAAACTATGTATTTTTGTGGTGAAAATTTGAAAATAGATCTTTGTGGGAAGCAGATGTAAAGAAATAATTTCTATTGACTGGTGAGAGTAGAGAAAGAGGCTTTTCCAGCTTTCATTGAAAGCTTTTTGATTTGTTTTGTTTTTATAGTGCTGGGGATTGAACCCAGGGCCTCACACTGCTCCAGTGTGAAGGCAGCTGCTCTAGCACTGGGCTGTACTTCCAGTCCAGCTAGTTATTATCTAACCCTTCATACATAGCATATTCCTTTCTGTTTTTTTCTTTTCTCTTTTTCTATCATGATAGAAATTGAACCCAGAGTCTTATACATACTAAATAAGCACTTTACCCCTGAACTTTAACCTTAACTCATGGTCGTTTGGAATAGGGCCTCCCTATGTGGCCCAAGCTGGCCTCTAACTTGCAATTCTCCTGGCTCAGCCTCCTGAGATTGGGATTTCAAATATTAGAGTTATATGTTCTGAGCCCACTTGCTTACCTTTGCTGATTCCTGGCTCCTCCTGGCTCAGCTGCTCCCATCATGGTTTGCAATGAGTACAAAAGGCCTTGTTGGACACAGCAGGTGTCTGGCCAGTTAATTTGCCATTTCTAATGTTACAAAATTTAATTCTCCAAGTAGGAATGAAACAGAGGCACTATCCTACTTGTCTTGATCCAACAGCTGTGCCAGAGTACATTCATTTGCTCATTCTTTCATTCAAAACACATCAAGCAAATCTTTAATAGCCGTAGCCTTGCTAAGAATGGGAGCAACAATGATGTAAGAAAGCAAACACACTTCCTGCCCTTGTGTTTATAGTCTGGAGTGGGAGACAGGGAGGCCTGCTCAATGGGGATGGGGGGCTCAAGGAAGCCCAGAATGGCCATAGTGGAGAAGAGAGGAAGAATAGAGAGGGGGGGGGAGAGGGAAAGGGAGAGAGAGAGAGAGAGAGAGAGAGAGAGAGAGAGAGAGAGAGAGAGAACATGAGAGAACATGAGAGACTATGAATAAATCAAGTAGGTCAGATTTTGCAGGACTTGATGATGGCTCTGGTGTTACCCCAAAGCAACAGGTCTCAGCAGGAGAGGAGTGGGTCAGATTTGCTTTCTTACAATATCTCTTTGCCTTTTTGAAAAGCAGGGTCTGGCAAGAATGTGGGAGGATGGCCAGTGATGCTGACCTAGTATGGTAGTGGATAGAGACAAGAAGACCAATTCAAGAAAGAGACCAGAATCCAGGTGATTAGATTGCTCACGGACTGGATATAAGTAGAGAGGAGGAATCAGTAATGAATCTCAAATCTGTGCTTTAATATTAAGAGTCATCACTATTGTGCCAAATACAGGCATAGCTCCACGTGCTATACATGCATTGCCATTGCCATTTAATCCTGACACGTCTCTGAGTGAGAGGTAGGACTATTATTATTCAAATGTGGAAGCAGAGGCACAGAGAGTTTAAGTGTATTTCCCAGGATCACATGATCACATAGCCATTAAGCAAGAGAGTTAGCATAAGCAAGAGTTAGCTTTTGAAGCCAAGGAACCTTCTACAGATTCTTTGATGGTAATTATGACATTGATCTCTCTCTCTCTCTCTCTCTCTCTGTTTATTGAATTTTTGTGATTTTTCTACAATATAATTTGATGGTATTTAGATCCCCTCCCCTATCCTCACCTCCCTTTATTTTCTGTCACTCAATTTGATGTACTCTATTACACACACACACACACACACACACATAATAAGGCCTGTAGTCTAATTTGTGTCCCCAAAAGTCCTTTAGTGTGGGTCCATCCACTGGAGCCTGGCTAACCTACCAAGAGTCCCATCCTTAAAAGAGACTATCTTTCCCCCTCCTAGAAGCCATCAGTTGTCACAATTTCCTTAGGCTGGGTTGTGGTTTCTTACCCAGTTTTCTATGTCTATGCTGGGATTTTTTCTGATTTGAACTACTATGGGACTTGTGCGTGCTATCATCATTGCTGTGAGTTCAAATGACTAGTTATCTGGAAAACTGTTTCCTTGTGGTACTCCACCACCTCTGGCTCTTGCAATCTTTCTGCCCCCTCTTCTGCAATGACCTCTGAGCCTTGGGAGGCAGATGTTTGATATAAGGATAAGCACTCTGCAGCCTTTTGTTCTCTGCATATTGACCAGTTGTGGGTTTCTGTGTTAACTGCCATCTGCTGCAGAAGGAAACTTCTCTGGGAGAGTTGAGTATCACTCTTTTTTAGTAGGGTCTCACTCTGTAGCCCTGGCTGGCCTGGAACTCATAGAGGTCCACCTGCATCTGCCTCCTGATTGTTGGAATTAAAGGTATGGACCTATCTCTTGGAGAGGATGTGTAGTGTGGTGGTTTGAATGAATAATGTCTTCCATAGGCACCAAGTATTTGAGCACTTTATCCCCTGTTGATGATGCTGTTTGGGGAGGCTTAGGAGGTGTGGCCTTGCTGCAGGAAGAATGTTACTGGGGGTGGGCTTTGAGAGTTCATAATCTTGCCCCACCTCCATTTTCTCTTTCTGCTTCCTGTGTATGCTTGAAGATGTGAGCACTCAACTTTCTGCTATGGCTGGCTCCTGCCATGGCATGGTCATGATGGACTCATCCCTCTAGTCCTAGAAGCCCAAATAAACTTTTCCTTTTATAAGTTGTCTTAATCACAGTGTTATAACAGAGAAACAGAAAAATAACTAATACAGAGAGCATTCAAAATGTGCTAGGTTCAACTCAGCCTCTGTCCATAGCTCCGTAATGGCAGGGGACAGTAGGGGACACCTGCTTGGTGAGCAAGACTCGGAGAATGGCAAGGAAGGAAGGAAACAACAGTCAAGGTGGAAGAAGGGGACTTAGCAGCAAGCTCTGGCTGATGAAAGGGCCTTGAGAGAACAGAGGCTACTCCACCCTGGGATGGGAACAAATGTGCTGCCCTGCTAAGTGACAAAGTGATGGGCACAGAAGGAGCAAGCTCAGCCACTGATCTTTAGCAGCTCATCAGGAAATGCATGCTAAATGCAACTCGAATCTGCAGAGGATAATGTTCATACCTCATCCATCTGTCACAAATACAGCTAGTTATGATGTTCATTCAAGAGAACAGGTCCAGAGAGTGGCTGCAAGAACTTCATCTCCATGAGGGAAATGATGTGAAAGCGGGGCTCAGTGGTGAGCTCACCTGGTTATTTCAGTAGCTGGAGAGACCATGCTGATCAGCCCCAGAGAGCCTGCTGGAGTGCTGGCCATTCAGCCTCGACCCACCAGTTAACAAATGGCCTCCTCCATCCATGCACCCAGGTGGATGAGACTGAGAGACTGCAGACCACAAAGCCAATGCACCCTCCAGCTGTGCCCTCTGCAGCCACACACCTCGGTAGATGAGGCTCAGAGGCTGCAGAACACAGTGCTGAAGCTGCTCATCAGTCATTCCTTTGATCTGAAGAGCCACTCATTTGCTTCAGCTCTGCAGGGCAAGGACTGGTATGGAGCTGCTGGGTTCCTCAGTGCTCATCTTTAAAGAACTCAATACTCAAGCCAGATGTGGTTGTGCAAGCCTGAAATACTAGCGCTTTTGAGATAGAGGTAGGAGGATCAGGAGTTCAAGGCCAGCCATGGCTACATAGTGAGTTTTGAGGTCAGCTGGGGCTAATGAAGACCCTATTTCAAAATAAAACAAGGGCTGGGGAGATGGCTCAGCAGTTAGGAATGCTTGCTGCTTCTGCAGAGGACCTGGGTTCAGTTCTTAGCACCCACGTGGCAGCTGACAACCATCCTTAATTTCAGTTCTAGGGGATCTGACACCCTCTTTAGTTTAGCCTTTACAGACATTTCATACAC
>NW_008339925.1:28738-32867 GCF_000622305.1 Nannospalax galili
AAAACAAAAAATCAGGAGAGAAATGTATGTTTTCCATAGTGGCTCTCAATAACTCAAAAATAAGAATCCTAAACTCAGAAATGAAGTGTCTCAACAATAGTTCCCAGCTGCGATGCCTTACAGGCTATCTTGCCATGAAGTAGGTCTGGGTCAACTCCACTGTTTTTCTACTGCTGCCCTTCCAAGTTAGAATCAAGTTAGTGGCTTCAGAAACTGTTGTCTCACATTCTGCAGGCTGGAAGTCTGGGCACAGAGTGGCTCTGCTTCCTTTCTGTTCTGCATTTTACAAGGTGGATGTGAAGGTGTTGGCAGTCTGCATTCTTTCTAGAGGCTCTGAACATGAACCAGGGCCAGGTTCCTTCCGGTTCCGGGTAGAGCTCGGGTTGAACCCCGTTTCCTGGCTGAGTGCTGGTGGCAGGTTTCTAGAGCTGGCTGCATTTCCCGGCATGCGTCTCCACTTCTCTCATCTTCTGACCAGCAACTGTGGGTCAAATCCTTCTCTTTCAAGACTCTCCCCTCCTCTGCCCCATTCCTCTTCTGCCTTCTTTAATCTTGGGCCCACCTAGACAATTCATGCCAATCTTCCTATTAAGGTTAAGTCGTTACTGATCTCAACTCCTTGTTTTTCCTTCTCTCCTCTGCTCTCCCCTTCCCCTCCCCTTTCCTCCCTTCCTTCTAAATCAGAGTATATAATACATAACCTCTGATTTCTTCTGCAGTCTCTCCCAGCTGTGACTGATGGGAACTCACATTTCTAGGGACATGTTTAGGATTCTGCAGCTGCGCTCTGATGGTTAATCTTCATTGTCCATTGGACTAGATTTGGAGTCACCCTGGAAGCACACCCCTGGGTATGACTGTGAGGGTGTTTTTGGAAAGAAACTTAACTGCAGAGGAAAGACCCACCCTGAATGCCAGCGGCGCCATTTCGTGGATTTGATTCCTGGACTGGATAAAAAGGAGACTACAAGGTAAGCATGAGCATTCATCTCGGCTTCCTAACTAGGGATGCAGTGTGACCAGCTGCCTCACATTCCTGTGCCCTGATCACCTCACCTTGATGGGCTGTACCCTCAAACTGTGAGCCAAAATAAACCCTCCCTTCATTAAGTTGCTTTGTCAGGTATTTTGTCTCAGCAATGAGAAATGTAAATAATATAATAAAGAGGACCCACCCGGTGCTGCTGTAGGCTCCCACTTCGATGAGGTTTTATTCTCAAGATAGATGTGCTTCCTCATCAGTGACACAGGATCCACGAAGGTTCCTGCCATTTTCTCTTTATAGTGAACACAGGGATGAAGGATTGGCAGGACAAGGACAGGAAGCTTAGGGGTAGGCATGTCAAGGGGCTCTCCTGAAGTTAGAGTAGGGACTTAGTTATCACAGTGTCTGCATCATGGTTATTTCTTTTCTGTCATTTGCTCAATTATTCACCTAATTATTCATTCACATTTTTTTCATCTATTGATGGAAAAGCTATCAAACACCTAGTCCATGAGACATTGTAGTGTTGTGTCCTGAGATATAAGGCACTCACCAACTTTGCACCCATCAAACAAACTTGGTAGTGAGGATTACATCCACCAAATAACTACTCCTATAGGGAACAAGAGACTTAAAGGCTTCAACAACAGCTTACAAGGAAGAGGGGACAATTAGGAAAGAGGATGGGGATCAGTTGGGGTTAGACAGGGGAATGGGAGGGTGAATATGATGAAGAAACATTATATGCATGTGAAAATGTCCCAATGACACTCATTATTTTGTTCAATTTATGTATGCCAACAAGAAAGGAAAAATAATAAATAAGGAGACCTAACCTGGTCTGTAAGGATCAGAAAATTAAGAAATATGTGAAGGCCAGACAGACAGCATATGTCAACCAGGGATGGATGATCAGGTGGGGAGAGCATCCAAGCAGGGGGAAGTGCTTTTCAGGAAGGTTCTATGGTACAGGGTAAGAAAGAAGGATACAGGGGAGGGAGAAGGTGGCATGAGATGAATTTAGTGAGGTGGAGTAGGCCAGATTGACCATGGCCTTCAAGCCATGGAAAAGAATCTCAACTTTATTCTAAGCAAGTGGGAAGACCTAAGAGGGTAGATGGAGTCTCACATTCAGTTCTGAGTTGTTGGAGACCCCTGGCAGTGCTGTGGAGACTGGACAGGAGGAAGAGGCTGACACAAGGGATGTATTGAAGAAGGCTAATAAACAGGTGTCCCAAAACCCCAGCTGTGAAATGGGCTGGGATAGGAGCAGTCAAGGTGAAGCACAAAAAATGAGTCTGATGGATTCTGGAGGCGGAAGTGTCTTACTGCCGCGATCCTCAACTCTGACCTGCAGAGCTGAAGAGAAACGACACGAACACCAAGGCAGGGTTCAAGCTTCTTCTTCTATTTGCGCCGTTTTTTCCGTTATATAATTGTCCCGAAAGCCTTCCCTTTCGCCAGACCCAATCAGGGGAATCACACGCGCACACCAGACAGTTGAGGCAGCAATCTATAGGGTCACGTGGACCAATCATGCATGCTGACGCTACTCATCAGGCGGTCTGCGCGTGATCGAGACACTGCATTTGCGCATATGGAGTAAACAGGTAATGATCACGAGTCTGGGCAAAATGGCAGGGCACCACCTTGGGCCGCTCCGGCCGCGCCCGCTTGCCACATCTTACAAAGGCTGAGAGTTGGGACTGAGGTGGAAGATAAAGTCATATTGGTGGCTCTCCTCATAAGCTAGTTATAAATATAATCTTATATATAATAAAAGCCTTATCTTTTCTTGATAGTTTGGCTTTTATTGTATTGTAACCATCAAATTCAGGAGGCAACACAATCCTATCTAGAATTTGCTTCTCTAGATTCACCCGAGTTTACAAGGATTTGTATTATGGGATGGTGTGCAGCATTTTTAGGCCTCTCCAATCTGTGACGAGTTGCTGAGGAGGAGCTGTAGGCTGCCTCTCCAGTACGAGCTCCCCTGGCTGCTGAGTGCTGCTGGGTTCCTAGTCCTTTTATTGGCTGGCTCACAGCAGTCATCAGTTCTCTGGGGACTGAAGCAAGGATACCTTCCTCAGCACTCTGACTGATGAGTGCTTCCCAATTATGTTGGCAAGAATGAGGGGATCCTTGGGTAAGTCAATTATTCTCTTTCAAGAGAGCTGATGGCTCTGGTCACAAGGAGGTGATGGAAAGGAAATAGTCTATGAAACTTTCCCTCCCACCAGCTGCATACCCTGCCTACTCCATCCACCATCTCCCCCCACAGCCCTTCAATTGGTTTAGTGCTTTGGCATAGACTCTCTTGAATATCCCTCTTAAGGATCCTAACTTTTTTTAGCTTACAAAATCTTGCTTATCCTTTGAAACTCAAATCAAATGTCACTCCTCTCCGGTATCTTTTAATTTATCAATTTCACAAATATTTTATCAAACAAATTGTGCTAGATATATAAAGTACAGCTGTAAATAAAAGCTGAAACACCACCATCTCTCATGGAGTGGACCAACAGTAAACAGGTAAACGGCAAGTTATTAGGGCTATGAAAAGACAAACAGGTGGGCAGAGGAGGTGGGGGAGCTGCTTTCTGAGATAGTACTGAAACTGTGGGATGACACACCTGCCCTATGAAAAGCTTGTGTCCTGAGGCACAAATATGCTGGTTTGTTTGAGGGTCACAAAAAAAGTTGGCATGGCCAGAACACAAGGGCAAAAGGTGCGAGAAGGAGACAGAAAGATCTCAGGGAAACAGTCCACACTTTATCTGAATACAGAAAGACAAATCTGGTTTCTTATTTACCTTGGTAGTCTGCCGTGTAGATGGAACATGGGAGAAAGGAGAAGAGAGAGCAGTGGGATGAAGGCAGAGGACCCACTGGGAGGCTCGGAGATGGGCAGAAGTGGGCCATTTAGACAGCTTAGAAGTATAGTCAGTGGGACTTTGCTGGTAAACGACTTGGAGTAGAAGAGAGGAATCATGAGCCAGAGATTAATGGTAGTGATTTACTGAGAAGGGAGAGCAAGTGGGGCGGTGATGACCACGAGGTTGAAGTATCCGAAGCCTGTTTTGGATTTGTTCGTTTTGAGATGTCTATTAGCTATGCGAAGGGAAATGCCAAAAGAGTTAATTC
>NW_008339926.1:0-15831 GCF_000622305.1 Nannospalax galili
AAAAATAACACCTTATTATTCTATGATAATTCTTTTAATTCAGAGAGCCTGGTTACGGACTCTTCATGATTTTGGGAAAGACCCTGATAAAATAATTCTACCCCTTACTTAAAAAGAAATTGATTATGTAGCTTCAATTTACCCTTCATGGCAACTTGCCTTTGCAAACTATGCTGGAGATATTGGCATTCATTATCCATCCTGGAAACTTTTAAAATTATTTCAAATTACCAAGTTTATCTTTCCCACTATTACTTCACACTCTCCTCTCCCAGAGGCAGACATTCTGTTTACAGATGGGACGAAAAAAGGAAAAGCCGCAGCTATTTCATACCAACTTCAAACAAAACAAAACTTTTCTCGTACTTGGGAAATGCCTGTTACTGCTTCTGCCCAGTATTCAGAACTTTATGCTATCCTCCAGAGCTTCATGCTTTTTCCTCAACCTTTAAATATCTAAACAGATTTGGAATATGCTGCCCAGGCACTCCTAAATCTAGAAACAGCATTTTTACAACATAAACCAGGAGAATCTATTGGGATGTTATTCTTATTTCTGAGCACTAAAATTCTCCAAAGAAAACGCTCATTTTTTCTAACACATATACGCTCCCACACTAGATTGCCTGGTCCGTTAGCTTCCTTAAATCAACAAACAGATAACCTAACCAAACAAGTAAATGTTATGACTCCTTTATGCAGTCACCAACTCCTTCATCAGCCAGAAAAAAATGTTAAAAGCTTTATATCCCCGCCTTACTAAGGATCAAGCTAAAATTATAGTTAAACAATGTCCTCAACGTGCTCCACTTCTTCCTTTAGGTCCCATGACTGGATTCAATACTCGTGGCATATGGCTTAATGTAATCTGGCAAACTGATATAACTCATATAACTGAATTTGGAAAACTTAAATATGTCCACTGTACAGTAGATAATTATTCCTTGGCTTTAAATGCCACATCTCATACAGGAGAAACAACAAAAGATGTAATTAAACATCTTATTCAAACATTTTCAATTTTAGGAATACCTCATCAAATTCAAACAGATAATGGACCTTCCTATACTAGTAAAATTTTTCAACAATTCTGCCAAACTTGGGGTATTTCACATACCACTGGCATTCCTTATAACCCCACAGGACAGGCAATAATAGAGAGACAATACAAAAGCCTCAAAGATCAAATAATTAAAATAAAAAACGGGGAATCACCTATACCTGGGATAACAGTACAGAATCCTCATTTCTTATTACACAGGTCTCTACTAACTTTAAATTTTTTTACACTAAATGATCAATGCATTTCTCCAATGGCCAAGCACTTGCAGGGACTAACTGTTCCACAGCCCCTGCTGCAAGTACTTTGGAGGGACCCTGAGTCAGGACTGTGGAGCAAAACTCCAGCACCTCTACTAACAATGGGACGAGGATATGCTTGTTTCTTTACAGAAAATGAATCCTTCCCCCAATGGGTGCCACTCAGATATGTCAGACCGCTCAACCGAAGGCCCCACAGCAAAGATGGCTGCACTGACCCTGGGGAAGCGGAAAAGTAGACCCCGCCAGAAGAAGATGCAGCCTCCTGTGACCTGGGGAATGATTAAGAACCTGATGAATGATGCCCAGGAGTTGGGACAATGCCAGGGCCAAGATATCTCTAAACCTGAAGTTCTTCTTGTCTGTGTTCTAACTATACTGACTGTGAATAGCATAAAAGCTGAAATGTGTGTCATCAATAGTAATGTTAATGGTGTACCTATTTTAGGATCAAGATTAGTACTCGAGTGTATTACACAAAACTGTGCATGGCCACCTGGACCCATCATAATGGACAGAGGATATACAGCCAAATAGGTGGAGTATTTTAAGGTTGGAAAAATGCTACAGACCAGAGCCTAAAAAACAGCCTGATTTCAGTATTTTTAAAGAGGCACTGACCTTAGAAGATACTGGAAGTTATAACTGTATAAAAAACCAAAAGAGACCTTTTAAAGATATTGAATTAGTTAGATCAACCACATCCTTGCAACGAACCAGCCTGTCCATATCTAATTATTTAAATGGAAAATTATGGGTTTGTCTTGGGCAAAAGGGTTATAATAAACAGAGTTTCTGTGTACAAGGAGACCCTTCTATACCAGGATTGTTAAAGAAAAATCTAATAGGAATGGGGGTACATATGGATCTTTATAAACAGATAACTAGAAACAACATAGAAAGCCAAACACAACGTGTTGATAAGATAGTCAAAGACTCACCTGTATCTCATGTTATTGTTAATCACTGTTTGTGTTTTGATTGTAACTTTATTCCCTTACACTGCAATACCACCTCTAATCATACCTTAAAGCATGGGAAACAATTGCCTGTACGATGG
The DNA here is from genome assembly GCF_000622305.1 of Nannospalax galili. NCBI lineage: Eukaryota > Metazoa > Chordata > Mammalia > Rodentia > Spalacidae > Nannospalax > Nannospalax galili. The sequence continues at coordinate 2,381 of NW_008339926.1, forward strand.
ACCTTCTTTTGCAATAATGAAACCTATGTAGCACTGCCTTATGGATATCAAGGATTATATGCTATAGGACGTATAATGCCTTTGCTAATAACCTTTCCTGAAAAAAGAATGTGTAGATCTTTACCAGAAGACTGTGATGATTTTCTCAAGCTACTTGACCCAAAAGCTGTAGCTGTTAGTTCTGTCTTTTTACTCTCCATACCTGGTTTGGTAACTGGATTGCAAAATGAGATATCTAAACTCACTTGTGTAACTAGTAAAACAGCAAACATAACTGCAAAAATACTAGGAGAAATTAATCAGGAAATGGGAGAACTAAGAACTGCTGTGCTACAAAATAGAGCTGCTATAGACTATCTGCTGTTAAAAAATCACATGGGATGTGAACAGTTTCCAGGAATGTGTTGTTTTAATTTGTCTGATTTTTTGCATACTATAGACCTACAGATTAATGATTTACAAAAAAAAATTGATGTCTAAAGTTTCTATGCCTTGGCCAAAATGACTCCAATGGCTTACTCCATTCTTGCGTCCAATATTGATTGGTGTACTTCTTCTTATGGGAGCTCCAGTAGCTATGCTCTGTATTGTAATTTTGATTAATAGTACTGGACAGCTGGACTGTCATATGAACATTTGAAAATTTCCCTGTTCTGACTTTTTTCTAGCTCCCTCTCTAGAACTTGTAATACTAATTACTCTTGCCTTTACTTCTCCTTCACATCTCTTATTCAACCATTGAAGGAATTTCTTTTCCCCCTAGGGATAACAGTTTTGAAATTTAGGAGTCTTTTAGATAGACCCACTGAAGGGGTACTCCAGTTGTCTCACCTGGTGTCCCTGTTCAGCATGGAAGAAGCCAGAGCGGTCTGCATCCCGATTCCCTATTGGCAATTTGGATAACCTCTTCAGAGGTTGGTGTGATTAGAATAGGAGGAAAGAATTGGCTAGGCAGTTAGGGTAAAAAGACCCCAAAGAAAAGTAGCCAGTTTCTTGGCTAAAACTCACAATATCCCTGGGCCTCTTAGCAACATACTCTGTTCCAGTGGCCAAATTATCAAATATATTTGGAGCTTTTATCTAATCCTTAAAAGATTTTAGGGTTACCTCTTCAGAGAGGGGAATGTTAGAGTACCCAAAAGCAGCATAATAAATAAATAAATAATAAATACAAAAATCAATCAATCAGTCAATCAAAGAAGAAAGAGTGTATAAAGTTATCAGAAAAAAGTGATGCGGGAGATATGGGAGTAGTTGGAGGAGCAGGAGTGGGCATGGATTTGTTCAAGACACCTTATATGCATGCATGAAATTCTCAATAAATTATTTAGTTTAAAAAATTCAAATTTTCATTTTCAATAGATTTAAACTTGTGTTTTACAAACTATTTTCCTTTTGATAACTTCAGGATATATGTTACAGAATAAATCTGCTTGACTTCTTAGAGTTATTAAATTTTTCATTGTGTCTGTTCATTGTGTATTATACTATATATAGGACACTTTCATACATGTATGTAGTATATGTTAAGCATAATCCCTGTCTTCCCATTTCATTTAGTTTTTAATAAAACCTTTTCATGGGTATCTTAGATGGAAATCGTTTCCAAGTGGTCTGTATGTTTTGGCATTCAGTCTTCCTCACTTGCCCATAGAAGGCCACTGGAATCATTTAAAACAGGACAGTGATCAAGATGTAATGATTATTTCTAAAATCACCAGTCTCAAACACTCCTCATTCACATCAAGGTTCTGCACAGTTTTATCTTCCTTTCTGTTTCCTGGCTTGTCTCCAACAGTGTGTAACTTCTAGCCTTATCAGAGTTCTAATTGCTTTGTCCATCTTGTGTCTCTTCGATAATTTGGCTAATTATGCTTTCTGCGTTCTACTCACCTGTTGGTATTTACTTCTGGAAGAACAGCTTTTAAGAGAACCATAAGTCACTTAACAAAATGTTTCCCTTTTGGAATACTGAGTAACATTGTTTGAAATCATGTGTAAATTTGTACAAGGACCCATTTCGCAGAGCAGGCCAAGTTTCTGAACGAGAAAGGGAACTCTCAGTGAGCAGAGATATTTCATTTAAATGTCTTATTATTCTTCAAATGAAGACTTACTTTTGACAAGAGGATGGACATAAAATATGTTTTGGACAAGTGGGTGTCTTTTCCATCTTTTTACACCACTGCTCTTCCCATTTTCCTCTCTCAACTAGCAAACAACGATTAAAGCATCTATCAAATATGGTGCAATAGCATATTAATCTTTGTTAAGTTACCAAATTCAAAGTTAATGCACATAGAACAGCATTCATATTTATGGAAGAAGATTAATTTTTCCTAGGTTTGTGTATCTGGCATTATTATAGAAACTTCATTGTTCTTAGGAATTGGGCAATACCAGGTTTCAACATTTTATAAATCTTTTGGGAAGTGTGATGGATTAGGATTAAGGTAGGTGCATGTATTTGTATTTTCAAATTTTTCTTCTGATTAATCATCACATCCACATATACTTATTTAAATCAAATTTGGTAAGAAAATAGAAGCCATGAATATCACAAGTTACTCACATTTTACATGTAAATATTCCAATATGAATAGAATGCCTTTGATTCCTTATTGTTTCTTCAGAAGTGTAATGCTTTAGAGTTACAGATGCGTGAACAGTTACTGCAGGTACACAGGCATGGATTGTCTCAGCAGCCTCTGTGTACCCAACACTATGGCTATCAGAAAGACTTCACATCTCTGAGCCTCAAGAAATCATAAAACTGGAAGGAAATTAAGGAAGTTGAGCTATAAGGAAATTCCCTCAAATCCGGGAGAAGTGGTCTTTGTTTTTTATGCCTGCATTTTCTTGTTCTTCAAAATTAAGATGACTCTCAGATATGAGTTACTTCAAATCCAATCTTACTTTAAAAACCATTCACTATGCTAAAACACAGGAAGGTTATTAGATGAGTCATTTGAAGAAAGTTGATTTGTCAGTTGAAGAAAATAATTATTGTTTTTTTTAATTTAGTAATAAAAACAAAATGTTTTTAAACTTAAATATTTTCAGTTATTGTGTTTTTAATGTTATCATCAATATTGTTAAAATATATTTATTATAAATTTTCACATACAATGTTTTTTGTGGTTTTAGTATTTTTATTATTTAAGAATTTTATGTTTATTTTTTCTTTTTGTAACATAAAACTTTTTTAAGTTTAAAAAATAAAGAATTTGTAACATGCATAGATGAGGAAAAGAGAAAGATCCAGTTACTATTTCTTCACCTCTGAAAATTTTGTCCCCTCCACTTTCTAATTATTTTCACAGGCAAAAAGGTGATGCTTTCCAGAAACACAGGTTTGAAAATGAGCCTTTGACAAATCTGAGGCCAAATATCAGGTGTAAATTCTTGCATCCATAGTCAGGTGTTTCCCTGCAAGAGGAAGTGACTTCAGCCTGGACTGGGACCTGGGGAACCTATATTCCTAATAGATCAATTAGCACCAGGTACAGGATTGACCAAGAGCAAAAGCCTCCTGGAAAATTGCATGGAAGTAAGTGCTTCTGAACCAATGAGCCTTTAATGAAGGCATTTCCAGGCTGGTAAATCGTGGGTTGGAATAGGATCTTGTAGAAAGTGAGAACAGAAGAGGCCTGATTCCATTGAATCTTCATTTTTACTGCCATGCTTTGTACTCTATATAATCAGGACATAGTTTTCAAGACCCCTAAGCTGGATACATATGAATATCACATGTCAACCTTTATCACTAGGCTAGAATTTCACATGTGGACTTTGTTGCAGACAAATAACAGTAAACATTTGATATATGATACACATTTCTTTATTTAAAAATATATTTTATTGAGTTTTTGTGCATTTCACATAACAGCCCTTAATCAATTTTACACTCCTCCCCTTCTGCAGCCCCCCAAAGCCCCCTCACCATATTTCATGCATTCTGTAGTATATGTTAAGTACTATTTGCTCAAGCATTTGTATACTTCACTGCAAGTTCATCCATTAGAGTAGTTAGACTATCTAGAGATCTTAAAGAATATCTATTTTCCCTCACCTAGCAGTACTCTGGAGACCCCCATATATAGACCTCTTAAAAACACAAGTTCATATGTGTTTCTTAGGAATTCATAAAGCACACATGTTGGGGCTCCCCACATCCCCTTTCTTCCACAATGCCCCCAAATCATTGGCTTCAAAGCATTTTCTCAGGTGACACATTTCAAGAACTTACATAAATCAGACATTAGAGAGACCTCATCAGAGAAACATGAACTCAGGGATAGAGAGGACCCTGACTAGTTGACATCAGCCATAAACTACTGCTGATACACCTGAACAACATGCATTTAATGGAAAACACGGAGGTGACACAGAAAATTCTTCCCTGATAACTTTGAGATTCTAAAAGATGACTGAGTTCATTTGATGGCATCTAAGAATAAACCAAAGAGACATGCAAATATTGGGAAATTGTCCCTGTGATAATCAATCCACAACGAAGAGATTGTCATGTTAACATGGATTTCAGCCTTTCTCAAAGGCTCCAGAACAAGAGTATAGCATTGTCAGAGCACTGTTAGATATGGTTCATGTTAATGATAGGTAGTTGGTGAAAGCACACCTTTCAATAAGATATTAGACACTGGGGGAATTTGGCTCATGTCCTATCAGCTGTTAAACATGTCCCTGGTTCCCAGGTTCCATGAGTGAGGGACTATAAGACAAGCAGGCAGTCAGATGTCCCTCTTCTCAGAACTGGCTACTTCAAGCACTGATGCTTTAAGGAAGCACATCTTCAGAAGCACAGATCCAGAAGGCACTATGCAGGGCACGGCTGCATTAGTCAGCTTGGGCTGCATCTTCCTGCCATCACAAGCCTTGGTGAACCTCAGCTGACACAGCCCAATTTTAACTATTCTTACTCAGGCCACTGCTGGCACGTTCTCCTTTCAACCCAGCAGAAGGTTCATGCTTGGTGCCTGCTCAGACATTCCTTTGCAAGGGCTGGCATTGCTACAGAATCTCCTCTGAAAACTGTGCTTTCTGTGTCCCAGAGACTGTGAAAGTTGTGGCTTCAACTGCATTTGATTCTAGGAACTTTTAAATTTATTAAAGTTTATTTGATGACCCACTGATCTTTTAAGTGTCCATTCTCTATGTTGTTTTGCAGTTTATGTTCTTTCTTTCTTTTTGTAAAAATATTTTTCAGGGGACTGGAGAGGTGGCTCAGTGGTTAAGAGTACTGACTGCTCTTACTGAGGACCCAGGTTCGATTCTGAGCACCGACATAATGGTGGCAAACAATTCTTAACTCTGGTTCCAAGGGACTCTGAAGCCATCTTCTGACCTCTGTGGCTTTGCACGACACAGGTGCACTCATTTACATGCAGGCAGTACACTCATACACATAATGTAAAAATAATAAAATGTTTAAAAATTATTTTCAGATTTATTTATTTTTATTTCATGTGTATGAATGTATTGCCTGTATGTGTGTAAGTGCATCCTGCTCATGCAGTGCCCACAGAAAGCCTAAGAGGGCATCAGATCTCCTGGAACTGGAGTTACAGATGATTGTTAGCTGCCATGTGGATGCTGGGATTCGAACCTGGGTCTTCTACAAGATCATCCAGTGATCATAAATGCTGAGCCATCCCTCCAGCCCATGTTATTTCTTTCTTCCTCATTCTATTGATTTCTCATTTTCATCACACTGTAATCTGACATAATGAAAGAAATTATTTTCATTCTTTTGTATTTGTTAATATTTTCTTTATCCTAGAAAGACAAAAGCTACCAAAACTTCCTAAAGAGGAAACACAAAGGTCTTTTCTGCATCTATTGAGATGATTGTGTTATATTTTTTGTTTTTTTAGCCACAAGTGAAGTGAAATCATGAAATTTTCAGATGAAATGCTGGAACTTGAAAACATTATACTGAGTGAGATAACCCAGACCCAGAAGACAAACACTGCATGGTGTCTCTTCTTTTGTGAATTTTGACTCTGAGTCTTTTGATGTTTGAATATAACCTGAAGTAACTGCAGAAGTCAGGAAGACTGAAACAGTCTAATGAGGGAGCTGGAGAGAAGGAGTTCTAGAGAGAGGCATAGTAGGTCACAGGTGCCAGCAAGGGAGAAATTGGAAATATGGACAGGCTTTGCCTGGGGAAAGGGCAGGAAGGGTAACACAGAGGATGAAGGAGAGATAAATAACACCAAGGATATTTGAAAAAGCCATAGGAAAACTGATTTGTTCAATTTAAAAAAAAAATCATGTGTATGCACATGTGAGTAGAGGACCCTGCAGAAGTCAGAGGTGTTGAAACCCCTAGGAGCTGGAATGCAGGTTTTTATGAGGCACCTGATATGGTTGTAGGAATTGAACTCATGTTCTCTGGAAGATCAGCATGTGCTTTTAACTACTGAGACATCTCACCAACCTGGAAAATATTATTTAAAAATTTTTTGAGACAGAGACTCCCTGCAGCCCCAGCTGGCCTGGAACTCACTATGTAGACAAGACTGGACTGGATCTCAAAGAGTCCTGCCTGCCTACCTCTGCCTCCGGTGTGTGGGAATTAAAGGTGTGTACCACCACGCTCAAATGAAAACATTATTTAATGATATATACTTCAAATGTAGTTATAACACGTGGGGTGATAATGCTCCCCACAAACACTGTAGACTATCTAGCAAAAGCCTGAGTATCAGGCTTGGGAAACTTTTCTTCCTGTTGTTGGTCAGGGTAATCAAAGACACTCCCAAAACAATATAGACTATTTCCACTGCCCCTGGTTGCCTCTCAGAAATTGAAGGAAAGACCCTATAACTGAAGACACCACACGTTTTGGACACAGAGTTTGGAGAATTCCAGCTGGAACTGACTTGGAAGTCTCCTCCCTAAGGACTAGGTGTTACAGTATTAGAAGGTGCCATGAAAGCTACCAAGGGAGAAAAGCAATCAATAGTCCTACCCAACTAATCAGTACTCTCACCCACCTGTAAGCCTATGAATTACAATGACTAGTCTAGCAAATTATCCCTAACTGTGCAATAGTGGTATTTTTATCATGGGGTAACCAACAAATGTCTGAGTGGACTTAAGGCCCACTCTGTAGGAGGGAATCTATGCCTGGTATTGTCAATTTCATCAAACACCCTTAACTGGGAAGGTCATACACCCCAGTGAAAGGCTACTATTGGCATTTCCTAAAATAAATTAATTTCTTACCATATTCTAAATAATTATGCTTATATCCACAGATAAGTGTAGCAATTGCCACTCATCAGAGAAGCTTCTTTTTGCAACACATAGAGGCTATTACACATTCCCAAATTGGTAAAAAGACAGACAATGAATGATTTTGGAGTTTTCAGGCCCAATTGATACATCTAAAATGCAACCCTGACACTTCAGCCTGAGGAAACATCACAGAAAAAAAGGGAGAAAGATTGTAAGACCCAGAAGACAATGGTGCCTGATGAAAGACAGTGTTTTCTAGGCCTGACAGGAAAGCTGCATCCATCAAATCTCAGCAGTATGGTTTCCTATAAAAGGCCTGCAAAAGGCATGTCACCAGTTGACATGCCAAGGTAGATGGTGCAAATTTCACAAAGTTGCACCACCAGATGAATAGCTACAAGTAATCAACCAACCACCAAAGAATACACTTTCTATTCAGCACCACATGGCACTTTCTCAAAAATTGACCACACACTGGGGCACAAAACAAATCTCAACAAATACAAAAAAATGGAAATATTTCCATGTGTTCTATCAGACCACAATGCAATAAAGCTTAAAATCAACATCAGAATAAGCCCTAGTAATTACTTTGAGCCAAACAAATAATGGGGAAAGGAATAACAATACCCCAGGGAAAACAGAAAGAAAGTAATGAACATATAATTGAGGAAACACAACATTAGACAAAGAACTCATGGAGATTAAATAACACACTCCTTAATGATGAGTGTGTCAAAAGAAAATTGAGAGAAATAAAAGTATTCCTGGAGTTAAAGGAAAAGGAAAATGCAACAAAACAAAATCTCCTTAAACTTTAGAAGCATTTCTAAGGGGGGGGGAGTTTATAGCTCTAAGTGCCTACATAGACAATAAATCAAAAAGAACACAAATAAATGACTTAATATTGAAACTCAAGAATCTGGAGAGGCAAGAACAAATGAAACCCAAACACACCAGAAAAGAAGAAATAACAAAAATCAAAGCAAAAATCAATGAAATAGAAACAAAGAATACAAAGAATCAATGAATCAAAGAGGTGATTTTTTGAAAAGCAAAATAAGATAGACCCTTAGCCCAGTTAACCAAAAGAAAGACATGAAATGTGAGACATCACAACAGATGCACAAAAGATCCAGAACATTATAAGGGACATTATAAACCAAGAAGAGATCAACAAATTAAACTGACACATAACATATAAGGAAATTGAAACAGTAATACAAAACATCCCAATGAAAAAAAAAAAACCAGGCCCAAATGGATTAACAACAGAATTCTACTTGACATTTAAAGATCATAACCAATATTATGGAAATTATTCAAAAAGGTAGAAGTAGAAGGAGAACTCCCAAATTCCTTTTATAAATCCATCATCACTCTAATACCAAAACCAGGTAGAGACAAAACCAAAGGAGAAAACTATTGACCCATATCTTTAATGAACACAGATGAAAAAATTTTCAACAAACTTCTGGAAGACTATGTACAGACACACAGCTGAAAGATCATTCACCAAATCAATTAGGATTTATTGCAGAGATGCAAGGATCATTCACTATATCAAAGTCAAAAGTTATAAATCATAAAAATAGACTCCAAGACAGAAATCACAAGATCATCTCAATAGATGCAAAAAAAGGCCTTTGACAAAATTCAGCATGCATTCCTGATAAAGGGACTTGGACTGGAGGGAACATACCTCCGCATAATCAAAGCTATATACAAGAAACCCACAGCAAACCTCATTGTAAATGGAAAAATATACTGGAAGCATTCCCATTAAAATCAGGAACCGGACAAGGATGTCCACTTTCTCCACTCCTTTTCAATATAGTGTTTGAAACTCTTGCTAGAGAAATAAGACAAAAGAAGGAAATTAAAGTAGTAATTTGAAAGGAAGAGGTCAAATTATCACATTTTGCAGGTGATATAATAGTAAACCTAAGAAATTCCAAAAATTCCACCAGAAAACTTCTGGAACTGATTGATTTTCCAGTAAAATGGCAGGTTACAAAATTAATCTATAAAAATCAGTAGCCTTTCTATATACCAATAACAAGCAAGCAGAGAAAGAGTAGAGAAAAACCATCCAATTCAATATATATATAAATATATATATGTGTGTGTGTGTGAATAAACTCAAAACTCTGAAACTGTTAATGTTATTCATAGATCCCTACAATAAAAAATTTATATCTTTAAAGAAGGAGATTGAGGAAGACACTAGAAGATGAAAGGACATCCAATGCTCATGCAAAAATTAATATTGTGAAAATAACCATCCTACCAAAAGCAATATATACATTCAATGCAGTCCCAATCAAAATCCCCATGACATACTTCACAGAATTAGAAAAATCCATCCATAAATTTATATAGAAGCACAAAAGGCCCCAGATAGACAAAGCAACCCAGACCACAAAGAACTGTGCTAGGCAGATTACGATACCAGATCTCAAAGTATACTACAGAGCTATAGTGATAAAAAGAGGATGGCATTGCCATAAAAATTTACACATAGACCAATGAAACATAACTGAAGACCGAAAGATGAGTACATGTAATTTCAGCCATCTAATATTTGACAAGGGTGCCAAGACGACACAACAGAGGAAAGACAATATCTTTAACAAATGGTGCTGGCAAAACTGGATCAACGCCTGTAGAAGAATGAAACTAGACCCCTATCTTTCACCTTGCACAAAAGGCAACTCCAAATGGATCAAAAGACCTCAATGTGAACCTTAAAATGCTGAAAGAGTTAGAAAAAACATTAGCAGTAACTTACAAGATACAGGTGTAGGAAAGGACTTTCTAAATCAGAGGGCAGTTGCTCAGGAATTCAGATCAACAATCAACAAGTGGGACCTCGTTAAACTAAAAGGTTGCTGTACAGCAAAAGAAACAATCAAGAATATGAAGAGAAAAATCACAGCAGAAAAAAACTTCACCAGTTACACATCCTTTGTACCACTCCTTTGTATATACCCAAGGTCTCATCCAATTGTAGAGATACTTATAAAACCATGCTTGTTTCTGCTCTTTGCACAATATGTGAGAGATAAAAGCAACCTAAGAGACCCTCTACTGAGATTTAACATCCAGAATATATACAGAACTCAAAAAACAAAGAATCAAGAAAGCCAATGACCCAATTAAGAGATGGATTAAATATCTAAACAGAGAGTTCTCAAAAGAAGAAATAAAAATGGCTAAGAAATATCTTAAAAAGTGTTCATCATCATTACTAATTAGGGAAAGGCAAATTAAAACCCCCTTAAGATTTCATCTTATCCCGGTCAGACTGGCTAAGACCAATGCTGACAAGGATGTGGAGAAAGGGGAGGGGAGAGGGAGGGTTATACTAAGACTATGGGAATAAAGGGGAAGAAGGTGCTCAAGACAGGTGAGACCATAGTATACAGAAACTATCAAAGGAGAAATGGGGAAAATTGGGACACTTTAAATGGGCAGGGTGGGTATGGAGGATAAGACAGGGAGAGAAAGATGAGAGTTATATAATGCCTAGCTAGTATAAAAAAACAGGGGGACTTGTATTAGTTCAATACCAACTAAAAAATTACACATACAATATCCCTATATGAGTCCATGAGTGTTGCTGAAACTACATAGAAAGAAAGAGTGCCAAACAAGAGAAACTATCCTTTCAACTGTTGGCCAGTGTAGTCCAAGAGACTCCCATAATTTCACAGGTTACTGCCACAGTCCTTGAATGTGTTCCAGAACTTGAAGGTAAGACCCTATTACTGATGAGAGGACATACTTTGGACACAGGATTTGGAGCAATGGAGCTGGGACTGACCTGGAAGCTACCTCCACTGAAGGCCAGCTCTCATAGCTTTGGAGAGCACTACATAAGCTGCTAAGGGGGAACATCAATCGATGGTCCAACCCCAGCTTCTTGGCCATCAACGACCAGCACAGCAAACAACATTGGTGCATTAGTGGCACTTTTAACTTGAGGTTAATAAACAGCTACATAATTGGACTTAAACTCCATCCAATGGGAGGAAACTCATGTGTGGTACTGTAAACCTAGCCAAATACACGTGGCTGGAGAAGTCATAGATCTTAGAGAAAACTCCAAGACTGTCACATTCCTAGACAAATTTAGTTTCTTACTATTTGCAAAATATAGGTACTTATATTTATAGACACGTATCCCAGTTACCACCCATAAAAGAGGCTTCTTTTCAAGAGACAGCTAATTACAGAGTTCCACAACTGGTCACACACAGAGATTGTCTATGAATTGTCCAAGTTTAAGTGGCACATCTAGGATGCAACCTCTATACCTACTACTCATGGAGCATAGAACAAGAGGTGAAGAGAAGACTAATGTATTATCTTTCTTTTTTTTTTTGTCTTTGTGAAACAGGGTCTCCCTGTAGCCCCAGCTGTCCTGGAACTAAGTATGTAGACCAGGCTGTCCTTGAACTCATAGAGATCTGCCTGCCTCTGCCTCTTGAGTGCTAGGATTAAAGGCATGTGCCACCGGCATTATCTTTTAATTCTCATTAATGAAGCTCCCTCATGCAACAAAGTCCCAGGAAAACAAAAGGCCACAAAAAGCCAAAACACTGAGAATAAGAGTCTGCAAAGTGTGGGTCTTTGGACAGGAATCCTATATCAAAATCCACCCACCCAGGGTTCAGGGATCATTGCAGAAGGGGGCATGGAAAGATTAAAAGAGCTAGGGAGGCAGTGCATGTCCACATAGTAGTTCTACAAGCTCCTGGAGCTCTTCTCATACAAACTTACAGCAATGATATTGGCAAACAGAAGATCCACGTGAACTTAAGCAGACAAAAACACAGCACAGAAATGTGGAAATGAACAGCAGGCTCCAATCTTAGTTGAAAAATTATTGTCAGCTGATTACTGTTGGGTCTTCTTGAAGGGAGAGACTCTAAATAAGCTGATTAGATACCAGTGGATGAACTTGCATTAAGGGACATCTGGGAATACCAAGTTCACATCACAGGCTTTAACACAAATGATATAATTTATGAACACCAGTGGGAGGACTATGGGATTATGCCAAAAGGGAAGGGGCTGTAAAGATGATTTTTCTGTATGAAATACACACAAATTCAATAAAAAATTTAAAAAGTATCTGTTGCCTAGGAACTCATTTATTTTTGCTTTTCTTTCAAACAGAATCCTACTAGTTCTTAGGCTTCTCTCAAACTTTGTGACTCAAACACTCCTCCTGAATGACTTTCTTTTGGTATGTTTGTCAGACTAAGGCAATTTTCAAAGCAAATTGTTGTATTAATTCCTTTAGAATCACATGCATACAGTGTATTCTATCATTATCATATCCAATCCCCCAACTCCTCACAGATACAACTATCACCTTTCCACAGTCTCGTCCCAACTACTTGTGTTCTTTTTAAAAAATAACCCACAAAATCCTATTTGTGCTGCCCATGTACTCATGAACATGGACCATGTACTGCAGCATGGTTGACCTACCCTTAAAGAAAACTGCCTCCCTCCACAGAAGCTGTTAACTATCAATAGATCCTCATCTATAGGTGGGGGCTTGTAAAAACCTCCCCCTGCATGTTAGAGTCTTGATTATATTGTTCTCGTGTAGGTCTTATGCAGACAACCACAGCTGCTGTGAGTTTTTGAATGCAGTAGTTCTGTCAGGCACAGAAGACATTGCTTCATCCCAGTCTTCCCAGAACTCTGGTCCTTACAGTCCTTCTGCCCCTTTTCCAAAATGGTCCTTGAGCCTTAGGGGAAGGGCTGTGATATAGATATTCCATTTGTGGCTGAACAAACTACAGATGCTTATTCTCTGCATTTTGGGGTTGGGACTACTATCCTCAGGCCTCTTGGGGTAAGTCTATAGTGCAGCTCTCCCGCCGGGACTCCCTAAGCCACATTCACCCTTCCATCCCCCCCTTCGCCATTCTATACTCTTAGTTTGGCCCTGCGCCATTCCTAGTCTTGGGGCCCCAGACAACTGGGGAACCAATACTGCTTCCTGACCCTTCTCACCCAGAGCAACTCAGTCCCTTTCTTGGGATCCAGGAGCACTGCTTCTGGTCCTGGCCCCGCCCTCACCTCTCTCTGCTTCCCTGGGCCTGCACCACCGGCTAACTCTCCTAGCCTGCACTACTATCCTCAGGCCTCTTGGGGTAAGTCTATAG
>NW_008339926.1:16111-16836 GCF_000622305.1 Nannospalax galili
CTCCGAGGCTTACCTTTACTCTCCCTGATCCTTTGCATCCAGTACAACCCAGCTACTCAATCCACTCCCTGGGAAATCTTGGGGCTTCTTCCCTCCCCATCTGCCTTTGCATCCCTGCTTGGCGCAGCCACGACGAGGGTCTCAGGTCAGTGTCACGCAAGTTCCTAAGGCCAAAAGCATTCTTAGAACATTCCAGACCTAAGGAGAAAGTCTGAAAACTTCTGATCCACATTGGAGTTGGGCCACCGCGGAACTCCTGAAGACAAAAACAATCCAGGCTCGACAATATAAAATCAAAAGAGAGAACCAGAAGCTTAGATGAACCCAAAAAGTAAACCACAAAGACACATAAAGCTCAAAAATAAAAGAAGCAGAACTAAACTTGAAGGCCCGAGTATCACACAAGAGTCAGAAACTACAAAAGAAATTCACATGTCAAAATCACAGAGAAAAAATAATAACATGAAAAACCAAAATAACATATCCCCACCAAATACCAGTAATCCTCTAGAGGAGCACAATGAGAACCCCCTAGAGACAATGCAGGACATGGAACTCAAAAGAACAATGATGAATATGATAAAAGAATGCAGTGAATTTAAAGAACACACAAACAAAGAAATCCTCTCCTTTTTTTTAAAAAAAATGGTTTAAAACAATGACTGCTTAAAAGCCACTGCTGGAAAAGGTCTTAAGAGCAGACAGTAGAGGGCTGGAAAGATGGA
>NW_008339926.1:21582-30668 GCF_000622305.1 Nannospalax galili
GTATGAAAAAAAAAAAAGTTGTGCTGTAAAGTATTCCTTGAGAAATGTTTATAATTCTATGAGAATGTAAATAGTTTCACAGTAATTGTTTTCCAGTTAGATATTCTAACTTAATTACAGCTCAGTCTCTTTAATTTCTTGTTCATTAATTTTTAACTAACTTCATAAAAGAATAAGAATTAAAAAAATGTGATTTATTTTAGAAAAAGTTACCTGGACTGCTGAAAAGAATGTATATTCCACAGCTGTTGGATGAAATATGCTATAAACATTTATTAAATCTAAAAAAAAAAAGGCTCCTTAAACTGGGTGTGGTGACATACCACTTTACTTCTAGCACTTAGAAGGCAGAGTCAGGTGGATCTCTGTGAGATCAATGCGAACGAACGTGGTCTACAGGCGAATTCATCTTTTTTACTGCTGAGTAGAACTCCATTGTGTAAATGTACACTGGTTGTTAGAGAAGTAGTTATTGAGCATTCTTCATTTCTAAAGTGTAAAGAAAAATGTGAACAATTTTCTTATAAGCATGATGACGGGTTAGTGAGGTGGCTCAGCAGTTCAGAGCACTGGCTGCTCTTGGGGAGGACCCAGGTTCATTTCCCAGCACCCAGTTAACAATGGCCCATAATTCCAGTTCCAGGTGATCTGACACCCTCTTCTGACCTCCATGGGAAGTGCATGACTAGGTATCCTTTGTGTCGACTCCTGATACCAGAATAAAATTTACTTTTCACCTGTGTGTGCTCAAGAACTCAGTGCTTTAGTTATGAATGGATGCTAAAGCTGAATATCTTCAATGTTCTCCAGCATTCTTATGGTCACAAGTTTACTTTGTAGAATATTACAGCATATTTACTAGCCACGTAAAACAAACATAAAAATATTTTATTATTTAAAATTTTGGCTAGATCTTATGACAAAATTTTGACTAAAACTTCAATGATTCAATACTTTTTAAAGTAACTATTTTTTGACATAATTACTTGTTAAGTTTTCTAATCATGAGTGTGTGCCTGAGTATGTATGTGCAGCAGGGGGCATTGAATTCCCCAGAACTGGGGGTTTCCATTGTAATTTTATTTTCACTACAAAAAATCAATAGTAGAAGATATAGTATTTTATTACATTATGTATTAATAGTTAAGGAAACAATCAATAGAGTTTTATCACATGTTCATGTGATAAACTCCCCATTTACTTTCTGTCACCTGAGGCTTGAGCCATTAGAACTCCAGGCAATGGGAGAGGGAGGTGGGGAGCTTGTGGCTTTGTTGTTTCCAGCTCAGTGGTTCTCAGATCTCATCTGACCTGACAATCTGATGGAGAGCAGGTGACAACTCAGGGGCCTGAGCCCCACACTCAGAGATTTTTGAAACATGAAGTCTCAGGTGAGACGAGGAAGCCCAGTGCTCCCAGACTCCTGGGAGCTGCTGCCGTGGTCTGAGGACCAAGGTGGAGAGCCACTGTCTAGATAAATCATGCATTTCTGAGAGGATTACAGGAAACTTTGACATTTATTGATACAAAGAATTCTTTAATGAAAGACTTCTAGAAAACTAAAAATAATATTTACTGTTATTCTTCAAATCAAGATGTACATATTGATTTCAAAGTGTCATGATCCTTTATGAAGACTTCTGACAGTGAATGTATCCACTAAGAAATCTTAAAATACAGCTGTCCTAAAAATCATACAAAGTGATCCAGGATCTTTCAAAATTATAAAACCTTTTTTGTGTACAAGTGGTAGCAAACTACTCCCACAATATTCTGCATGTAATTTCTGAATTCTCTCATCTTGAACATATAATAATATTTTCAATATTAACCATATGAATATATATTTATACAATACATAAGTATTATTTACTCTACATGTTCATCTGAGCTACATGGTTATGGACTAATTATATTTAAATAGCACCTAGCGGGTCTCAAGAGGTGGCTCAGCAGTTAAGAGCTCTGGCTGGTCTTGCAGAGAACTCTGGCTGCATTCCCAGAACCCACATTGTGACTAACATCCATGTATAACCTCAGTTCTAGGGGATCCAACACCCACTTATGTCCTCTGCAGGCATTTCACACACCTAATACACATATATACGAGTACACAAAACATTAAGGCATGTAAAATAGATATAAACTGATTGGTTAACTTAAAAAATAAAAGACCACATGGGATTTTATTCAGATTGAAATTAATGTTTACAATATCACAGTTCAGCCCAGTGTAGGTAAACCTGAAGTCAACCTACCAGTCTTTTGACCCTATTGATGGAGCTCAGTTTTATAGAATGCAACTCAAAGAAAAGATAGAATCCAGCTGTCTCTTTAAAACAAGAGAATGTTTGGATATTGGCTGAACACCGCCTCCAAGTCAAGGGCTGAACACTGCCTTGGGATAGTAATAATGATAGCGGATGGGCTTTTGTTTTCCTTTCTTGTGAACTAGATCTCTGTGAAAGAGCTTAGTAACAGAAGAGAAAAGCACCCTTTACGTTGAACTTTGCTTGATGTATGTTTTGTACCCTGTATCCTTGGCTGACCCTGTGCATTACGTATAAAGAGCCACTCTTAGAGTTAAATACACTTTTCTCCACCTGAGAGTTCGGTCCTTTGCCTTCAATCATTTTCTCGTCCACCAGCACACCTGAGTCTCTACAAATATAGCCCAACATGCAGCCTCAAGAGGAATGCAGTGAAAGTGTGTCAAGGCAGTGGTTAAGGTGGTGGAACTGAAAGGAAAACGATATGGAACTGAAAGGGAAACGATATACAAACTAAGTGAACCTTTCGGTCATAGTTGACAAAGAAAGAGTAAAATAGGGGCTTCCCAGTCAGTAGATGAGCAATACATTCCTTTGTCAAAAGTCTTCTTGAAAGGAAAGGGAGTAAGAGTAAAAGATAAAACTTTTAAGCAAGTTATTTAAACGGGTTAAAAAAACTGCTGTTATTGGTTCCACTCTGAGGGGCTGAATATTTCAAACTATAGTGTATGGATTCAGATTAGGAAGTCTTTAAGGAGAGCCCATCAGTGAGGGGGGATATTTCCCATTTTGGTGCGGTTTCTATGTAATTTAATTTCTAATGCTTTATAGCTTCTTCAAACAGACTTAGAGAGCCGCTCAGATAATGGACTCTCTGATAGTGGACTTTAAAAAAAACACAGGAGAGATGTTAAGGAAGGACAAGGTGGCCAGGGGCCCCTCCCTGTGGATGATTCACTGCAGCCCTTGCCCTTTCCTCAAGTGCCTTTAGAGGTTACTGAAGAGTCATCTCCAGAATTAGAAGAAGGAGATCTTAAGATTTTATATGAGGAGCTTGGGGCTGGTCCTCGGGTTAAGGCAAGTAGAAAGACTAATGAGACAGAGACCTCCTCTTCTGAGGATAACAATCTCTAAATCTCAATATAAGGAACTTTTAAAGGAAATTTTAAAAAATTTTCAGTACAGAAAGGGGAAAAACTAAAGAATATTACTCTCCTCCATATAATCCTAAATATGCAACTGTAAAGAAAAAAGATCTCGCTAAATATAAATCTGGTCTTAAACATTCAGAATTTCAAAAAGCCTATAAACAATGTTGTATATATAATATTTTCAATTTTCCTGTAACTATTAATCAAGTTCTTCTAAATGAGGATTATCCAGAAGTGGCATCTCAATTTTCTCATACTGTAAATTTTAAGAATATTAAAGAAATGAAACAAGCAGTGATTACTTATGGGATGAATTGTACTTATGTTAGAGAAATTTTACAAGGTCTTCCCACAGCATTTAGATTAATACTATTTGAGTGGGAAACTTTGGCTAAAGCAGTTTTGGAAGCATGAACTTACTTCCAATTTTGAACTTGGTGGCAAGATGAAGCTGTAACTATGGCTTGGAAAAATCACAAAAAAAAGAATATTGCTATAACAGCTGAACAGTTAATATAATGGGGTCTGGAGCATTGCTGGGAGTTGATATGATGACACTGCCTTTTCAATAGTAAGGCTTTGTTGTCTAAGTGTATGGGATAAAGTTTCAAGTCCTGGGCACTCCTCAGTGTTGGGAGCCTGGGAGCCTGAGGCTCAGCATGTTGGTAGACTGAGTCTCAGCCACCCCTCAAAACTGCTGACAGACCTAAGCTGGCAACTTTCCATTCTGCCCACAGCCTTGGCCCAAAACCTTGGCAGACAGCCAGGGTCACAACCTTGGCTCAGAGCTGGGGCCAGTAGCCCGTGGCCTTGCTCTAGTTTAGGGGAATAGCTCTGTTCTCAGTTAATCAACAGATTCCTCCCTTGAAGTACATCAGGACCCCTGTGTTCAGACTGATGTGAATACTCATTCCTTGCTCCCTTGTTCTCATTCACTATTTAACCCCATGCTTGTGCTTCAATAAATGAGACTTGATCAGAAACCTGTCTTGTCTCCATTTCTCTTGTCTCTTGCCCCGTCCCATATACATCCCCACTCCCCAATCCAGGTACCCCGTTGCAGACCCCGTGGGCTGGGGCACCTCAGCATCATTTACTAAAATTATACAGTTAGCTAAGGAGCCATATACAGATTTTTTTGTCTCATTGGTGAGCTGCAATTGCTAAAGCTGTCTCATAAGTTGAGGTGAAAGATCTTTTGTTAAAGACCTTGGCTTTTAAAAATGCTAACTCAGGGCTGAAGAGATGGCTCAGGGGTAAGGAACACTGATTGTTTTTGCAGAAGACCTGGGTTCGAATCCCACACCCACATGGCAGCTTACAACTGTCCATAACTCCAGTCCCAGGGGATCCAACAGTCTCTTCTGTCTTCTGCGGGCATTGCATGACATAGGTGCACTTACCTACATACAGGCAATACATGGATACATATAAAATAAAAATAATAAATAATTTTTTTAATGATAACTCAAAATGTCAAAAAGATCTAAGACCTATTAAAGCACAAGGAACCAAACAATATAAAGAAAAGAGATTTAACAACATAGAGTTAACCAGACAAGCTGCTTTGGAAGGTCACAAACAAGTTGGGGAATGCCACAAAGTTCATTGCACACAAAGAACTCTGTGGAGGTGTCGGCCAGTACACTGACAGACACCACAATCTTCATCTTGAGCTCGTTATTCCAAAACGTTAAAGATAGTCAGTAGCCATAGCAGAGCTTTGTATCTAGATATCAGCTGGGAAAAGTAGCTGAGAAAAATGTTTATGTCTTGTGAGAAATCAAGTATTGTGCTTCTGCTTCTCATGCTGTAATGGTTTGCAAGGCCAATCAAAGAAAAAGCAAAAGGGCACTCTGAGCCCTTGATGTGCTGAACCCTCTGCTGTCTTTGAAATAAGCATTCCATGTTTTGATGGTTTGAATGAAAATGTCCCCCATAGGCTCTAAGTATTTGGACATTTTGTCCCCAGATGATGGTGCTGTTTTGGGAGGTTTTAAAAGGTGTGGCTATCCTTCTAAAGGTGTGGCAGGGAGGAAGCACATCACTGGGGTCGAGCTTAGAGAGTTCTTAAGCCTTGCCCGACCTCCAGTTGCTCTCTTGCTTTTTGTGCCTGAGTGAGGATGTGAGAGCTTAGCTTCTGCTGCTCCTGCTCCAGCCACCTCCAGCCACCATGCCTCCCTGCCATGACAGACTGTAATTTTCCTGGAACCATAAGCTCAAATAACTTCTTCTTTCTATAAATTGCTTGGGTCAGTGTTTATATCACAGCAACAGAAAAGTAACTAATACACATGTGTTCATGATTACTTTTGGTACAAAACATCAAAGTGTGGCACTGTAAGTAATGTGTTTTGGGTGCACCTAGTTCTCATGTAATTGTGTCATATGTGTTTATAATAATTCATTTTCAAGTATCATTTAAAATTACATATAATTATGTCATGTATGTTATGTTTCCATGTGTTGAGATCTCATGTAATTATGTCATATGTGTCTGTGATAATTGTCATTATGTCTTTATGTCAAGATAATTTCAAGTTGCGGCCACTTCAATTTTTTTTTTTTTTTACTCTGCACAAAAAATTATTGGTTTTATTTTTGGCATGCCTACTTAAAATACACAGATACAAATTTACATTCAAAGGCCTTATAATTCTGGGCACTCTATAATCATGTTTAAATCTACTAAGCAGTGTCTCTAGATCTCTAGTTATGTAAAAATGGTATTTGTTAAGTACCTTTTTGATTCTGGATTACTCTCAAAATGTTTTAAAATGCCTGTCTTGTTTTTCCCATGGCTTAGATAAACTTATATTTCTTAAAAAGTGAATTTACTTGGCATCAAATTACTTATAAGTAAAGCCTCATACAAACTAAAGTTGTTAAATTAACCCAAAAATATTTTTCCAGGTCAAAGTTGCGATGGACCAGCCCAGACCAGACCAGTTCAGTTCGACGGGAACAGGGTCCTCGAGAGAGTGGGCAAGGATTCGGTGAATGACAAACAGACAGACACACAAGAGCTTGGTGAAAGTCTGAGTGTATTTTTGTGGCTGCAAGGCTTGAAATATATACAGCAAAGATTGCAAAAGTTCATCATCAGCATGACTGTTCTGTAATTAGTCACTTCCTAAGATTTTCAGTAAAAGTGAAACAATTTTGCCAACCATCATGTATAGCCAAAACACATTTCCTTATCTTATCAACCTGGTACAAGCCAGCAAATTCCTGCTTTATGATACTGTGGTTTCTACTACCAGATTTTATTACGCACTCAGAACTCTGCTTAGTTTTGTGATTTCAGGTCAGGATGACCTTAAACCACCAAGTACTTTCAATATTAACTGTGCGTGATATTACATTTTTAACTATTTGATAACATTCCTTACTTATTTGTAGTGGTCCATCAGGCTTCTAAGTCATTCCTTAACCCCTTAGATCCTAAAAAATCATCCCATGTTAGGGACCTATGAAACCATCCTTCCCTCCTATCTTTTCCAACTTTCAAATGCAGTCTGTAGTTGCCTTTTAATGCTCTCTTGTTGATTTTTTGTCAAAAGACACCAAGGTGGTCTTGATCTTGCCAATTTATCCATGAATTGTAATGACTACCAAGAAACCCTTCTTCTATCTGTATTTACCCATCTATGTCTCTCTTCTAGAAATTGGTTATTCCCTGGACATTCCAGCATTAATTCTGCTTAACTACTTCTTGCTGCATCTAAAATGGCTTTCATTAATAGTGATGCATCTGGAGGCAAAGTTGTCTCAGGTGATTGAGTTCCTGAGAACTCTTCCTGCATACTAGGATAATTAAAAGATTTCAATAAAGGCAGTGACAGCGGTGTCAAGGACACCAGGTGCTTTCTGGGTCCCTGAAAGCCCATGACACAGTGACAGTCAGAAAAGATAATAGCAAGTAAAATCATGCCAAGTACACTGCATGTTTTTTAGCACAGCCAACCCCAAGAGGCAACCTTCCTTGAAGTTCCAGCCTAAACCCATGGAGGATCTCACGCGGGCTTCATTGGAGATGGCGTTACACAAAATATTTCCTCTTTAATCTTTATCTTAATTATTGTTTTTATTATGGTTCTTATTACTTAAAAATATACTAGTTTTCCTACCCTCAGGCCTCTCCTGGGGTAAGTCTATCGTGTAGGCCTCTGTGCCTTGACTCCCCCAGCCTCATTCACCCTTCTATCTCCCCCACTGTTCTCTACTCCTAGTTTAGGCCCTGCACCATTCCTAGTCTTGGTTCCCAGACACCTGGGGAACCAATACTGCTTCCTGATTTTTTTCAACCAGACCAACTTAGTGCCTTCCTTCGGCCCCAGGAGCACTGCTTCTGGACCTGGTCCCACATTCACCTCCCTCTACTTCCCTGGTCCAGCAACACCAGCCAGCCTCTTTCTGGGGCTGACAACCTCTTTCTGGGGCTCCGAGGCTTACCTTTCCTCTCCCTGATCCTTTGCATCCAGTACAACCCAGCTACTCAATCCACTCCCTGGGAAATCTTGGGGCTTCATCCCACCCCATATGCCTTTACATCCCTGCGTGGCACAGCCATGGCCAGGATCTCAGGAAAGTCTAACAACCAAGTTCCTGAGGCCAAAATCATTCTTAGAAGATTCCAGACCTAAGGAGAAAGTCTGAAAACTTCTGACCCACATTGGAGTTGGGCCACCACAGAACTCCTGAAGACAAAATCAATCCAGCCACGACAATATAAAATCAAAAGAGAGAACCAGAAGCTTAGATGAACCAGCTCTTCATCCCCAAAAATAAACCACAAAGACACAAAGTTCAGAAAAAGAAGCAGAAGTAAACTTGGAGGCCCCAGTATGACACAAGAGTCAGAAACTACAAAAGAAATTCACATGTCAAAATCACAGAGAAAAAATAATAACATGAAAAACTAAAATAACATATCCCCACCAAATACAAGTAATCCTCTAGAGGAGCACAATGAGAACCCCCTAGAGACAATGCAAGACATGGAATTCAAAAGAACAATGATGAATATGATAAAGGTATTCAGTGAATTTAAAGAACACACAAACAAGGTAATCATAGAGCTGAAGGAAGATAGGGATAAACTTCTGAATGAATTCAGAAAAGAGCTAGAAATATTGAAGAATACTCAGGCTGAAATAAAGAACGAAGTGAAACACTCTTTAAGCCAATTAGAAATGAAAGGAGAAAGCCTCACCAATAGGATGAACGAAATAGAAAACAGAGTATCAAAACTGGAAGAAAAAGTGGACGAACTGGACCACTCAAGCAGACTATGAAAAATTTAAGAAATCACAAGAATGGAATGTGCAGGAATTGAGTGATACCATAAAAAGACCAAAATTAAGAATCATTGGCATACAGGAAGGAGAAGAATCCCAAGACAATGGCATGGACCAGATCTTCAACAGAATTGTGGAAGAAAATTTCCCAAACTTAAAGAAAGACATGCTGATACAAATACAAGAAGCATACAGAACACCAAACAGACAGGACCAGAACAGAAACTCTCCACCGCACATCGTAGTAAAAACACTACATGCACAAAACAAAGAAAAAATTCTGAAAGATGCAAAAGAGAAATGACAAGTCACATATAAAGGAAAACCCATTAGGATCACAGCTGACTTTTCAATGCAAACTATGA
>NW_008339926.1:30854-31840 GCF_000622305.1 Nannospalax galili
GAAATTCAGTGAAGGTATAACTGTGGAAAAGTACAGCTATTTCAAGAATGTAAACAGAAATAAAAATGATAGGATTCAATACTTATCTTTCATTAATAACTTTAAATATTAATGGACTGAACTCCACAGTCAAAAGACACAGACTAGGTGAATGGATTAAGAAACAAAACTCATATTTTTGTTGTCTGAAAGAAACTCACCTCACTTTCAAGGACAGATACTGTCTTAAAGTGAAAGGATGGAAAAAATATACCAAGCAAATGGCATTAAGAAAAAAGCAGGTGTAGCAATCCTAATATCTGACAAAATAGACTTTAAACTGAAACTACCAGAAAAGACAAAGAGGGCTACTTCATTTTTATCAAAGGAACACTCAATCAAAAAGGTATTACAATCATGAGCATATATTCACCAAACTCTGGTGCACCCAACTTCATAAAAAAAATACTACATGATTTTAAGACCCAAATTAACCCCAACTCATTAATAGTAGGGGACTTCAATAACCCACTATCTCCATTAGATAGGTCAACAGGCCAGAGACTTAACAGAGAGACATCTGAATTAAACAAAACCACATATCAAATGGACTTAACAGATATCTACCAAGTATTCCACCCAAACAACAAAGGACATACTTTCCACTCAGCACCCCTTGGAACTTTCTCCAAAACTGACCATATACTGGGGCACAAAACAAAGCTTAGCAAATACAAAAAGATTGAAATGATTGCATGTGTTCTATCAGATCACAATGCAATAAAGCTTACACTCAACCCCCGAAGAAGCTAAAATCACCACATGAACACATGGAGATTAAATAACACACTCCTGAATGATGAATGGGTTAAAAGAGAAATTAAGAAAGAAATAAAAGTATTCCTGGAATTAAATGAAAAGGACAGTACAACACAACAAAACCACTGGGACACAGAGAAAGCAGTTCTTAGAGGGAAGTTTATAGCTCTAAGTGCCTACATCAAAAA
>NW_008339926.1:34934-42404 GCF_000622305.1 Nannospalax galili
CATCTGTAAACCTAAAAATGTACAGCCAATTTTGAAAGAGATGTACCCTAGCTCAGAAAAATGTTATTGAATAGGTTAATCCTGTTGTAATGAAATGCTTCTTCTAATTAAAAACAAAAAAAGATCTCCATTTCATTATTAAAATACACAGTTTCATACAGAAAAATATATTTTTAATGCAATTGACGTTAAGATGTTTGCACGTGCATTTCTAATCTCTATATATCAGATTATTACTAGTCACAGTCAAGTCTACTAATTATTAAGGAACAAATTTTTATGTTTTGAAGAATTATTATTTTATTTATTTATTATTTATTTATTTATTTATTCATTTATTTATTTATTTTTGCCCCCAATTCCCAGATAGCACCTTCCTATAGCCTCCCTCCCTCCAATAGAGCCCTTATACTCTGATATCCCTGCTACAGTCTACTGTGTTGTTGGGACCCCCAGCCATTCCCGACTATTTGCCCTTCTAGTGAATCTAGTCAGCCTATCTAGAGGTCTTTGTTTAGGAGGGTCAGCTATTCCTCGTCTATCAGAAATCAGTTGTCAATATTTCTTTGGATAAGATTGGGGTCTGCTCTTCATTTTCCAAGTTCTTCGCTGTGTTACTATCTGGGAGTCCATTTGGCCACCCTGGCCAGCAACTCAAACAAAGGTATCACCTGCCTGGTATTGCTCCTTGTTATGTAGCCTTTAGCTATACATATGAACTCTTAAGGAATTATATTGGCCACTTTAATATTTGATTATATTTTCCTTTGGGGTGTTTAAGGCCATTCAGTTGGTCCAGATAAACTGATTTATTTTGAGGAGTCCCTGGCTCCTTTCTTTTACCAGTTCCACCTATGTGAAGATAAGTCAAGGGTCCTGCTAGACCATGGTTGGCTTTGCTTGGAAGCATGGAGGAAATGATTCCTCTGTGTTGACCCTCCTCTTTATAAACTGGACACTTGTTCAATCCATCTGATGGAGTCTCCTCAGCCTCCTTGATCAAGAGTAGAGGTGACCCACCACGATTATAGGACATTTTGAGAGATGCTCATAGTCCCCTGTAACTAGTTGACCTAGGAGAGCAAGGAGCAAAAAATGTCCTTTATGTCCCTCTGACAAAATTATTAT
This sequence comes from Nannospalax galili, assembly GCF_000622305.1. NCBI lineage: Eukaryota > Metazoa > Chordata > Mammalia > Rodentia > Spalacidae > Nannospalax > Nannospalax galili. Next base: position 36,063 of record NW_008339926.1, read on the forward strand.
AGGCTTCAAAGTATATCTGTTAAACACACAAGGAGGTTAGCTCCACCAGTCTGGTATTTTTAATTACTGTGTGTCATGTAGATAAATCTTGGGCAAAGACCAGTTGTTCTCAGATAAACCTTACCTAGACATATATTTCTTGATCTGCTATGCATAATTTGTCAGTAGGGTGTAGGAGTTATATGGTTCCCTCTGGTTTTCAAAACTAGCTAGGCATTGTTTATCTCTCTTATTGTCTCACCCCTCCATCATGGTTTTCCTACTTAAAGTGTACCCATTTCTTCACCCTTTCTCACTTAATACTACACTTCTCCTATGGTCCTACCTCTCTTGAGCTCCTTCTTTCCCTTTATCCCCTAGGTTCCTTGTATACCCTTCCCCCCCTGCTCCCTTAAACTAACCACATTTTTATCCATATGTTCCTTATTAAGGCCTGTTTCCTAGTGTTCTTCTCTTTCTGGTTATTTCTTTTCCTTTACCTCCCTGTTTCCTTTCCATTATCCTGGTTCCTGTAGTTATGTCTGGTTGCATACTTATTTATCAGAGTCTGGTTCTAGGATCCACATATGAGGGAGAACATATGTTAATTTTTTTCTGAGTCTGCATTACCTCACTTAGTATAACAGTTTCTAGTTCCATCCATTTACCTGCAAATTTCATGATTTCATCTTTCTTTACTGCTGAGTAAAACTCCATCGTATAACTGAACCATATTTTCATCATCCACTCATGAACTTAGGGACACTTGGGTTGCTTCCATCTCTTAGCTATTGTGAAAAGAGCAGCAACAAACATAGATGTACAAGTGTCTCTGCAGTAGAATGAGTTCTTTGGGTATATGCCAAGGAGTTGTATAACTGGGTCAAATGGTAGGTTCATTTGTAGTTTATTAAGAGTTCTCCACACTGCTTTCCAAAGGGGTTGAACCAGTTTGCATCCCCACCAGCAGTGGATGAGTGTTCCCCTTTCCCCACATTCTCTCCAACATTTGGTATCATTTTTTTTCTTGATCTTAGCCAGTCTGGCAGGGGTAAGGTGAAATCTTAAAGTGGTTTTAATTTGCTTTCCCTAATTATTAGTGATGTTTAACATCTTTTAAGATTTTTCATACCCATCTTTACTTCGTGTTTTGAGAACTCTCTGTTCAGCTCCTTAGCCCATCTTTTAATTGGGTTGCTTCTTGTCTTGGTTCTCTGTTTTTTGTTTGTTATATATTCTAGTTATTAAGCCTCTGTCGCATGTGTCACTGGTGAAGATGTTCTCCCATTCTGTGGGTTTTGTTTGCTTCCTGGTTGTCTCCTTTGATGTACAGAAGTTTTCTATTTTAATGAGGTCCCATTTTTTAATTATTGCCCTTGTTTCCTGAGCAATTGATGTCCAGTTTAGAAAATCCTTTCCTAGACCTATATCTTGTAGGTTTTTCCCAATGTTTTCTTCTAATAGTTTTGGAGTTTCAGGGTTTACACTGAGGTCTTTGAGCAATATAGAATTGTCATTTGTGCAGGGGGAAAGATAGGGGTTTAGTTTCATTCTTCTACAACTTGAGATCCAATTTTGCCAGCACTATTTGCTGAACATACTGTCTTTCCTCCAGTTAATGCTCTTGCCCCTTTGTCAAATATCAGGTGGGTGAAATTTTATGTATTCATATTTGTGTCTTCAATTTTGTTCCATTGGTCTATGGGTGTATTTTTGTGCCAGTACCATGTTGTTTTTATGACTATAGCTCTGTAATACAGCTTGAAATCTGGTATAGTAATACCCAAGGCATTGCTCTTAGTGCTCAGGGTTGTTTTGGCTATCTGAGGCCTTTTGTGCTTACAAATGAATGTATGATAGTTTTTTCCAATTCTGTGAAAAATGTCTTCGGGATTTTGATTGGCATTTCATTGAATCTATATATGACTTTTGGTAGGATGGTCATTTTCTCAATATTAGAAAACCATGAGTATGGGAGGTCCTTCCACCTTCTGATGTCTTCCTCAATCTCTTTCTTTAAAGATTTAAAATTTGCATTGTTGAGCTCTTTAATTTCTTTGGTCAGGTTTATTCTTAGATATTTTATTTTTTTGCAGCTATTGTGAACAGGAGTGTTTTCATGTGCTCATTCTCTGATTCCTTGTTATTGGTATATAGAAAGGCTACACACTTTTGTAGGTTAATATGTAACCTGCTACTTTACTGAAAGTGTTAATAATTTCTAGGAGTTTTGGGGTGGAATTTTTGGCGTCCCTTAGATATAATATCCTATCGTCTACAAAAAAGTATAATTTGATCTCTTCTTTTCCAGTTATTACTCTTTAATTTCCTTCTCTTGTCTTATTGCTCTTGCAAGAGTTTCAAATACTGTGTTAAAGAGAAGTGGGGATAGTGGACAGCCTTGTCTGGTTCCTGATTTCAATGGGAATGCTTCCAGTTTTTCTCCATTTAGAATGATGATGGCTGTGGGTTTGTTTCCCATGGCTTTAATTATGTTGAGATATGTTCCCTCCAGTCCAATTCCCTCTAGGACTTTGAACATAAATGCATGTTGAGTTTTGTCAAAGGCCTTCTCTGTATCTATTGTGATGACCATGTGGTTCTTGTCTTTGAGCCCATTTATATGATTTATGGCGTTTATTGACTTTCGTATATTGAACCATCCTGCATCTCTGGGATAAAGCCGAGCTGATCATGGTGGTTGATCTTCTTGATGTGTGTCTGTATGTGGTTTGCAAGTATCTTGTTGAGAATTTTTGCATCTATGTTCATTAAGGATATGGGTGTATGGTTTTCTTTTTTGGTTGTATCTTTACCAGGCTTTGGTATTAGAGTGATGCTCGCTTCATAGAAGGCATTTCTAAGTCATCCCTCTGTTTCTATTTTTTTTTAATAAATTAAGTAGTATTGGATGCAGATCTTATTTAAATGTCTGTTAGAATTCTGCTGTAAATCCATCTGGTCCTGGACTTGTTTTAGTAAGGAGGTTTTTATTACTGTTTCAATTTATTTTTGTGTTATGGGTCTGTTTAAGCTGTTAATGTCTTCTTGGTTTAGTTTGGGTGGTTCCCATGCCTTTAGATATGGATCCATTTCTTTTAGGTTTTCAAATTTAGTAGCATATAAGCTTTTAAAGTATTCCCTTATAATGTTCTGTATCTTACTGTTGTCTGTTGTTATGTTTCCCCTTTCATCTCTGATTTTGTTGATTTGGAGGTGCTTTCTTTCTTCTGGTTAACTGGGCTAGCGGTCTGTCAATCTTGTTTATCTTTTCAAAGAACCAGCTCTTGGAATTGTTGATTTTTTTTGTATTTCTTTGTTTCAATTTCATTAATTTCTCCCCTTATTTTTGTTATTTCTTCTTGTCTCTTGGGTTTGGGTTTATTTTGTTTTTGCTTTTCAAGTGTGTTGAGTTGCAATGTTAAGTCATTTATTTGTGTTCTTTCTGATTTTTTGATGTAGGCACTTAGAACTATAAACTTTCCTTTAAGGACCACTTTCAGCATGTCCCAGAGGTTTTGTCGTGTTGTATTGTCCTTTTCATTTAATTTTGGGAATACTCTTATTTCTTTCTTAATTTCTCTTTTGACACATTCATCATTCAGGAGTGTATTGTTCTATCTCCATGTGTTCATGTGGTCATTAGGGCTTCTTCAGGTGTTGCTTGTAAGCTTTATTACATTGTGGTCTGATAGAATGCATGGAATTATTTCAATCTTTTTGTATTTGTTTAGGATTGTTTTGTGCCCCAGTATATGGTTGATTTTCTAGAAGGTTCCATGGGGTGCTGAGTAGAAAGTATGTCCTTTGTTGCTTGGGTGAAATTCTCGTAGATGTCTGTTAAGTCCATTTGATATATGGTATTGTTTAATCAGATGTCTCTCTGTTAACTCCCTTCCCTGTGGACCTATCAAATGGAGAGAGTGAGGTACTGAAGTCACTTACTCTTAATGAGTTGTGGTTAATCTGGGTCTTAAAGTCGTGTAGTATTTTTTTTTATGAAGTTGGGTACACCAGAGTTTGGTGAATATATGTTCATGATTGTAATATCTTCTTGATTCATTGTTCCTTTGATCAAAATGAAGTGGCCTTTTTTTGTCTCTTCTGTTTAGTTTTAGTTTGAAGACTATTTTGTCAGACATTTGAATTGCTACACCTGCTTTTTTCTTAGTGCCATTTGCTTGGTATATATTTTTTTCCATCCTTTCACTTTGAGATAGTGTCTGTCCTTGAAAGTGAGATGAGTTTCTTGCAGACAACACAAAGATGGGTTTTGTTCCTTAATCCATTCACACAGTCTGTGTCTTTTGACTGGGGAGTTCCATCCATTAACATTTAAAGTTATTAATGAAAGATTGGTATTTATTCCTGTCTTTTTTATTTCTGTTTACATTCTTGATATAGCTGTACTTTTCTACAGTTATACCTTCATTGGAATACTTTCCTCAATCCCTTGGGTATAGTCATTCCTTTCTTCAGCTCTTTGTATTGATTCCAGAACTCTCTGAAGGGCTGGTTTGGTGGACATGAATTCCTTCAGCCTGTTTATGTCACAGAAGATTTTTCTTTCCCCTTACACTATAATAGACATTTTTCCTGGGTATAGTAATCTAGGTTGGCATTTGTGGTCATTTACAACTGGGAAAACTTTGGTGCAGGCTCTTCTGTCTTTCATAGTTTGCTCTAAAAAGTCAGCTATAATCCTAATGGGTTTTCCTTTATATGTGACTTGATGTTTGTCTTTTGCAGCTTTCAGTATTGTCTCTTTGTTTTGTACATTTAGTGTTTTTACTATGATCTCCCATGGAGAGTTTCTTTTCTGGTCCTGTCTGTTTGGTGTTCTATATGTTTCTTGTATTTGTATGGGCATGTCTTTCCTTAATTTTGGGGAATTTTCTTCCACGATTCTGTTTAGATCTGGTCCATGCCATTATCTTGGGATTCTTCCCATTCCTGTATGCCTATGATTCCTAAGTTTGTTCTTTTTATGGTGTAACACAATTCCTGAATATTCCGTTCTTGTGATTTCTTAAATTTTTCATAATCTTTGCTTGAGTGGTCTAGTTTTTCCACTTTATCTTCCAGTCTTGATACTCTGTTTTCCATTTCGTTCATCCTATTGGTGAGGATTTCTCCTGTCGTTTCTAATTGGCTTACTGAGTGTTTCACTGCCTTCTTCGTTTCAGACTGAGTATTCTTCAAAATTTCTAACTCTTTTCTGAATTCATTCAGAAGTTTATCCCCATCTTCCTTCAGTTCTTTGATTTCTTTTTTTGTGGGTTCTTTAAATTCACTGAATTCTTTCATCATGCTTACAATTGTTCTTTTGAATTCCATGTCCTGCATTATCTAGGGGGTTCTCATTGTACTCCTCTAGAGGACTATTGGTATTTGGTGGGGATATGTTATTGGGGTTTTTCATGTTATTACTTTTTCCCTGTGATGTGTGGATTTCCTTTTTAGTTTCCGATTCTTGTGTGAGACTCAGGCCTTCAAGTTTAGGTCTGCTTCTTTTTGTGAACCTTTTGTGTCTTTGTGGTTTACTTTTTGAACATGAAAAGCTGGTTCCTCTAAGCTTCCAATTCTCTCTTTTGATTTTATATTGTAGTGGCCGATTGCTTTTGTCTTCAGAAGTTCCCACAGAGGCCCAATTCAGATGAGGGTCAGATGTTTTCAGGCTGTCTCCTAAGGTCTGAATCCTCCAGGGAAAATTTTGGCCTCAGGAATTTGGGGATTGGACTGGCCTGGGAGCCAGGAAAGATGCTGGTCTAGGGCAGTTGGTGGCCATGCCACCCAGAGATGCAAAGGTGGATGGGACTGGAAGAGGCCCCAAGGACTCCTGGGGACAGCACTGAGCAGCTGTGTTGGTCTGGGTGCAAAGGATCAGGAAGAGGAAAGCTCAGCTCCCATGTCCCAGAAAGAGGCTGGTGGGTGGTGCAGGCCCAGGGAAGCAGAGGGAGGTGAGTGCAGGGCCAGGCCCAGAAGCAGTGTTCCTGGGGCCCAGAGAAGGCACCAAGTTGGTCTGGATGAAAAGGATCAGGAAGCAGTAGTGGTTCCCCAGGTGTCTGGGGTCCCAAGACAAGGAATGGGGCTGGACCCAAACTCAGAGGAGAGACTGGCTGGGGAGATGGGAGGGTGAATGAGGCTGGGGGAGTAAAGGCATGGAGGCTGTGATGGACTGGAGAAAGGCCTGCTGGTAGGATAGAGGCCTGCAGCGGGTGCAAGAGAGGCAATTTTTAACACATTTTCCAGAAATAACTTGAAGCAGGTTACTATATCTATCTATCTATCTATCTATCTATCTATCTATCTATCTATCTATCTATCATCTATCTATCTATCTATCTACCTATATAATTTTTA
>NW_008339926.1:42425-55941 GCF_000622305.1 Nannospalax galili
GGTAAAATTTTGTGGAATAATGCAGGTGTTCTTCTTTTTGAAAATCCTAACAAGTTTATTGAGCTTTCTAATAGATCATAAGGAGGGGTTTGGGCATCCCCCCGTTTATGACTGCGCTAGTGAGTCCACACTCAAATATAGATTGTGTGACTTCCCAACAGCCTCATTGAATGGCAAGAAAGTGGCTTAAAGGTGATCTTGGCTTCCAGTTAACCCTCAACTCCTTCCTCCAGCCTTACATTCTTTGTGCTAACCTCTTCTGCAAAAGTCCCAGAGCTTTGGAGTAGGTAGTAGGTATGGGATGACCTTCCTCCCTTTGTAGCAAGGCACTGACATTTTGGGTCTCTGCATCATCTCTTTTCCATGGGCTGTTGTCCCATTTCAATGGGATTCCATCTATTATAAGGATTTGATGTCTAGATCCAGAAAAATGGGAGAACTTATATCTTTTGTTCTTCTGAATGTGTGTTACTTCACTTAATATAAGTTTCTAGATCCATTCATTTACCTGTAAATTTCATTATTTACCCCTTTTTACTGCTGAGTAAAACTCCATTGTGTAAATATACCACATTTTCATTAACCACTTGCCATTTGAGGGTCAGTCAGGTTGCTTCCAACTCTTAGCTACTGTGAAAAGAATAGCAAAAAACATGGTTGTACAAGTTTCTCTGCAAAAGGATGAATCCTTTGGGTATATGCCAAGGAGTTGCATAACTGGGTCATATGGTAGGTTCATTATTAGTTTTTTAAGAGTTCTCAACATTGTTTTCCGTAGGAGCTGCATGAGTTGGCAATCACACAAGCAGTGAATGAGCACATTCCCCTTCCTCCACATCCTCACCAGCATTTGTATCATTTGTCTTCTTGAATTTAGCCAGTCTGATAGGGGAAGGTGAAATCTTGAGGTGGTTTTAATTTTCATTTCCCTAATTATTAACAATTTTGAATACTTTTTAAGATGGTGTCAATGGAAAGGTTTCCCTGTACTTTTTCTCCAAGATTTTGTTATTGGTATATGTAAAGGCTACCGATATTTGTAGATTAATTTAATAACCTGCCAGTTTACTGAAAGTGTTGATTAGTTCTAGGAATTTTCTGGTGGAATTTCTGGGATCTTACTGTTTTCAACATCCATCCCTTTACCAGAGAATGCAGCCTGGACTTAAAACCTTTTAGGCTCATCTCACCCTAGGGCATGCCTAGTTTCCTACACTATTCCATTTTTCTGGCTCTTTACAGTTACATCAGGATATAGATTTGCATGCAAGGATTTGGTGCTAGGATCCACATATGAGGGAGGACATATGTCGTTTGTTTTTCTGAGCCTCTGTTACTTCACTTAATATAACCATTTTCACTTCTACCCATTGACCTGAACATTTCATGATATCATCTTTCTTTACTGCTGAGTAGAAGTTCATTGTGTAATGTATTGCATTTTCATTACTTTCTTAGAAATGTATATGCAGTAACTTTTGGATGGCTCTAATTCTCTTCAAGCCCTCATATTCTGACGTCCATTTGATTCATTGCACTGGTGAGCCATTCTATTGAACGTCACTGGAATTGCTGTGGTCTTTATTTTCTAAATGTTCAATTCAGGTTTTATTCAGGAAAATTGTATTGTATTGAATTTCTCTTTTATAACCTTATTGACATTTTAATTTCATCCATGTATCTATTTGCTCTTTCTTTGAGTTCATTCAGTTTATTCATGTCCTCTGTGACATTGTTGAACATGGGGTTATAGTTTTAAATTCTTTAAGATTTCATTAAGTTCTTGCCCATTGGAATTCATTATTGTTTGAGTGTTGATGTTGTAGTTGTGTTATCTTGATTTTTCCATGCTTCTTATCTTTTTGTGATGGGACTTTGTATCTGGGATTAGACTGTGTGTATTCTTTTTTATTAAAACTTCCTACATCTTTCCACTTAAAGTGTTTCCAATATTCAATGGAGACTGAATTGTAGTAGAATTATAATGGCATTCCTCCCAAGTGGGCCAGGTGTGGAGTTCAATAACTGAACATGTAGCTTCTGTGCTCAGGGCACCAGGCATGAACTCCAGCTCTAATGTGAAATGGAGAGAGGAGAGAGAAAGAATGGAATATTTTAATTCCATTTTAGAATATGTATTAATTTTCTGATGCTGTGATAAGACACCATGACTAAGGAAACTTATAGAAGGAAGAATTTATTTGGCTTATGATTTCAGAGGAATTAGAGTTCATCACAGCATGGGTATAGGAGACCAAGATGGCAGGGCTTCCAACAAGATGGGCCTGAACTTTTAAGATCAGACTACAACCTCTGCTGAAGGGCAAGGCACTGAAAACATAAAACAATGTCTAATAGCCCTGTCATGTGGAACACCCCTATGACTAGGAGAAGGAATCTGGCCAGGTTAAAGGTTTACAATGCCCTTTGTTCTAAGAAAAAACATCTTGATTTCCTTGATCTGGAGGTGAAAAACAACCTAATCAATAACTCAAGTTGTGTGTGTGTAATTGAAATTAAGACATACTGGTTAGTAGGCCTTACACATTGCCTTGTCTTGAACCATTGACCCTATGTCCACACTGAAGGACTGAACAATATGTGGGACACACAACATGACCACCCTTTGTCTTTTGTCTGGTTGAACTTTACATGTGCCCTGGATTCTGCATACACTAGCCTCTTATTTTGCATAAACTTACTAAATTGGAGAAGAAAGTTGACTTGCTGCAGAAACTCAAGTCCAAGAGTCTTTACTCTGTGCCATCAGTATCACAGTCATGGAGCAAGGCCACCCTACAAGGTGGGACCCCAAAACAGGGGAGGTAGGGAAGCAGAGGTGGACAGCACACAAAGCTAGGTGATCATATCTTCAAGCAGCCACAGGAAGCACAGAGCAACTGGGAATCTGAGAAGGCTTAAGAACCCTCAAAGCATGTCCCTAGTGACTTGCTTTCTCCAACAAGGCCATACCTCCTAAAACCTCCCAAAACAACACTACCAAATGGGCACAAAATGTCCAAATACTAGAAATCTGGCAAGGATTTAGAACTGTCAAAGCTGTCCCGCTCCCAGTGACTTGCTTTCTCCAACAAAGCTATGCCTTCTAAAACCTCCCCCAAAGCACCACCAAGGACAGAATATTCAAATATTTGGAGCCTTTGATCCACATTCTCATTCAACCCACAACAGCTTGATATTTCAAAGTTTTCAACTCTTACATTGTGTAATGGAACCACACATTTCATACTTATAGAATCCCTTAAAATTTAATGATTTCCTTCAAACCTTCAAACTAGATAACAGATAAAAGGGAACTTAGATGTTATAGTAATGTTCCTCCTTAGATTGCCCTAGTCCTTTGAAATAATAATCAATATTATAAATAATATCAACAGCTTAGTTAATTTAACAAACACTTTAACCCACCGAATTTGCATTCAAAGTTAACCTCAGAAAGGGAAATAATCAAACTGGCTATGTGTGCACACATATTTTTCACAAGGCAAATACCATGAGAGAGTTCATCCTAAAAGAAGTCCCCACCAAAGCAGGTGTTTCTATGTTCTTGGAATTAAACATTTTGCTGTGCATTTTTTTGGTCTTTTTGAAACAGGGTCTCCCTGTAGCCCCAGCTGGCCTGGAACTCATTATGTAGACCAGGCTGGCCTTGAACTCATAGAGATCCACCTGCCTCTGCCTCCCAAGTGCTGAGACTACACGTGTGCGCCACCACACGCTGCTTCTGCGGTACACCTTTAAGGAAAATATTAGGCTTTACAATGATGAGAATTGAAATATGAGGTAGTTTGGATTCATTTGACTTCTCATGTTTAACAGCTGTGATGTGAATGAAATGGATGTGGAACACTGTGACTTGTATTCGGAACATACTGTCAGAATTTCATTGCCCACTTAGAGAGCATTTGAAGAGGTGTTTACAGAGGTTTTTCAAAGCCAAACATGTAAAACATTCATCTTGCCAATATATCTGTTTTCTTAACAGGTCCGTTTGCCAATGCTTGTATAGATTAATTACATGGGCTTTATTCCTCTGCTCCTTTCCAGTAACATGAGTTTCCTTTTTGTTTAGAATTGTGATCTTACTTTTTCAGACTTGGATTAAACTATCCTATTACAATTTCTAGAAAATCTTTCCATCTTTATCTGGAATTAGAAACTCACCCAGGACGTCTTGGTACAAGTTTGTTTCAGTGTATATGGAGGGAGGAAATCATTCAAAAGGAAACTGATCTTAAAAATAAAATTGTCCCATTTTCTCTGTTTTTGCCACCTAGAACATGGATTCATTAAAGTAGCTAAACAAGACTTTATAGACATACACAGGTGCCAAGGATCTGAGTGCAACTGATTATGACTAATAATAATCGGATACATACAGATTAGAGATGCATGTGCCAACATCTCAGGATTAGTAAGAAAAATAATGAGTCTTTCTGTAAGAAACAGGATATTTTAAAATGAAATGGAGATCTTTTTTAAAGGTTAAAATCTCATTCAATTTTATGTCTTACAGGGCTTATCCTGAGTTCAATATTATATAGCAGTGTTAATTCAACAGCAAACCTAAAAGTTTTATAGCCACTTTTGAAAGAGATGTATCTTCGTTCTGTAAACTGTTATTGAGTATGTTAAAGCTGTAATGATATGCTTCTATAATAAAAAAAAGAGCTGGTAGTGGTGGCACATACAAGTAGGATAAGCTGAAGAGGCAGAGACAGGTGGATCTGGAGTTCGAGGCTAGCTTTGGCTACACTTGTAGCTGGGCATGGTGGCACATGCCTTTAGTCCCAGAACTTGGGAGGCAGAGGAAGGTGGATGTCTGTGGGTTCAAAGCTAGCCTGGTTTACACAGTGAGTTCCAGGACAGCTGGGGCTACAGGGAGACCCTGTCTCAAAAAGAAAAAATAAATAAATAAATAATGAATGAATGAATAAATAAATAAAATAAAAAGGTTATTTAACAAATAGCTAAACAAGGAGCTAGGGACTTATTAAACTTGGGTGTTGTTGTTCCTAGCCCAGTGGTTCTGAGACCTCAGAAGATCTGAGCTGGAGTATTGGTTACAATTCAGGTACTTGATCCCCATATCTGCAGTTCTGACTCAGGAGGCCTCAAATGACCCTTAGAAAGCTGCATTCCTACCAGGCTGACAGAAGATGATGTAGCTGCTGCTGGTCTGAGCAGGACAAAAAAAAAACCACTGCATGGATAAACTCTGCATTTCTGAAGGAAATTTAAGCAGCCATAAAAATAATTTAATCTCTAATGTTTTAGTCTACATTGGAAGGCCAAAGAAGCTGGGTTCTGAGGTGGGCCTGGCTGGCACAAAGGCAGCTACAGAAACAGGTAAACTCACCAGCAAGAAGCACAGGCAAGCAACCAGCACTGCTTCTTTCTGCCCTTTATATCTGGTCTGCCTCTGGCAGGAGCCACCCAATCTGGAGGAAGGCTTCTCACCTCAGTTAATTTGTCCTGGAGGTGCCCTCTCAGATTCACGTAGAGGAGTGTGTCTTGGTTCCAGATTTAATACTCAAGTAAAATGTCCACGTGCATTCATTACATACCTAACTCTTTTAAAACATCAACTATTACTGCAAATAAGAATGTACTACAAATTCTTACAAGTTCTCCCTTCACAATAAAACTCATGTTTGAAGTTCTTCAGATTTCGTATCTGACACTTCTGATTTAGGACTTGGGATGTTCAAATTACTAGATGGGGTATGTCCCATTTAAGGGTAAACTCCTCCACTAACCGTCACCAGAGTTCTCTCCTGTCTCTTGCATGTCAGACAAACCATATAATATTTTTTATGTGAATTTGTTATGGTTGATGCCCTTGCATAGGGAAGGGGGAAATGGGGAAACTTACACAGAGACAAGCAGTCTTGCACCTTGGCTCAGAACCCGCTCCTTATGATGCTCCCAGGGCCTCCCATAGTCTCCATCTTGGACCTGCAATCTTGTCCCAGGTTGGTAAATGCCCCCTCTCTGGACCACGGGGTGAGGCTCCATAGCTGACTTTCTCTCCACACCCTCTGCCATTGCATGTGCCTCCTGGCTTGCTGCTTCCGTCCCAAAATGGTTCAGAAAACCCCTCCCCAGCCTATTCCCCACAGCAGGCCCCTCCTGCCCATCAGAGGAACCAGTCACTTGGGAGACACCAATCTTCAAGGAATGCTCTCTTGTTACTCCCACTAAAGTTTTTTATAGAAGCTTATTAAGAATCAGTCAGAATCGGGATGGAGAGATGCCTCAGAGGTTCAGAACACTGTGCTTGCAGAAGATCTGGGTTAGAATCCCAGCACCCACATGGCAGCTAACAACTGTCTGTAACTCCAGTTCCAAGGGATTCGACAGCTTCTTCTGGCATCAGCATGCATTGCACGACACAGGTACACTTACCTACATGCATACACATAACATAAAAAAAAAGAATCAGTCAGAATCACAGAGCCGTTTTTACACTTTCTTGTCCCTAAAGTGGACTGGGCTCATTATAATATTAAACTGATTTTACAAAGAAAGATTTCTATCTGCCACCTTCCTTTTTATTAGAATTTCTTACATGAGTGTTTTCTTTGAATTATTTCCATCTCTCCAGGAGCTTCTCCTCTGTCCCTACATTCTCTCTCAATTTCTTGTCATCTTTGTTATTATTGTTATGTCTATCATCTATCAATCAATTTATCTAATCTATCATCTACTATCTATCATCTATCATCTATCTGTCATCTATCTATCTATCATCTATCATCTATCTATCATCTATCTATCATCTATCATCTATCTATCTATCTATCTATCTATCTATCTATCTATCTATCATCTCTCTATCTATCTATCTACCTATCATCAATCATCTATCTATCATTTATCTATCATCTATCATCTATCTATCATTGACTATCTATCATCTATCTATATATATGTATATCATCTATCTATCATCTACTCTCTACCATCTATCTATCATCTATCTAGCATCTATCTATCTATCATCAATCATCTATCTATCATCTATCTATCTATCATCTCTCATCTATCAACTATCTATCATCTACTATCATCTATCTATCTATATATCTATCATCTATCATCTACTATCTATCATCTATCATCTAGTATCTATCTATCATCTATCTATCATCTCTTTATCATCTATCATCTATCTATCTATCTATCATCTATCATCTACTATCATCTATTTATCTATCTATCATCTATCTATCAATCATCTCTCTATCTTCTGTCTATCATCTGTCATCTATCTATCATGTATAAATGCACTGAGTCCATTAAATGGTGCTTGTGTGTCATGTGTTTAGGACAGTCCATTTGAGATTTGATAAACTCTCAAAGAGATAGTCCCTGGAGAGAAATTATTCTAATGATTCTCCCTCTCTCAGCATCTGTTGATTATCTATAGGTTTTCATCACCTTGCATGCTAACTCGTTTTGTCATTGTATGCAGACCTTGTTAGGTTTCCAGATTATGGAGATAATATTGCTGTAACTTCTTATCATGTCTTGAATGCCTTAACTTACAGCATGTATTTTGTTCCTATGGCTCTTACATTCTTTCCAACCCCTCTTTGAAGTTCTCTGAGGCATGGGTCTATACCAAGGGGTTGCATTGTAGATGTGTCACTTTGAGTTGAGCACCTCACATTCACTTATTCTGTGCATTTGATCAGTTGTAGAACTTTGTAAGTATATATTCCTACACAAAGGGAAGGATGAGTGGTCAGAGCAACAATTGTCTATAATATAAAGATTGGTATTTAAAATACAGTATAGCATTAACTTGGTCTAGGTAGGTGAGAGAACTGGGATTTCTACAGGGTCTATGACACCTCCAGCACTGTGTGCTTGTCTGTGTTTACAATACCATGCATCATTTCCAGCATATTCTTTAGGACCGAAATCCAAATAGACAGCTTTTAATTTCCCCCATGATACTACTGTACAAATAGAGATAGTTAACTGGGCCCATTATAATTCAAAGGGTTTATAGCTAGGTAGGTTCATTGTTTGGCTTTTCTTAGTTGGAAGCTTCCATAGTATTTTCTGATACTATGAGTGTTAATCCTCAGGGAAGAGGCTTCCAGGCTAGTTCCAGCTCAATTGTTCCAAGTCCTGTTTCCAAAGTATGTTGTCTCTTCAGCAGTATGCCATGATCTCCAAGTTCTTGAAGGCAATCAAGGGCTCTTGATTGTATTTGGCAGTTTCTTGGACTACCCTGACCAACAAGTCCAAGTGACATTCCCTTTGCCTGCAGCCATGATGTTTCTTATCTAGCGTCAGCTACACATAGCACTTACACAAATATATTTATTTTTCTGTAGACTTATGAAATAATATATTTCCCTATCTCTTTTCACACCATCTAAGCAATATCTCTTTTTCCTTTTTCTGTCCCTGCATAACCTTAACTCCTCCCTCCAAAATTAAAATATGCCAAATATTGGCCATTTCCCCCTGGATAACGCTTGTCTCCTACTATTGCCCTTCTTTGCCTCCCATTCTTCCCCTGTACAATGATGGTCATATTCCATTTTTATGACTTCTGTTACTACATAAAGATATATACTCACATCTTTTGATTTGGTGCGAAGACACACAAAGAGAGAGAACAAGTTTGTTTGTCTGAACCTGGGTTGCCTCACTAAGTATAACGGTTTCTAGTTCCACTAACTTACATGCAAATTTCAAGATTTTGTTTTTATTTGCCACTGGATGGAATTCCGGAGTGCAAACAAACCACATTTTCATTATCGATTCATCACTTGAAGGGCATTTTATTCTTTCCATTTCGAAGCTATTGTGAAAATGGGAGCAATAAACACGACTAAGTAAGTATCTATGTAGGAGGATATTGAGTCCTTTGGATATATGCCATGAAGTGGTAGTACATGGTAGATCAGTTTGTAAAGAGTTTTCCACACTGATTTCCACAATGGTTGCCCCAGTTTGCAATTCACCCAGTAGTGAATGTAGTTTCCCCTTCCCCACATCCTTGCCAACGTTTGTTGTCATTTGTTTTCTTGATCTTAGCCATTCTAGTTGAGGAAAGATGAACTTTTAAAGTATTTTAATTTACCTTTCCCTAGTTGCTAAGTGTGTGGAACACTTTTTAAAGCACTTCTTTGCGATTTTTGCTTCTTCATTTGAGTACTTTATGTTCAGATCTGTATCCCATTTTTATTTGGGTTTTCTTGATCTTTGTTTTTGAGATTTTATATACTCCAGAAATTAATCCACTATGATATTTACAGCTGACAAAGATTCTCTTGACTTTGTGGACTTCCTCTTCACTTAATTGGTTGTTTTCTTTGATGCACAGAGAAAAATTTAGCTTAGTGACATCACATTTGGCAATTTTTGATTTTAATTCCTGAGCTAACAAAGTCTGAATTAAAAATTCCTTTCTTGAATCCATATCCTGAAGGGTACTGCTTATGTTTTCATCTACTTTTTCAATATTTAAAGTTTAACATTGAGATCTTTAATTCATTGGAAGTTCATTTTGTACTGGATAATATATATGAGTCTAATTTTATTTTTCTCATGTGGAGATCCAGTTTTGCTAGCACCATTTGTTGAAGATGCTATCTTTCTCCAAGTGTGTATTCTCTGCATTTTTACCAAATATCAGGGTGCTGAAATTACATGCATTTCTGTTTGTGGCTTCTATTTTGTTCCATTTGTGTAAAAGTCTTTTATAATATCAGTAACATATTATTTTTATGATTCTGTCTCTGTAATAGAGTTTAAAATCTGACATGGCAATCCCTCCAGCATGATTCTATTGCTCAGGATTGCTTTGGCTATCCAGATCTTTTGTACTTCCACATGAATTTTAGGATTATTATTTTTTATTTCCGTGGAAAATGTCATGGGGACTTCAACTGGGATTACATTGCATTTGTTAGAATGTTCATTTTCACAATATTAATTCAACAAATCCGTGAGTGTGGAAGGCCTTTTCATCTTTACTGTCTTCTTCAATCTCTTTCTTCAAAGATTTAAAGATTTCATTGTAGAGACTTTTACATCATTGGTTATGTTTACTCCTAGATTGGGAGCAATTTCTATGATCTATTTCTCTATTTGTGTATAAAATGGCTAGCAATTTATGTAAACTGATGTTTTATTCTTCCACTTTACTGCAAGTGCTGATATTTTCTACAAGTTTTCTGGTGGAATTTTTGGAATCTCCTCTGTATATCATCTGCAAATAGTGATAATTTGACTTCTTTTACAATTGGAATCTCTTTCAGTTCCTTCTATCATCATATTTTTGTACTTGTCTTTTTAAATTGAATTTTGATAAATTTCACACAGCATATTTTGATCATACTTAGACTCCCTCCCCTATCTTCACCTTTGTTATATCTCCTTCCCCACCAGTTTCCATGCACTCTACTATCTATATTAATATTTGTCAATGAAAGTTTCTGTCTCCAAATATTCTTCACACTTTGTGCATCCATTGGATCCTGGTTAACCTATATAGTATCTCATCCTTAGAAAATACCAACTCTCCATCTCCTAGTAGTTATCAGTTGCCAATAGTTCCTCAGCTAACATTGGAGCATCTTATTCACTTCTCCACCTCTATGTGGGGATTTTGTCTTGCTTGAAATGCATGGGCCTTGTGCACACTGACACCATTGCTACAAGTTCATATGAGTAACTTCCCAGCTGTCTGGAACATTCTGTTTCCTGGTTATCATCCACCACTTCTGGCTCTTACAATATTTCTGCCCTCTCTTCTGCAATGGCACCTGAGCCTTGACTGGCAACTTTTTAAAGTAGGTGTCTTATTCAGTGATATGCACTCTGTAGTCTCTTATTCTCTGCACTTTGACTTGTGACTTTCTGGGTTGATCACCATTTATTATATAAGGATGCTTCACTGGAGAGGGAAGAGAGACACTTTGTGAATTGTCTTTGTCATTGCATTCAGCAATATGTTTGCATTTTCCTGAGCTTCATTTTGGAGTTTATTCCTATCTTCTTTGATTTCCATTAATTATTTGTCTGTGTGATCTTTACATTCTTATGGGAGTGTGTCAGTGGGGATGGGGGTAAAAAGATGATTAAGATTTCTTGGGATGTTCTTAATGAAATACACAAAAATGCAATAAAAACAAATAAAAATTTTAAAATTCAAAAAAAGTCCCAAACTCTTTTTGTCATATTTGTGACTGTTTTTAAAGCTCTCTGTCTTGGGGTTCCTCTAGGTAATTCTCACTGTATACTACTTCTGCAGGACTACCAAAATTTGGTAGGAACATATTATCTTGGTTTTTTATATTACTTGTGTTTTCGCATTCTGACGGGGATACATGGGCTTCTTCTTCTTTTGATTGTTGTTGTTGTGTCTGTGATATGAAATTCTGGCCTGTCTTTTTTTGTGTAAAAGTTTTGTTCTGTTTTTATTGTTGTCATAGCTTGGTTGATTTTTTATTAGGTGTGGTAAGAGAGTTGATCTCTACTCCAGGTTTCACTTTTGATTATTTTATTGGAGGGAGGGAGTGATTCCATGTATGTCTGCTGTGCCGGTTGGCCAGTCACAACTAGATCTGTGAGTGTGGAGACTGCAAAGGAGTGGGCTTCTTCTAACTAGCACACAAGGGTATCTAGCAGGGTTTCCTATGTCCTGTGGTTCCTTGCCCAGGGAGAAAAAAAATGGAGTACTCATGATTTTTTCTTGAAATAGGCTTCCCAAAGGACACAGGATGGCCTGGGGTTGCTGGTCTCCTTGTCCATCTGTACTGAGTATACGATTTCTTTTGAAAGTTCTCTGAATGTATTTATTTACATTTTGTCTTTTAATTCTCTCTAAAATGCATTCTGCATTATCTTTCTTTTTACCTTTTGCCATTTCCAATTAGTTTTCTCTTTCTTCAAACATTCACTTTTGCTGTTCTTACACTAATAATTAACCTTACTCCACTGATTTTCTTCCATTCATACTTCTTCAGGATGTTAGTAGACACTGTGATAGCCTAATTCCTTTATTCTTCAAATTATGGCATTGAAGGATGATTGTTTTTAACTGACCAGTGGTATATTTTCAAGGAGTGCTGACTCACCAGTTTCAGTTCATTCTGGATTTGTTCATCTTTTTTTTCACATTAGGGCTGGAGAGGATACCTGGTGCCCTGACCACAGGAGTTGAAGGTTCTTTTATTGAACACCACACATGATCCACTGGGGAGAAATGTCAGTAAAATGCTACTTCAAGAGACCCATTCAACATTGGAAACACTTAAAATGGAAGCACGTGGAAGGTAAAAATCTAACCAGCCATATATACAAATTCCATCACAGAAAGACAAGAAAAATGGAAAAATCAAAGCAACGCAATGCCTACAAAGTCAACAGTCCTACAGTAATGGATTCCAATGAGCAGGAACTTGATGCAATCTCATGACTATATCCCTGTTCAAGAGATACAAGGGGGAAATGAATGAACTGAAAGAAATAAAAAATAAATTCATGAATCAAACAAGAAAGTCAGTAAGAATGTGGTAGGGAAATTTAATAAAATTCTACTGAATAAAATACAAATAGAACATTTGGAAATGAAGAGCACAGCAATCCAATGAAGGTCGGTAGAACATCTCAGCAATGCAGTGAATCAAGTGGAAGTCAGACTATGAGGGCTTGAAGAGAAAGTAGACAAATGGAACCATCTAAAAAAAGAATGTACATGAATTTCTAAGAAAGCATGACATGGACATGGGAGCTATGTTTTGTACAATTAAGGAGGAACTTAGAATGCAAAATAGACAACTGTGTAAAAGAACCTTCCCATTAGGCTGGCTGTGGTAACAAACAAACAAACAAATAAACAAACAAACAAACAAAGAACTTTCCCATTACATGACAGTTAAAACACTAAGTACACCAAAGCTATAAGTAATAGTGAAATTTATAAAACAGAAGCAATAAGTCACATACAAGGAAACTTGTGAGGATAACAGTAGATTTGTCAAAAGAAACTCTCAAAGCCAGTGTGCTATGGAGATATGTGTTCACTATTCTGAAAGGAAAGGGGCTGCCAAATCACACTACAATATCCAGCAAAGCCACCTTCATAAATGAAGTAGAAATTCCTTCTACAACAAGTAGAAACTCAGGAAACCAAGGCAGCATGGCCTAAGAGAGCTGAAGGAATCACAGCTGCAGAAGAGAAAGATAAACACATGAGGTAACAGGAAGAAGTAGATTATACCAGAACACCAAGTAAACTATGAGGGTTAGGAAATCACCACACTTAGCAAAACAACAACTTAAGAAGAATTAATATGCATCATTCAATACCTCTGAATTTTAATGGTCCCAATTTTCTGATCAAAATTCATAGATTAATATATTGGATTAAAAAGTCACTCCTCAAAGACTTAAAAATCAAGGACAAGCCAAACTCAAATCATTAAAAGGAAAGAAATAGTGCAGATAAGAGAAGAAAATAATA
>NW_008339926.1:56079-61423 GCF_000622305.1 Nannospalax galili
CAAATTAACCAAATGAAAGACAAATAAGACCCTAATTAATAAAATTCCTGCTGCAAAGGGAGAAGTTCTAACAGATACCAGTGAAATTTAGAGAGACAATTGGTTACACATTTTGTTTTTAATTGGAAAATTCAAAAGAAATGGATAAATGTGTGGGCACATTTTGCCTACTAGAATTAACCCAAGATGACAGAAGCAACATAAATGGATCTATAATCAGTAATGTGATGGAAGCAGTGACCAAAATAGCTCAAATAATTATGTACAAGTGCAGGTGATATTTCTGCCTAATTCTACCAGAAATTCCAGAACTATGACCAGCAACTCCTTAAATGACTCCACAAAGCAAAGTGAAGGAACATGAGAAATCTTATTTGATGAAGCCAATTTTTATTCTGCTACCAAAAGCAGTTAAGAACACAACATAAAAAATGAGAATTAGAACGTTTTGGATTTGATTCCCAGTTTTGTTAATTCTCTGGAGATGGTGCCTCAATATAAATTCAATGATAATAATCTATGCTTTACTCTTTTATTTACAAAATAATAAAAATATGGGAACTGGGGATATGACTCAGCAGTTAAGAGCACTGATTTCTCTTGCAGAGGACCCCATATTGATTCCTAGCACCCATATGGAAGCTAATAACTGTCTTTAACTCCAGTTCCAGGGGATCTCATGCCCTCTTCTGACCTCCATAGGCACTGCATGTCAAAGGCACACCTACCTACATGTAGGCATTGTACTCATTCTCACAAAAAATAATAATAATAAAAATTTCAAAAACATGATTATAAGACTGAAAACCCACAGAATGGGAGAAAATCTTCACCAGTGACATGTTTGACAGAGGTTTAACATCCAAAATATATAATGAACTCAAAAAATAAAGTATCAAGAATATGTCAATGTTTTTGTAATGAAATGCTTCTTCTAATTATTATTAAATAAATATTTTTTGTCTTTTTGAGACAGGGCCTCCCTGTACCCCCAGCTGTCCTGGAACTCAAAAATACATGATTAGCTCAAAATATGAAGTAACAAGGTAAGTGGATCAACACATCAGAAGTCCAGAATATGGCATCCACATAGCATTTATTTAAAAAATTGTCATTGTTATTTGTACTATATGGAGAATGATCCACAATAACCTGCTTTTGGTTTCACATATGTGAGCTTATTAAGTGTTGTAGTTAAAATTCCTTCTCAGAGGCATAATGATGTCATGTCCCATCCTCCCTTGGTCCCTACTACAAAGCAAGGTCCAATTTCACCAAACTGCCATTTGGGAAACCAGTGAGTTTATTGCATTTATTTACAGAGCAATGGGTGAGAATTTACACACTGAATTTTGGGTGATCCCTTCCCAAGGCCAAACTAGAAAGTCTCCATCCAGGCACAGCTATGACCTCCCCACAGCCACAAAAATTGCAAGAAAGTCCCTACAGCTTCTATACCCTTAATCCCTCCCCCTCATGCACCTAGGGCATACAGGTTGGTTGGGAGGTTTGGCTGATTCTCCCTGTCCCTCCTTTCTTGTGGTGTTAACAGTCAAGAAGTTTGTGATGATACTTGGAAAGTGGTGCAACATGCTTAGGAAGAAGGCATCTATCCATAATTTCTCAGTCAGAGGGCAGTCATATGCAACAAGTATACAGCAAGCAGGAGTAAAAGGATGAAACAGTCAACAGCAGAAAGACAGTGGAGCATCAGATCAGACAGTGGTACATCCATCATGCACCCATTGGGGAAGATATGGGAACTAAGAGAGTTACCTAGGGGGTCTGACTGATGAAGAGTCTCAGGCAGAATGTCTTCACCTGGATGAGACTTCCAAATAGCTGTTTCTCATCACAAGCATTTTTATCTCAAGGGATAAGCAGTGCCTGTATCTTTTGCTGTGGAAGATCCCTGGGAAGAATTTCCCTCCCAGAGGTACTCATAGACTCAGTGTTTTTAGTGTAATGATCTCCTGTGTTGCTCAGAAAGACATGGTATTTTCACTACTGGGTTGTTTTACTGCCCTTTTTTGTCCTCCTCACAGGACCAGGTAACCAGCCCATCCACAGATAACAGTCTTTGAGGACACTGTAAGAAAAATATGCTTGAATCTGAAGTGGAGCAGCCAACCTCAACTCCAGATCAGTGTCTCAATGAGTTTCAACAGCACATGTGAATTTACTAATATAACACATATTACAGTAGCATAATACATATTTTATATTAGTATGTGGAAAATGAAGTAGAAATAAAGTTTTAAGCAAGAAATAGATCCAAATTACATATGATAAATATTTTAAATACAGTTAGAAATTTCACTGGTTTAGGATAATGGCAATTCAGTTCTCCTGTAGGGTCTATGAACTTTCCAATCACAGGTAGTTACTTAGATTTAGAGTATCAGTCAAAGATCCATTTCTGTGAAAGTGCCTTAAGTCCAATTAGAATGCTGTTGGTTATACCTAAGATAAAATTGCCACTATTTCACCATTGGAGACATCTTGCCAAGCCAGCCATTGTTGTAATTTGTAGGCTTACAGCTGGGTAGAAATTTTCCCATTTTAAATAAAATTTTTGTGAATTTCATCCAGTACATTTTATTGTATTTTGATTAAAGCCACATCTCCATTACTATCCGCCACCCAAATATATATATATATATGCTGAAGCCTATAAAGTCTAATTTGTGTCCCCAAATGTCCTTTGATATGGATGTAACCAAAGGAGCGTGATTAACCTAATAAGAGTCACACTCTTAAAAGAGCCTGACTTTCCCCTTCAAACAGCCATCTGATGTCACCATTATTGTCAGTTCTTATGAGTATCTTCCTTGCTGTCTGGAAATTTCTGTTTCCTCGTGATCATCTCCCACCTCTGACTCTTACAATCTTTCTGCACTCTCTTCCACAATGATCTTTGAGCCTTAAGGTATAAGGAAGCTTCTCTGGTGAGAGTGGAGAGATGCATTGATCTACAGGCAAAACGATAAGTCATTTAGAGTAAGTTTAATACTCTATCTATTTTGCAGAATATTAATGATCTTTGGCATAAGGAAGCTTCTCTGGTGATAGTGGAGAGATGCAGTGATCTACAGGCAAAATGATAAGTCATTTAGAGTAAGTTTAATACTCTATCTATTTTGCAGAATATTAATATTAGGCTCTATTAATACCATGACCTGTTACCTGCCTAGTCACAGATTCTGAGGCCTCATATCAATTTCAACTATGGGTTTCACCTTATGAAGTTGACATTTAATTCAGTTAGAAAGTGATTGATTACTTCCATAATAATCATGTCATCATTGCAAAAGTGGGAATAATTGTCATGCTAGCTATTGTTGTAGTTCTCAGGATTCACAGCTGGGTAATGTTGGTTATTAATTTTCTCTTCATGTAGCTTGAATATCACCTCCAGGACTATGAAAGCTAGCAGTAGATTTGAAGACAGCATGAGCTGGATTTCTCTTCTTTTGTTCTATAGCTTATGTATGTGTGTGTGTGTGTGTTTGTGTATCCATGTATATGTGTATATGAATGTATGAGTGTTTGTATGTGTGTATGTTTGTATGTGAATATGTGTGTGTGAATATATGTATGTGTGTATATGTGTAAGTACCTATGTATGAGTCTGTGTGTATGTGTGCACGCGCGTGTGTGTGTGTGTGTGTGTGTGTGTGTGTGTGTAGTATCAAAATCACTGCAAGAAGAGATTATTCTTTGGAAATACTGTAGATGTGATTATACCATTTGTATGGAGAACAATAAATGGCAATCAACTGACATCTGTTTATGGTGGTACATGTGTTTTGATCTGGGAAAATGCATCAGACAGCAAACTGTTCTAATAAGCTAAGGCTCTGACTTCTGCTTCCCCATTTAACAATGTATATATTGTTTTGATAAAACACAGAGTGGGCCCTTGTTCAAGAGAACAGCTTCAAGGGAATCATGAAGGAGCCGGTTATCAGCAGTTCAGGTGTGATCTTGGCCTTAAAATGGAGATTAAGAGTCAGATTTCTTTTGCACAGGCATAACTGTAATGCCGCAGTGCATAGTAAACACCACACACCTAGAAACCACAGGCATTATTGAAGAGACTAATCCTAGCAGGCACAAGGTAGCAGGTGGTGGAGATGCAAGAACACCCAGGAGATTGTAGGCCAGCTTGTCTGCTTATGTATTTGAGGAGACCAAGTCTCCAGAAGTCAACAAATATAAAAAGGTAGAAAGTTAATGACAAGCACACATGGATAGACTGATCTCTCTCTCTCTCTCTCTCTCTCTCTCTCTGTGTGTTTTTCTCTCTGTGTGTTTCTTTTTCTCTTTTGCTCTCTCTCTTTCTCCCTCTGCCACACACACACACACACACACACACACACACACACCCTAATGTACATAACAATAAAAGTACTTTATACACAGAGGAATGCCCTATTCACATCTGGTGGGAATCAGCAATGTGTTATTTCATAATAAAAATATTTAAGTATAGAATAGGAACAAAATTGAAATTGTTTAATTGAAATTATTTTTTCATTCATTTTATTATTAAAACAATAATTCAGAAATCATACTAAAGGAAACTCATTTGTACAGAACTCAAAGATATAGTGGAATTTATGTATCACTGCAGGTAATGTTAAACAGCAGAATGTTGAAAATCATTGAAGATTACATCTTGTTAAACACAAATCTATTGCCCTAGAAACATAATGAAATTGATAGAAATTTATATTGAAATAGATTGAAAATTGAAATAAATATGCACTGGAATTATTTTGCTGCCATGAACAATGAAATAATAACAACTACAAAACAGTTCATCAAAGGCAAAAATTAAAATGTAAAATTAAATAAAATATTGAAAACGCCTCTATATCATGCTTGTGCTCAGTAATGTGAATTTTCACACTTCAATAAAAATTAGGAAAGGTGAAATACTACATTTTTGTTTACTGAGACAAGATTTCCCTGTAACATGAGACAGATTAGAACTTGTGAAGTACCAGCTGGCCTTGAACTCAAAGAAATCCACCTTACTCTGCCTCCCAGGTTGTTTAGATTGGAGCATATACCATCATACATAGCTTGTAAAGTAAGCTATTTATGAAAGATCCTCCTAACTTTCTATTCTATGAACACACCAAGGTATTTGTATTTCTTAGGTACTGAGAATACGAAAGCTTCCTATACATTTGGTACATGAAATGATAAAGTAATGGGGAAGTCGTAGAGACTACATGTTAATTTATTTTTATTGCACATATCCAGTGTTTTAGTACATTGTAAACTAATTTGTACAAACTGGGAAGACAGTTCAAGTTCTGTAATATTTGATTCA
>NW_008339926.1:61699-71102 GCF_000622305.1 Nannospalax galili
GAAGTACCTGGTGTCAGCATTTCTTGTTGTTGTGAGATTGCACATGCACATGTTCTAAGTGTGCTATAATTATTGTATCCACTTATGTGCTTCAGTGTATGCACTTTGAATATTTGGAAGTACTGGACCTGTATTACTAGGTTAGAGCTGTGTGTTTTTCCTCAACATGAAAGATCAGGAATGCTTTCAATACCTTAGTTAGAGAATTCAGAGGTGAAATTTCTGTAATGACAATGGTTATAGATTTGGTTTACAGAAAAGCAATTACTGCGTATTGCTAATAAAACATAGACACTCCATTTATTTAACAAATGTCTTCTGAGCTGGATGTGGTGGTGCAGGCCTTTGATCCCAGTGCTCCAGAGGCAGAGGCAGGCAGATCTCTGTGAGTTCCAGGTCAGTGAGTTCCAGGCCAGATGGGGCTACTGGGAGACCCTGTCTCAAAAACACCAAAAATAAAAGTCTTCTGTATAATTCTTCCCTGCTATTAACAATAAGGCAAAACTAATTTATCTCCATGGAAACTGTCAGGAAACAGTAACTTTCTTATAGCTGTTTTCATGGCCTCATTCCTTAGACTGTAAATAACAGGGTTGAGTGTTGGGGGAAGTACTGTGTAAAATACAGAGAGCATGAGGTCTAGAGCTGTTCTTGAATCTGAAGTTGGCTTTAGGTATGCAATAGCACCTGTGAACAGAAAAAATGAGACCACACAGAGATGGGGCAGGCAGGTGGAGAAGAACTTAGACCGACCTTCTGCAGAGGGCATCCTGAGGACTGTGGAGAATATCTGGATATAGGAGAGGCAAATGGCAGTGAAGCAGGCTGTTGATACCACAGCCATGAAGACAATCACTCCAACTACTTCAAGGTAATCATTGGAGCAGGAGAGCTTGAGCAACTGGGGGATATCACAGAAGAACTGGTGGATTATTTTGGTTCTGCAGAATCTGATAGAGAATGTGGTTGCTATGTATGAGGTTCCTGTGATTGCTCCACTTATCCACACTGCTGACACAGCCCACTTGCACATTCTGGGACTCATCATGACCTCATAGTGCAGTGGGAGGCAGATGGCCACATAGCGGTCATAGGACATCACTGTGAGAATGCCCACCTCACCCCAGGCAAAGGATGTGAAGAAGAAAACCTGCAGTACACACTGAATATAGGAAATATATCCACTTCCAGTCAGTGAATTGTGAATAGACTGGGGGACAGTGACAGACAGGGAGGAGAGGTCGAGAAGGGACAGGTGCTTCAGGAAGTAATACATTGGAGATTGGAGCTGTGGATCCAGCGTTGTGATGGTGATTATAATGAAATTACCCACCAAGCCCAACAGATACACTAGCAAGAAGAGCAAAGCATGTAGGATTTGCAGGTCCTGGTTGTCAGAGAACCCCAGGAGGAGGAAGCCACTCACTGTGGTTACGTTTGTCACAATCATGTTGAGAGTAGAAATTTTGGAAGCAGCTGGGAAATAAACATGTGAAATTCAGTAAAAAGAGAATACAAAAAAATTATGACATTAATCAGCATTGCTTGTTTCAACAGTTAATGGTAGAGAAACTGTAAATTATCAGTTGTGTACTTGATGTGAGAGAAAGGCTGAAGCTCACATGGTTAGATATGTGGGGTTCACAGTTTTAGTTAGAAAGCAGTTTCTACAGGAGGATGAGTCTGATATCAAGTTATTGGTACTATTTCAGAAAAAAGTTTATTTGCTCCATAAAATCGTGTTTCTCTTTCTACTGTAAAGCCCATTACTTTAAAGTCATTAGTATGAATACAGTGTTAGGTTATTGATGAAAACTTTCTGAACTTTGGCTCTGGTACATTTGGGTAGGGCACTGAGTTGAAGCAGTTCATATATGACCCTGTAAAGAAAACATGACTTTTGATCTTTCATTCTCTATGGACAATTAACATTAGCATCCTTTCTAGAAGACAGCATGGGCATCATAGTGAGAAACTATTTTACTTTGGCCGTAGGGGCTGAATGAGTTGTGTTACTCTTTTCCTGCTACAATCATAGTCAGTGGATCTGAGATTGAAATCAAAGCAAGAACAGTGTCTATAAGGAACACCCATAGGCTTGTACACTCACTACACACAATTCTTATACACCTAAATCAGGTTGGATGTTTACCTTCTTGTATTAAGTATCATCTGGTGTTTACAAATTTCTCTTTGGTTTCTACTTGTACTTAACTCCAGTTTATATCACTTGCACAGCTACATCCTTGGAACAATTACTGAACACACACTATAAGCAGCTGCACTTGAAAAGAAAGTAAAAATGTGTGGAATGGGTAAACGTTGGAAGGACAGCAATCACACCTGCAGTGTGAAACCTCAGAAGTAGATGAGATTCACAGGCGTCTCCCTTCCTGATAACAGAGAAGTCAGTTTGTATTTTTCAGTCCACAGTTAGATCTATGCAAACTGAAGATGATTATTCATTCTCCCTCTCTGAAATGCCCCTGGGGTTTGAAGTCTGATCAGAGGTCAATGTTGATACTCACTCTTCCCCAGGTCATTTGTGGTGTCAGCAGCTAGTACAAAGGACCGACCACTGGTGTTTTTATGTTTACCTTTACCCCGTGGAATCTCATGTTTCCTTGTTTCCAGGTGACTCACCTGCTTAGAAAGGATGTCTGGTAAAATTCTCTGCCTCAAGACCAGATCTTCCTCATGCCTCCTAAACCCAAGATAGGCAATTTTTCCTTCTCATTCAGGTTTCTCCTGGGGAAAACACAACCAGTTGTCCATTTTTACACCGTCATTCTGCAGAGAATTAACCTGACAATTGTGACACCATTGAGTATTCATTGTTCATTGTTAGGTTTAGAGTAAAAATCTGTATTTAGTTCAAGTGTGGTGCAAGAATTCTATAATTCCAATATTCTGTTGGGGCAGAAAAGGAGACTGTGGAAGTGAAGGAGGAAGGAAGGGTAGGAGGGAGGAGGGGAGAAGAGAAAAATACACATCTACATGGATATTTGAATTTTTGCTGGTACACTTGAAAATTTCTTGGTTCCTAGTTCGTGTACTGGAATCATATATTTATAATTCCATAAGTTTCTCCCTTCTGTTGATTGCCACAAAAATCTCTAAGCACATAAGGAAAGCTTGAGTGACAGAGACCAAAGATGTGCAATACCTCCCTATTACTAAGTTATTTTTTCTGTCCAATTTTTATTGAAATGATAAACAGCAGTATTTTTGAACACAATTTTAATATTTGATCATTTAGTATTTTAATCTTCCATGTTTATACATGTTTACATTCAGACAGGAAATGAGCTATCTGAACTAGTTGTTAGATTCATTTTTTATAAGATGCATAGCATGCTAGAGCCCTTCACAACATAAGTGTCCATGAACAAAGGAAGTTCACTCTTTTTGCAGGTAAGCATTTTAATCTGCATTTAAAAGAAAATATTTACTTTCTAAATATTGAAGGGAAATTGAATGGTGAGGTGCTTTGGAATTCATACTCCTCTCAGGTAACTTCCATATCTACGTATATAAGGGTGTAGGGACATTGGAGAGGGGCCACATCTACAGTGAGAGTATTCCATCAGAACTTGTTTCTTCCATTTAGAGCAGGCAGTATGGGAAGTCATATTTGAACATGCATATATTCAAAATGAATCGCTGCCAATGCACTGTTTTTCTTTGAATACTCCGCATTTTTAACACACTTATGTGAATTGAATATACAGACTTAGTTTTCTGTTTCTTTTCAGTAATGTGAGCTTCCTAACTGGCTAGAATCAGAGTGTTAGCTTTGTAAATTTAATTTGAAAAGTACAAAGAGCTATCAGATTTTCGAAGAAATCCCTCTGTCCTCATCCAAGAACTCAAAACTCACCCCAGAAGTCTTGGTGTGCAGGTAGCTCTCCAGTCTGATTGGTGAGTTCTTGAAAATTTCTGGTCATGGTCACAAATTTGTCTAGATGTGTTTCACCTCTCAGGGACAGGTTTGCATCAAGGTTTCTTTGAGGAAGTGGGATCATCTCAAATGGAAGCCTGAATTTAATGACCAGAGCTCCCCATTTTCTTTAATCACTTGAGATTTCTATGCAATGGGAGAGGGAGGCAGGGAGCTTGGGGCTTTGTTGTCTACAGTTCAGCAGTTCTCAATCTTTTCTGTCCTGAGAATCTGCTGGAGAGCAGGTGACAGCTCAGGAGCCCCACATATTGGGATTTAGATACATGAAGTCTCAGTTGACACAAGGAAACCCAGTGCTGCCAGTAGCTGCTTCTGCTGGTTTGAGGACCAATGTGGACAGCTACTGTGTAGATAAGCCATATATTTCTGAGAGGCTAAAAGGAAACTTAAATATTCATTAATATGATTAGTTCTTTGACAGATTTCTAGAAAATTAGAAACAATGTTTACTGCTACCCTGAAATTGAGATGTATATATTAATTTCAGAGCATCATCATCTATTACAAAGATTCATGATAGTGAACATATCCATTAGAAAATCCTAAAACACAGCTTGCCCAAAAAGCATACAACATGACCAAGACATTAAAGATCATTCAAAGTAACAAAGGCTTTTTCTATACCAGTGGGAATAAGCTAACCCCACAATATTGCTTAGGTAATTTATGAATTCTCCTGTCTCTACAGATATTAATAATATTTTCAGTATTAACTCTATGAATAGATAATTATACAATGTAATTAATATTATTTACTTTATAGTTACATCTGAACTATATGTTTATATACTAATTATATTTTAAATGTCACCTAGCAGGTCTCAAGAGGTAGTTCAGCAGTTAAGAGCAATGGCTACTTTTGGTGACTTTCCCTATCTCTTTCTTTCAATATTAAAAATTTTCACTGTACAAATCTTTAATGTTTTGGTTGGGGTTCTCCCTGAGTATTTATTTTTTGAGGCTATTTTGAATGGGAGGGTTTCCATGAATTCTTTCTCTAGTTGCTTGTAATTAGTATATAGAAAGTCTACTCATTGTAATAAGTTGATTTTGTAACCTGCCACTTTGTTGGAAGTATTGATCATTTCTAGAAATTTTTTTGGTGGAATTTTTGGGACCTCTTATGTATGATATCATATCAACTCAATTAGTGACAATTCAACCTCTTCAATTAGTACTCTTTTACTTTCCTTCTCTTGTCTTATTCCTCTAGAAAGAATTTCAAGAACTATGTTGAAAAGCAGTGTCAATAGTGGACATCTTTGTCTTTTTCCCAATTTTAATGGGGAATGCTCCAATTTTCTTCATTTAGGATGAAGTTGGCTGTGGGTTGGTTGTATATAGTTTTAATTATATTGAAGTATATTTCCTCCAGTCCAATTCCCTCTAGGACTTTTAACATAAGTGCATGCTGAATTTTGTCTCTTCTTCATTTATTGACATGAACAAGTGATTTTTGATTTTAAGTCCATTTTTATGGTTTATTACATTTATTGACTTATGTATTGTTGGGAGCCTGGGAGCATGAGGTTCAACGGAGTCTCAGCTACCTCTCAAAACTGTTGACAGGCCCAAGCTGGCAACTTTCCATTCTGCCCGCGGCCTTGGCCCAAAACCTTGGCAGGCAGCCTGGGCCCACGACCTTGGCTTGCAGCCAGGGCTCACAACCTTGGCCCAAAACCTTGGCTTGAAGCCGGGGCCAGATAACCTTGCTAGATAGCCTTGGCCCATGGCCTTGCTCTCTTTTCCAGCAGACGGTTCTATTCTTCTATAATCGGAGATTCCTCCCTTAAAGTGCGTCAGAGCCCTTGTGCTCTGACTGATGTAATGGTTTGCAGTCTGTGTTCCTTTGTTCTCATTCTCTATAAAAACTCATTCTTGAGCTTCAATAAATGAGACTTGATCAGAAACCTGTCTTGTCTCCATTTCTCTTGTCCTTGCCTCATTTTCATCCCCACCCCCCAATCCTGGTACTTCGTGGAAGTTCTGCGGGTCGGAACCGAGTCACATTGTGGGGTGGCCTCCTGCAGCGTGGCACCCAATGTGGGTCCTGGATACTGGGGGACAACGTGAGGGACACGATGGAAGAAGAAGGGGTGCGCACCCATTCAAATAGTTTGGAGACGTCGCGGTAGCTTGCTGTGACCGAGCCAACAGGTAAGTTGGTCGTTCAATCATGGGGCAAGAATTAAGTCAGCATCAGAAATATGTGATACAGTTAAGAGAAGCTCTGCAGGCAAGAGGAGTAAAGGTTACAACTGAGGATTTATTTCATTTCTTTGATTTTGTGAAAGACATCTGCCCATGGTTTCCCCAAGAGAGGGTTATAGATGTAAAAAGATGGAGAAGAGTGGGAGATGCATTACAAGAATTTTATAAGGTGTTTGAACCAGGAAAGGTCCCGGTTACTGCCTTTTATTATTGGAACTTGATTAAAGAATTAATAGAAGAGATGAACATGAGCCAGTAGTGACAGCAATTGCTCGAGCAGAATAAAATTTTAAAACCCGTTCTAAGCCAGAGTTGAGAGGAACTCCCAAGGAGGAGCCTCCTGACTTGATTTCTCTTGATAGTGAAGATGAGAGTTCTGCTAAAATTTTAAGGAAGGAGTCCTTGATGAAGGAGTCCTCAGAGTCAGTCAGAGGAAAGGGAGATCAAGAGGATGATGCCCAGGAGCTTAAAAAGGAGCATGTTCATATCTATCCTCTTTTACCAGAGGCTCTTTTGTCAGAAGCCGCTTGTCCAGTCTTAGACACAGATGGAGCAGAGGCTGCAAGAGAGGGGGTGATTAGTAAAGCTGAGGATGGATTACAAAATGGCAGCAAGAGGCAGGTTTTGTGACCTCCTCCTCCTTCCTATAGTATACTGCCTGTTCTAACTGTCATGGCAGTGATAGACCCTAGACCAGGATTGAGAGGACAGATGGAGCAGTTGGAGGAGGACATTAAGTTGGAGGAGGTGCATAAGTCATTGATACTCAAACACATTAAGCAAGAAGAGATGTGTCAGGCGCTGATGCTTAAGTTACAAAAGCTTAGCTTAGATAATGGTAGTGAGGCTGTTATGGGTAAAGGAAGAGTGGATGGAAACAGAGCTCACCCTGTTCTCGGGGAGCCTGGCCTACATTCGTACAAGGAAAATTTCAATGGCCTGATAGGTTTTCCTCTCATATGGAGGTTTTTCCTGTAACAGAAACAGTGGATGACCAGAGACAGGCATGGCGACATCATAAAGGATTTCAGTTTTCACTGATCAAAGAATTAAAGCTTGCTGTGTTGCAGTGTGGAGCTACAGCTCCATTTACTGTGGCTATTATAGAAGGTGAATCTGAAAATTGGCTAACTCCTAATGATTGGAATCAATTGGTAAAGGCAATCCTTAGTGGAGGTGATTATTTGCTATGGAAGTCAGAGTTTTATGACAATTGTAAGGATACAGCTAGAAGGAATCAACAATCTGGAAATGGATGGGATTTTGATATGCTGATAGGTGGGCGGAGGTCAGTATGAGACTAATGAAAAACAGATGCAGTATGATGCAGGTCTTTTTGCGCAAATTCGAGCTGCTGAAGGCATGGAGAAAGCTTCCAGTTAAAGGGGACCTGAGAACTTCTCTCACTTCTGTTAGGGGTCCAATGAGCCATTTGCAGATTTTGTTCATCGGTTGATGACTGCAGCAGGAAGGATATTTGGAAGTATTGATGCAGGGCTAGAGTATGTGAAACAGTTGGTGTATGAAAATGCTAATCCTGCCTGCCAGGCATCCATTAGACCATATAGGAAAAAGACGGATTTGACTCGATATATTCACCTATGTGCAAATATAGGTCCGTCTTATTAGCAAGGGCTCTCTATGGCAGCAGCTTTAAGTGGACAAACGGTAAAGGAGTTTCTGGCCGAGAGGCATAAAGCTAAGGGCAAGGGGTGTTTCAAGTGTGGTAAGAGTGGGCATTTTGCCCAGGATTGCAAGGCAGATAATGTTCAGCAGAAGACTGATGATGGGAGAGGTCCTAGATTGTGTCCCAGGTGTAGAATAGGAAAGCATTGGCTTAATGATTGCAGTTCTAAAACTGATATTGATGGGAGACCTCTACCTCCTCCTCCCCATCAGGCAAACTGGTGGAGGGGCCAGCCCCAGGCCCTGAAACAAGCATTTGGAGCAGTCAACCTCGTTCCTGCCAACAGCAACAATCCATTTCTAGCCTCTGCAGAGCAACCCCAGGAAGCGCAGGACTGGACCTCAGTTCTTCCTCCCACACAGTATTAACTCCAGAGATGGGAGTTCAGACCATAGGGACTGGAATTTATGGACCACTACCCAACGATACTTGTGGGCTGATACTAGGATGGGGTAGTGCTGCCCTAAAAGGCCTATCTGTTGTACCTGGGATAGTTGAGGCAGATTATACTGGAGAAATCAGAATCATAGCCCGAGCTGTTGGTAATATAGTCACTATTCCCCAGGGAGAGTGCTTTGCTCAAATAATTTTGGTAACTCTGGTTAAATCTGGTCATCCTGTTCAAAGTAAACGTAGAGGTAATAAAAATTTTGGTTCTTCTGATGCTTATTGGGTTCAGGCCATTACACATAAAAAACCTACATTAACTTTATGGCTTGATTGAAAAAGATTTGATGGTCTTATTGACACTGGAGCTGATGTCACTATTATTTCTGCTGAGGCCTGGCCTGCAGCCTGGCCCATGGTTGAGACTCTAATTTGAAAGGTATAGGTCAGAGTCAAAATCCAAGACAGAGTTTGAAATGTCTTACTTGGAAGGGTTCCATGAATAATTCTGGCCTGATTAAAGCTTTTGTGGTTCCTTATTTACCAGTAAACCTGTGGGGAAGGGATTTGCTTTCACAAATGGGAATTGTGATGTGTAGTCCCAATGATGTTGTTACTGCACAAATGCTTGCTCAAGGATATACTCCTGGCAAGGGATTAGGAAGAAGAGAGGATGGACAATTTTTTCCAATACCAATTCAAGGTCAGAATGATAAGCGAGGTTTGGGAAATTTAGATGGCAGCCATTGACAGTCCTGCACCCTCAAACTGTGTGGATCGTATAACCTGGCGATCAGATGATCCTGTTTGGGTAGATCAATGGCCACTTACAGCAGAAAAGTTGGCAGCAGCCACTCGCTTGGTGCAGGAATAATTTGAGGCAGGGCGCATTGAAGAGACTTGTTCTCCGTGGAACACACCCATATTTGTTATTAAAAGGAAGTCAGGAAAATGGAGATTACTGCAAGATTTAAGGGCAATTAATTCCACTATGGTTCTTATGGGGGCGTTACAGCCAGGTTTGCCCTTGCCAGTTGCCATACCGCAAGGATATTTTAAGATAATTCTAGATCTTAAGGATTGTTTTTTCACTATTCCCTTATATCCTGATGATCGCAAACGTTTTGCTTTTAGCCTTCTTTCTATTAATTTTAGAG